>NW_027182437.1:1330152-1662691 GCF_040938575.1 Ambystoma mexicanum | reverse complement strand
AGATGTGATATCTCAATGCTTCTACCAAACCTGAGACCCTTCCTTTAGCATGAGATGTGATATCCAAATCCTTCACATTCCAATCCTGAGACCCTTCCTATAGCATGAGATGTGATATCTCAATGCTTCTAATACCAAACCTGAGATCCTTCCTATAACATGAGATGTGATATCCAATTCCTTCCCATTCCAAACCTGAGACCCTTCCTATTGGATGAGATGTGATATCCAACTCCTTCCCATTCCAACCCTGAGACCCTTCCTATACCATGAGATGTGATATCTCAATGCTTCTAATACCAAACCTGGGAACCGTCCTATAACATGAGATGTGATATCTCAATGTTTCTAATAAAAAACCTGAGACCCTTCCTATAACATGAGATGTGATATCCAATTCCTTCCCATTCCAAACCTGAGACCCTTCCTATTGGATGAGATGTGATATCCAAATCCTTCCCCTTCCAAACCTGAGACCCTTCCTTTAGCATGAGATGTGATATCCAAATACTTCCCATTCCAATCCTAAAACACTTCCTATAGCAAGAGATGTGATATCTCAATGTTTCTAATAAAAAACCTGAGACCCTTCCTATAGCAAGAGATGTGATATCCAAATCCTTCCCATTCCAATCCTGAGACCCTTCCTGTATATAACATGAGATGTGATATCCAACTCCTTCCCATTCCAACCTGAGACCCTTCCTATAGCATGAGATGTGATATCCAACTCCTTACCATTCAAATCCTGAGACCCTCCCTATAACAAGAGATGTCATATCCAACTCCTTCCCATTCCAAACCTGAGACCCTTCCTATAACATGAGATGTGATATCCAACTCCTTCTCATTCCAATCCTGAGACCCTTCCGATAGCATGAGATGTGATATCTCAATGCTTCAAAAACCAAACATGAGAACCATCCTACAACATGAGATGTGAAATCCAAATCCTTCCCTTCCCAAACCTGAGACTCTTCCTATAGCATGAGATGTGATATCTCAATGCTTCTACCAAACCTGAAACCCTTCCTATAGCATGAGATGTGATATCCAACTCCTTCCCATTCCAATCCTGAGACACATCCTATAGCATGAGATGTGATATCACAATGCTTCTAATACCAAACCTGAGACCCGTCCTATAACATGAGATGTGATATCCAAATCCTTCCCCTTCCAAACCTGAGACCCTTCCTTTAGCATGAGATGTGATATCCAGCTCCTCCCATTCCAATCCTGAGACCCTTCCGATAGCAGAGATGTGATATTTCAATGCTTATACCAAACCTGAGACCCTTCCCATAGCATGAGATGTGATATCCAACTCCTTCCCATTCCAATCCTGAGACCCTTCCTATAGCATGAGATGTGATATCTCAATGCTTCTACCAAAACTGAGACCCTTCCTTTAGCATGAGATGTGATATCCAACTCCTTCCCATTCCAATCCTGAGACCCTTCCTATAGCATGAGATGTGATATCTCAATGCTTCTAATACCAAACCTGAGATCCTTCCTATAACATGAGATGTGATATCCAACTCCTTCCCATTCCAATCCTGAGACCCTTCCTATAGCATGAGATGTGATATCTCAATGCTTCTAATACCAAACCTGAGATCCTTCCGATAGCATGAGATGTGATATCTCAATGCTTCTAATACCAAACCTGAGACCCTCCCTTTAGCATGAGATGTGATATCCAATTCCTTCCCATTCCAATCCTGATACCCTTCTGATAGCATGAGATGTGATATCTCAATGCCTCTAATACCAAACCTGAGATCCTACCTCTAACATGAAATGTGATATCCAACTCCTTCCCTTTCCAAACCTGAGAGCCTTCCTACAGCATGAGATGTGATATCCAAGTCCTTCCCATTCCAATCCTGAGACCCTTCCTATAACATGAGATGTGATATCCAACTCCTTCCCATTCCAACCTGAGACCCTTCCTATAGCATGAGATGGGATATCCAACTCCTTCCAAATCTAATCCTGATATCCTTCCGATAGCATGAGATGTGATATCCCAATGCTTCTACAAAACCTGAGACCCATACCATGGCATGAGATGTGATATCAAACTCCCGTCCTATACCATGAGACTTGATATCTCAATGCTTCTAATACCAAACCTGAGACCAGTCCAATAACATGAGATGTGATATCCAAATCCTTCCCCTTCCAAACCTTAGACCCTTCCTTTATCATGAGATGTGATATCCAACTCCTTCCCACTCCACTCCTGAGACCCTTCCTATAGCATGAGATGTGATATCTCAATGCTTCTAATACCAAACCTGAGACCCTTCCTATAACATGAGATGTGATATCCAAGTCCTTCCTATTCCAATCCTGAGACCCTTCCTATAGCATGAGATGTCATATCTCAATGCTTCTAATACCAAACCTGAGACCCTTCCTATAACATGAATTGTGATATCCAAGTCCTTCCCATTCCAATCTTGAGACCTTTCCAATAGCAGAGATGTGATATCTCAATGCTTATACCAAACCTGAGATCCTTCCTATGACATGAGATGTGATATCTAAATCCTTCTCATTCCAAACCTGAGACCCTTCCTACAGCATGTGATGTGATATCTCAATGCTTCTAATATCAAAACTGAGACCCGTCCTATAACATGAGATGGGATATCCAACTCCTTCCCGTTCCAAACCTGATACCCTTCCTATAGCATGAGATGTGATATCCAATTCCTTCCCATCCCAATCCTGAGACACCTCCGATAGCAGAGATGTGAAATCTCAATGCTTATACCAAACCTGAGACTCTTACTATAACATGAGATCTGAAATCTAACTCCTTCCCGTTCCAAACCTGAGACCCTTCCTATAGCATGAGATGCGAAATCCAACTCCTTCCCATTCCAATCCTGAGACCCTTCCCATAGCATGAGATGTGATATCTCAATGCTTCTAATACCAAACCTGTGATCCTTCCTATAACAAGAGATGTGATATCCAAATCCTTCCCCTTCCAAATCTGAGACCCTCCCTTTAGCATGAGATGTGATATCTCAATGCCTCTAATACCAAACCTGAGATCCTTCCGATAGCATGAGATGTGATATCTCAATGCTTCTAATACCAAACCTGAGATCCTTCCTATAACATGAGATGTGATATCCAAATCCTTCCCATTCCATTCCTGAGACCCTCCCTTTAGCATGAGATGTGATATCCAACTCCTTCCCATTCCAATCCTGAGACCCTTCTGATAGCATGAGATGTGATATCTCAATGCCTCTAATACCAAACCTGAGATCCTACATCTAACATGAAATGTGATATCCAACTCCTTCCCTTTCCAAACGTGAGACCCTCCCTATAGAATGAGATGTGATATCCAAGTCCTTCCCATTCCAATCCTGAGACCCTTCCTATAGCATGAGATGTGATATCTCAATGCTTCTAATACCAAACCTGAGACCCTTCCTATAACGTAAGATGGGATATCCAACTCCTTCCCATTCCAATCCTGAGACCCTTCCGATAGCAGAGATGTGATATCTCAATGCTTATACCAAACCTGAGACCCTTCCTGTGGCATGAGATGTCATATACAACTCCTTCCCATTCCAATCCTGAGACCCTTCCTATAGCATGAGATGTGATATTTCAATACTTATACCAAACCTGAGACCCTTCCTATAGCATGAGATGTGATATCCAACTCCTTCCCATTCCAATCCTGAGACCCTTCCTATAACATGAGATGTTATGTCTCAATGCTTCTAATACCAAACCTGAGATCATTCCTATGGCATGAGATGTCATATAAAACTCCTTCCCATTCCAATCCTGAGACCCTTCCCATAGCATGAGATGTGATATCGAACTCCTTCCCATTCCAATCCTGCGACCCTTCCTATAGCATGAGATTTGATATCTCAATGCTTCTAATACCAAACCTGAGATCCTTCCGATAGCATTAGATGTGATATCTGAATGCTTCTAAAACGAAACCTGAGATCATTCCTACAACACGAGATGTAATATCCAAATCCTTCCCCTTCCAATCCTGAGACCCTCCCTTTAGCATGAGATGTGATATCCAACTATTTCCCATTCCAATCCTGAGATCCTTCCTATAGCATGAGAAGTGATATCTCCATGCTTATACCAAACCTGAGACCCTTCCTATAGCATGAGAAGTGATATCCAAATCCTTCCCATTCCAATCCTGAGACACTTCCTATAGCATGAGAAGTGATATCTCCATGCTTATACCAAACCTGAGACCCTTCCTATAGCATGAGATGTGATATCCAAGTCCTTCCCATTCCAATCCTTAGACCCTTCCTATAGCATGCAATATGATATCTCAATGATTCTAATAACAAACCTGAGACCCGTCCTATAACATGAGATGGGATATCCAACTCCTTCCCATTCCAATCCTGAGACACTTCCGATAGCAGAGATGTGATATCTGAATGCTTATACCAAACCTGAGACCCTTCCTATAACATGAGATGTGATATCCAACTCGTTCCAATTCCAAACATGAGACCCTTCCCATAGCAAGAATGTAATATCCAACTCCTTCCCATTCCAATCCTGAGACCATTCCTATAGCATGAGATGTGATATCTTAATGCTTCTAATACCAAACCTGAGATCCTTCCTATGACATGAGATGTGATATCCAATTCCTTCCCATTCCAAACCTGAGACCCTTCCTACAGCATGCGATGTGATATCTCAATGCTTCTAATACCAAACCTGAGACCAGTCCTATAACATGAGATGGGATATCCAACTCCTTCCCGTTCCAATCCTGAGACACTTCCGATTGCAGAGATGTGATATCTCAATGCTTATACCAAACCTGAGACTCTTCCTATAACATGAAATGTGATATACAACTCCTTCCCGTTCCAAACCTGAGACCCTTCCTATAGCATGAGATGTGATATCCAACTCCTTCCCATTCCAATCCTGAGACCCTTCCGATAGCATGAGATGTGATATCTCAATGCCTCTAATATCAAACCTGAGATCCTTCCTATAACATGTGATGTGATATTCAATTCCTTCCCCTTCCAAACCTGAGACCCTCCCTTTAGCATGAGATGTGATATCCATCTCCTTCCCATTCCAATACTGAGACCCTTATGATAGCATGAGATGTGATATCTCAATGCCTCTAATACCAAACCTGAGATACTTCCGATAGCATGAGATGTGATATCTCAATGCTTCTAATACCAAACCTGAGATCCTTCCTATAACATGAGATGTGATATCCAACTCCTTCCCATTCCAATCCTGAGACCCTTCTGATAGCATGAGATGTGATATCTCAATGCCTCTAATACCAAACCTGAGATCCTACCTCTAAAATGAAATGTGATATCCAACTCCTTCCCTTTCCAAACCTGAGACCCTGCCTATAGCATGAGATGTGATATCCAAGTCCTTCCCATTCCAATCCTGAGACCCTTCCTATAGCATGAGATGTGATATCTCAATGTCTCGTCGTCGTATTGAGTCTGCAGCAGCAGAGTTGAGTAAAAGACGTCCCAAACGAAGGAACCCGCACAGTTTGTTACCACAGCAGGGCAACGGAGCGGCGGTGTGTATCTGAGCCAAATGTACACTACTCACTTCAGACCTGGGAACGCCAAGTGTACGAATCATGTGAGAGTGACAAGGACTCGATATACTACACAACCTGGCGGCGGTTACAGAGCAAGACTCCTGTGTAGGCTGGTCAGTCTGCTGGATGGCCCAGAGACGCTTCCGAAGGCTTACTAGCAGGAGATGGTGAAGATGCCGAGAATAGCTGTCCCCGCTATTCCAAGGGTCGAAGTACCAGTACAGGCCTTCTGGTTCGATCAAAGGTGAAAAGGGTTTCACAAGGCGACAGCAGTGCAGAGGAGCAGTCCTTCAGCGGGTCACCAGCGATTCCTCGGTTCAGCCTCTTGGTTGCAGGATACTTGGCTCCTGTATTCCTTCGTTCGTGAGAACTCAGGAGATCGACATGGTAGTGGTGTTTCCAGCCCCCTCTTATCCACGGTTCCCTTCGCGCCAAAACGGAGGGGACCCAATGGGAGATCCGCTCATCAACACTCACACCATTCGTGGACCTATCACGGACCACGGTGGTCCCAGGCATTCACACCACCCTAGACTCTCTGGCACCCAGGATGTGTATTGGGACCAGACATCCCAGCCCACATCCTGGAGGCACACACAAGACATGTAGAAGCCCGCGAAAGCATCTGTGTTTCGCGGGAAAGTACATGCCCAAATAAGGAAGGCCCCAGGTCGGCTCGACCTGGGGAAGGTGAAGGGAGCAAGATGGTCAGCGGACAGGACAAAGGAGCCTCGTGGTCTGGCCATTTTGGGCTCTAGGCCACCATTTTGGGTTAAGCGCGAGAAACGCGCTTAGAACGCCAAAAGGAGCTCAAAACACAATAAACGATCGCTGCCACCATTCCCGTCCGTGAATCACTTGCACCGATCAGTTACAATCCTGGAAGAGTATCTAGGGCCTGTAGAAGGCTAGAGACCCAAGAGAGCAGTAACTTATCTTACAGTGCCCTCTTGTGTCATGTTGCACGAAAGCCGCAACATGATAAAAGAAACTACGGAAACGAGCGTTTCCTGGTACTGACTGTCTTAAGGGCATGACAGTTTCCCCGTAAGAAAGGAGCGAAAGCCCAGAGGAGTGCGGCAGAAGGCTGCACTTCTCTGGCAAAGTCGAGAACAAGGTGAAAAACAACAGCAAAAAGTTTAGGGGTTGCCACATGGAAGGAAAATTACCTACAATTACGAAATCTTTCCTAACACTCACCCCTCCCAGACTATGGACAGGGGGAACTAATCCACCCCTGGATGAGTCTCTTGTTCAGGTCGGTTAAACATTCTGCACAACCCATCAGCATTGCTATGTTGGACACCTGGTCTATGCTCAATAGTGAAGTCGAAGCCTTGTAGACTTATGGACCACCTAAGCAACTTTGGATTCTCCCCCTTCATGTTTATTAGCCACTTTAAGGGCTTATGGTCAGTTTGCACAGTGAAGTGGGTCCCATAGAGGTAGGGCCTCAGCTTCCTTAGGGCCCACACAACAGAGAAACATTCTTTCTGTACCGTGGACCATCTGAGCTCTCTGTCCTTAAACTGGTGACTAATAAAACCAATAGGGTGTTCCTTACCCTTCTCATCTACTTGCGATAGTACAGCTCCTATCCCAGTGTCAGAGGCGTCCGTCTGCACGATAAAAGGTCTTTGATAATCAGGGGCCCTGAGGACAGGGGCCTGGCACAAGGAGTCTTTTAAGCCATTGAAGGCCTTCTCACACTCGTCGGTCCAAGTTACCTTCTTGGGTTTCTTCAGAGTTGTGAGGGCAGTCAGAGGGGCAGCTATGGTGCCATAGTCTGCCACAAAATTGCGGTAATACCCCATGAGTCCTAAGAAGGCTCTCACTTGGGTTTGTGTAGTGGGGTAGGCCAGTCTTGTACTGCTTGTACTTTACTGGGTAGAGGCTGTATCCTCCCTCCACCTACTTCATGTCCAAGGTAAAACACTGAGCCTTGTCCAATCTGGCATTTATTAGCCTTTATGGTCAAGTGTGCTTTCTGAAGAGCCTGGAGCACAATCCCGAGGTGTTTCACATGGTCTTCCCAGGTGGCACTGAAAACTGCTATATCGTCCAGATATGCAAGACAGAATTCGTCCAACCCATTCAAAACATGATGCACAAGCCTCTGGAAAGTGGCAGGTGCATTCTTCAACCCGAACGGCATTACCCGGAATTGGTAAAGGCCGTCTGGAGTAGAAAACGTTGTCTTCTCCTTGGCATGTTCTGCTAAAGCTATTTGCCAATAGCCAGCAGTGAGGTCAAACGTGCTGAGGTACTTGGAGGCACCCAAAGTATCCACCAGCTCATCTGTTCGAGGCAAGGGGTGTGCATCTGTCTTGGTGACAGCATTCAGAGCCCTGTAATCCACCAGAACCTCAATTCAGAAGTGCCTGCCTTTGGAACGAAAACCACAGGGCTGGACCAAGGACTACTAGAGGGTTCAATCACCCCAAGGTCTAACATCTTGTTGACCTCGGTCTTAATATAAGACCGTACTTTGTCTGACATCCTGTATCCCCTACTTTTGGTAGGTACACTGTCTCCTGTGTCTATGTTATGTTTGCACCAAGGTGTCAAACCAGGCGACTGTGAAAACAGGGGGGAAAACTGCCTAAGCAAACTTTTCACCTCAGCCTGCTGATCAGAAGTCAGGTGAGGGGCCCCTCGGACTCCCTCAAAGGAGCTATCTGAAGGACCGCTTTGGAACAGGTCGGGGAATGGTTCTGACTCCTCTTCCTCAACATCTGAAGCCAGTAACAGTGCTGCGATTTCGACTCTTGGGACGAAAGCCTTCAGCCTATTCACGTGAAACACTTTTGGAGCCTGTCCAGGCCTTCCAAGGTCCACTAAATAGTTAACCTCACCCAGGGGCTCCACCACTGTGTAAGAGCCTGACCATTTGTCCTGTAAAGCTCAAGGCCTTATGGGATTCATGATCAGGACTTGCTGACCAGGTGTAAAGTTGATGAGGGAAGCTTTCTGGTCGTACCAATGTTTCACCAGTGCTTGTCCTGCCTTCAATTTATCACTAGCCAAGCCCATCAGAAGTACCATCCGTTTTCTGAGCCCTAGCACATAATCAACTACGTTGGTAGTAACAGGGGGAGTGGGCATCTCCCATCCCTCTTTGACTATGGCTAAGGGTCTGTTAGGAGGTGTTTAGACTTACATCAATGTGTTTATACTTACATCATTTCAGCTGCTGCCATGTAACCTAGTTACCAAAGAATCTTTGTTGTTATGATTAAGCAAGGGTTCCAGATTCGAGCAGCAGAGAGAGGATTGAGACCAGGAGGACAGCCCACAGCTGGGGGCCTTTCTCTTGGATGAACTAACTAAATAAATCCTCACTAAAGACAAGGATTGCAGTGAAGTGTGGTCATTTACTTATTAACATTGGCGACGAGGATTGGGCCAAGGAGAAAAGGCCCCCAGCAGCAGCAATATTGATTACAGTTTGGATGCAACCGGACGGAGCGGCACACTACATGTGTAATAGCCGGCGAGAAACACGGCCGTTATCCTGGAGTGGAGTACGAATTTTGAGGAAAAAGTCAGTGCCTGGGAGTGAAGTGAACCACGAAGGAATCCTGGAGCAGAGCACAAATACTGAGGAGGTTGATTTGTGGTTTGTGATTTGCAACTACGAGAGACTGCGCTGACAACACCAGCAGAGGTCCCACCTGAGGTCACTCACTATTTGGATTGCCATTACCTTAATTACTCACTGTCTTGCCGTTACACACACGGCTGCGGCTTGCAGTTGTTTATCTTTGAATGGAACCCGGCTGTCAGGTGAACGAATAGTCGACCAAGCGAGCGAGGAATTCTTGGAATGTTGCAGCCTGGGGCCTTTCTCTTGGATGAACTAACTAAATAAATCCTCACTAAAGACAAGGATTGCAGTGAAGTGTGGTCATTTACTTATTAACAGGGTCCCCGTACAGGATGACCAAACAGAAGTTTGAAGGGGCTGAAGCCAACACCCTCCTGTGATACCTCTCGGTAGGCAAACAGTAAGCATGGTAAAAGAAGATCCCATTGTCTTCTCTGAAGCTTCTCCAGAGCCCCAATCATGCTTTTTAACGTTCTGTTGAAACGTTCCACCAGACCATTGGTCTGGGGGTGGTATGCAGAAGAGAACTTGTAGGTGACCCCACATTCTTTCCACATAGCCTGCATATACTTTGACATAAAGTTGCTGCCACAATCTGACACAACTTCTTTAGGGAAGCCAACCCTAGTAAATATGCCAAATAAATCTTTTGCAACTGACTTGGCAGTTACATTTTTCAATGGGATGGCCTCAGGATATCTGGTTGCATGGTCGATCAGCACCAGGATAAACCTATTGCCCGAGGATGTTTGCGGGTCAAGGGGACCAACGATGTCGATCCCTACCCTTTCAAATGGTACCCCCACAACTGGGAGCGGTACCAACGGAGCTTGGATTGTCGAGCCAACCTTACCAGATAACTGGCAGGAGGCACAACTCCTGCAGTGACTTTCTACTTGCACCCCCATCTTGGGCCAGTAGAAGTGCATGGATAACCTTTGCTTGCTCCTCTTAATACCAAGGTGACCAGCAAGGAGCACTTCATGCGCCAACTGCAGGAGGAAGGGCCTAACAGCAAGGGGAACCACCAACCTCCTATGGTCTCCTTCTGTAGACTCTGTGGGCTCACTATACAGGAGTCCACCTTCCCAATAAATCCTATGCGTCCCAGGAGGTTCACCCTCAAGCTGGGAGCAGGCCTGTCTCCTTAGGCCTTCCAGAGATGGGCACTCACGTTGGCCTTTACTGAATTCGTCCCTATCAGGACCTCCTTCAACTAACAAGTCTTTTAGTTCAGGATGGTCGTTGGGGTCAAATACTTCAGGCATCGCCACCTCCTCGTCAGGCCCGGGCGATTGACCAACTTCCTCCACCGCAGTGGTAGGCGAGCTCGGGGGAATATTCTCTTTCCCTCGTCTTGACTTGTTGACTCCTTTCGCCTTGGGTTTCCCCTTCGGCTGGGGCGGCGTATTGGTCTTGGCCAATGCTGCCCGTGCTTGAGACCGTGTGTAGGGTCTTTCGGCAGTGTCTCCTACGAGCCCTAAAGCTCTGAGATCATTACCTAACAAGACCTTTCCCGGGACGTTTCTCTGAATGCTCACTGGAATCCTGACTGCTGTACCATTTAAAGTAAGATTTACAGGTATTACTGGGAACATACGGAGTGGGCCGTCAGCCAACTTAGTGGGCATCAGAGTAGCTCTGGCAACTTCCTCTGAGTCTACCAAGGTAGAATCCACTACAGTTCGACTGCACCCACTATCCCTAAGAGCTGGAGTATCTACTCCATTGATCAGCACACTGTCTTTAAAGTAGTGCTTGGTATTATCTGGAATCCTAGCATAAGCCTCTGCGACTTTAGGATCCCAGGAACCCAGGGAAACTAAAACTACCTCAGCCTCTATCCCGCTGGGAAATGAGTCTGAGGAGAAGGATGCTCCTGTAATCTCTTCTTCCTCGTAGGAGGAGAAGGCCAGATTAGCGGAGTGGACCCCCAAAGGTCAAACCTTACACCGGGGATCCCCCTTCACGTGGTCAGTTGCTCCACAAGCAAAACAAGATCCATTGGGTCTGTTTACATAGGGAGGCTTATTGTAACCAGAGTTCTGTTTCGGAGGCTGACCTCCACTACCCTGTGAGTTCTCTTGTGTCTTACCCTTATTTTTCTTTTTGTGGCCCTTTTGAGAAGAAGATTTATCAGATTCTCCACCCTCCTTATCTTTGGACTTTTTCCCTTCCTCCTGCTTACCAGGATGAGTTTTGTCCTTATGGGACACTCGATGTGACACCCATAAGTCTGCTGCAATGGCCAGCTTCTTAGGATCTATCTCCTTCGAATCGGCCAAATGCTGCTTAAGCTCCGGGGAAGAAGATGCAAAAATGTGTTCCAGCATGACAAGATGTATCATGCCTTCGAAGGTAGAAACCTTATAACCTTCGACCCAGCCAGTTAAGTTTTTCAAGGATTCAGTGACATAAGATACCCAAGTACCACCTTCCTTTTTCTTATACTCTATGAATCGTTTCAAATATTGGGCCGGAGTCTTCCCAAACTTTAAAATGAGAGTTTGCTTTAACATTGCGAAATCAGCTTGCTCAGCCTTCGACATTTCCATAATGGCACTACAGCCAGAATGGGGCAGTCTGCTGAGTAACCAGGCAATCTTATCAGCATTGTCAACTTGTTGAACTTCGCATGCATACTCAAACGCATTCATCCAGTCCATAATGTCATTCCTTTCCTCATACACAATGACCAGATCTTTCGGAAACCGTGGATGAGAGGAGGCCCCAGACCCATGTCCAGGACCCTTGGACCCATTTGCAACCTGAAGCTTGGCCAGTTCCAACTGGTGATCCCTGTCTTTCTGTTTTTCTGACTGTTCGATTTTTAGTTTGGCTATGCTGAATTCAAGCTCCTTCTGCCTAAACCGCAGCTCTTGCTTCTTGAATTCAAGCATAGCCTCCCCATCAACACTGGCAGAGGAAACATTAGACATCTCATCCTCCCTGTCCTCGTGTTCGCGGTGGATCAGTGCAGCGGCAGAACCGTCGGTTCTACCAGTGAGAGCAGCCCCACCTCCTTCCGCACTGTCCTCAGAAGTTATAGCGTCAAGCTGCGCTTCTTGCCACGCCACGATTCTTTTGATCATATCCAATTTCGTGCCTTGAGAGGAAACACCTCTCTCCGCACACATTTTTTTCAATGTTTCTGATTTGGAAGCATTTAAAGTTAACAAGGTATTTGTTTCCATACTGTTAGATAGGACTATGGCCTTTTTAAAGTTATACTACAACAATTCACTACATGTCCTGGTAGGAATAACTTGAAATGCCTTAGTTCGTGCGCAACACTGGATACCTTCAGTCGTATCCCACCGCTGTACACCAATTTGTTAAGACGGATTTCTGAACTCTGTCCTGGTGGCGCAGAAGTTCAGAAGGCCAACCTAATTACTTGGAACAGGGTAACCTCTGGACAAGCCAGACCAATCAAGGTAGCGATCGCGGCGGTCAAGACTAGGTCTCAAGAGGGGTGAGGGTGACTGAAAGCCTGCAATGAGCACACAAAGCAAGGACACTTACAAACTACTCCAAACAGGTGCTATATTAAAAATATATATACATTTATTCCAAGGCCTTTAAAACAATGACCGTAGCGAGAAATCACAATACAACTCTAGTAAACCAACACATACCATACCAATACAATATATATACAAATACAAACAAGTCTCAAGCGTTAGATGCACGAAATGTGTAGTCCACCTAAAAGGGAAGGAAAACAGGCAGTGTGAAATAATGCTTAGACCCAGTCTGCCTTCAGAGGCACCTAACTAAAAGGAAGTCCGAGCCCTACGAAGAGTGGAGCCTTGTGCTCAAAAGTACCTGCACACGCTGGTGCCAACGGGCAAAAGGGGATTCTCTTCGAGGGAGATCAGGCAGTTCAGTTTAGTGCACAAACGAAGAACAACAGTGTTCCGCGACTCAAGCGCAGCCTCCACTGTGGGCAGAAGCAGAGCGCGAGTACGGAAAGGCGTGCTGTTTTGACACAGCGGGGAAAAGCTATGGGCTCCTGCAGGAGGGCGACCAGTTCATAGCTATGCTACTCACCGGACCCCGATGCAAGCAGACCCAGGCTTCTCCGCGTCAGTTTCAGTCGCTGGCAGGTTCAGAAGAGCAGGGGACGTCTCGTCGTCGTGTTGAGTCTGCAGCAGCAGAGTTGAGTAAAAGACGTCCCAAACGAAGGAACCCGCACAGTTTGTTACCACAGCAGGGCAACGGAGCGGCCGTGTGTATCTGAGCCAAATGTACACTACTCACTTCAGACCTGGGAACGCCAAGTGTACGAATCGTGTGAGAGTGACAAGGACTCGATATACTACACAACCTGGTGGCGGTTACAGAGCAAGACTCCTGTGTAGGCTGGTCAGTCTGCTGGATGGCCCAGAGACGCTTCCGAAGGCTTACTAGCAGGAGATGGTGAAGATGCCGAGAATAGCTGTCCCCGCTATTCCAAGGGTCGAAGTACTAGTACAGGCCTTCTGGTTCGATCAAAGGTGAAAAGGGTTTCACAAGGCGACAGCAGTGCAGAGGCGCAGTCCTTCAGCGGGTCACCAGCGATTCCTCGGTTCAGCCTCTTGGTTGCAGGATACTTGGCTCCTGTATTCCTTTGTTCGTGAGAACTCAGGAGATCGACATGGTAGTGGTGTTTCCAGCCCCCTCTTATCCACGGTTCCCTTCGTGCCAAAACGGTGGGGACCCAATGGGAGATCCGCTCATCAACACTCACACCATTCGTGGACCTATCACGGACCACGGTGGTCCCAGGCATTCACACGGGACCAGACATCCCAGCCCACATACTGGAGGCACACACAAGACATGTAGAAGCCCGCGAAAGCATCCGTGTTTCGCGGGAAAGTACATGCCCAAATAAGGAAGGCCCCGGGTCGGCTCGACCTGGGAAGGTGAAGGGAGCAAGACGGTCAGCGGACAGGACAAAGGAGCCTCGTGGTCTGGCCATTTTGGGAGCCAGGCCACCATTTTGGGTTAAGTGCGAGAAACGTGCTTAGAACGCCAAAAGGAGCTCAAAACACAAGAAACGATCGCTGCCACCATTCCCGTCCGTGAATCACTTGCACCGATCAGTTACAATCCTGAAAGAGTATCTAGGGCCTGTAGAAGGCTAGAATCCCAAGAGAGCAGCAACTTAGCTTACAGTGCCCTCTTGTGTCATGTTGCACGAAAGCCGCAACATGATAAAAGAAACTACGGAAAACAGCGTTTCCCGGTACTGACTGTCTTAAGGGCATGTCAGTTTCCCCGTAAGAAAGGAGCGAAATCCCAGAGGAGTGCGGCAGAAGGCTACACTTCTCTGGCAAAGTCAAGAACAAGGTGAAAAACAACAGCAAAAAGTTTAGGGGTTGCCACATGGAAGGAAAATTACCTACAATTATTAAATCTTTCCTAACAGATATCACATCTCATGTTATAGGAAGAGTTTCAGGTTTGGTATAAGCATTGAGATATCACATCTCTGCAATCGGAAGTGTCTCAGGATTGGGATGGGAAGGAGTTGGATATCCCATCTCATGTTATAGGACGGGTCTCAGGATTGTTATTAGAATCATTGAGATATCATATTGCATGCTGTAGGAAGGGTCTAAGGATTGGAATGGGAAGGACTTGGATATCACATCTCATGCTATGGATAGGCTCTCAGGTTTGGAAAGGGAAGGAGTTGGATATCACATTTCATGTTAGAGGAAGGATCTCAGGTTTGGTATTAGAGGCATTGAGATATCACATCTCATGCTATAGGAAGGGTCTCAGGATTGGAATGGGAAGGAGTTGGATATCACATCTCATGCTATAGGAAGGGTCTCAGGTTTGGTATAAGCATTGAGATATCACATCTCATGCTATAGGAAGGGTCTCAGGATTGGAATGGAAGGAGTTGGATATCACATCTCATGTTAAACGAAGGATCTCAGGTTTGGTATTAGAAGCATTGAGATATCACATCTCATGCTATAGGAAGGGTCTCAGGATTGGAATGGGAAGGAGTTGGATATCACATCTCATGCTATAGGAAGGGTCTCAGGTTTGGTATAAGCATTGAGATATCACATCTCATGCTATCGGAAGGGTCTCAGGATTGGAATGGGAAGGAGTTGTATATGACATCTCAAGCCATAGGAAGGGTCTCAGGTTTGGTATAAGCTTTGAGATATCACATCTCTGCTATCGGAAGGGTCTCAGGATTGGAATGGGAAGGAGTTGGATATCCCATCTCATGTTAGAGGAAGAGTCTCAGGTTTGGTATTAGAAGCATTGAGATATCACATCTCATGCTATAGGAAGTGTCTCAGGATTGGAATGGGAAGGACTTGGATATCACATCTCATGCTATAGGGAAGGTCTCAAGTTTGATATTAGAAGCATTGAGATATCACATCTCATGCTATAGGAAGGGTCTCAGGATTGGAATGGGAAGGAGTAGGATATCACATCTCATGCTATAGGAAGGATCTCAGGTTTGGTATAAGCATTGAGATATCACATCTCTTCTATCGGAAGGGTCTCAGGATTGGAATGGAAAGGAGTTGGATATTCCCATCTCATGTTATAGGAAGGGTCTAAGGTTGGGAAGGGGAAGGATTTGGATATCACATCTCATGTTATAGGACGGGTCTCAGGTTTGGTATTAGAAGCACTGAGATATCAAGTCTCATGGTATAGGAAGGGTCTCAGAATTGGAATGAGAAGGAGTTGGATATCACATCTCAAGCTATAGGAAGGGTCTCAGGATTGGAATGGGAAGGAGTTTGATATCACATCTCATGCAATAGTATGGGTCTCAGGTTTGGTATAAGCATTGGGATATCACATCTCATGCTATCGGAAGGGTATCAGGATTGGAATTCCAAGGAGTTGGATATCCCATCTCATGCTATAGGAAGGGTCTCAGGTTGGAATGGGAAGGAGTTGGATATCACATCTCATGTTATAGGAAGGGTCTCAGGATTGGAATGGGAAGGACTTGGATATCACATCTCATGCTATAGGAAGGCTCTCAGGTTTGGAAGGGGAAAGAGTTGGATATCACATTTCATGTTAGAGGTAGGATCTCAGGTTTGGTATTAGAGGCATTGAGATATCACATCTCATGCTATCAGAAGGGTCTCAGGATTGGAATGGGAAGGAGTTGGATATCACATCTCATGCTAAAGGGAGGGTCTCAGGTTTGGAAGGGGAAGGATTTGGATATCACATCTCATGTTATAGGAAGGATCTCAGGTTTGGTATTAGAAGCATTTAGATATCACATCTCATGCTATCGGAAGGATCTCAGGTTTGGTATTAGAAGCATTGAGATATCACATCTCATGCTATCAGAATGGTCTCAGGATTGGAATCGGAAGGAGTTGGATATCACATCTCATGCTAAAGGGAGGGTCTCAGGTTTGGAAGGGGAAGGATTTGGATATCACATCTCATGTTATCGTAAGGATCTCAGGTTTGGTATTAGAAGTATTGAGATATCACATCTCATGCTATAGGAATGGTCTCAGGATTGGAATGGGAAGGACTTCGATATCACATCTCATGCTATAGGGAGGTCTCAAGTTTGATATTAGAAGCATTGAGATATCACATCTCATGCTATAGGAAGGGTCTCAGGATTGGAATGGAAGGAGTTGGATATCACATCTCATGTTTTAGGAAGGATCTCAGGTTTGGTATTAGAAGCATTGAGACATCACATCTCATGCTATAGGAAGGGTCTCAGGATTGGAATGGGAAGGAGTTGGATATCACATCTCATGCTATATGAAGGGTCTCAGGTTTGGTATAAGCATTGAGATATCACATCTCATGCTATAGGAAGGGTCTCAGGATTGGAATGGGAAGGAGTTGTATATGACATCTCATGCCGTAGGAAGGGTCTCAGGTTTGGTATAAGCATTGAGATATCACATCTCTGCTATCGGAAGGGTCTCAGGATTGGAATGGGAAGGAGTTGGATATCCCATCTCATGTTATAGGAAGAGTCTCAGGTTTGGTATTAGAAGCATTGAGATATCACATCTCATGCTATAGGAAGGGTCTCAGGATTGGAATGGGAAGGAGTTGGATATCACATCTCATGCTATAGGAAGGGTCTCAGGTTTGGTATAAGCAGTGAGATATCACATCTCATGCTATAGGAACTGTCTCAGGATTGGAATGGGAAGAAGTTGGATATCACATCTCATGTTATAGGAAGGATCTCAGGTTTGGTATAAGCATTGAGATATCACATCTCTGTTATCGGAAGGGTCTCAGGATTGGAATGTGAGGGAGTTGGATATTCCCATCTCATGTTATAGGAAGGGTCTCAGGTTTGGTATTAGAAGCATTGAGATATCACATCTCATGCTATAGGAAGGGTCTCAGGATTGGAATGGGAAGGAGTTGGATATCACATCTCATGCTATAGGAAGGGTCTCAGGTTTGGTATAAGCAGTGAGATATCACATCTCATGCTATAGGAACTGTCTCAGGATTGGAATGGGAAGAAGTTGGATATCACATCTCATGTTTTAGGAAGGATCTCAGGTTTGGTATTAGAAGCATTGAGACATCACATCTCATGCTATAGGAAGGGTCTCAGGATTGGAATGGGAAGGAGTTGGATATCACATCTCATGCTATATGAAGGGTCTCAGGTTTGGTATAAGCATTGAGATATCACATCTCATGCTATAGGAAGGGTCTCAGGATTGGAATGGGAAGGAGTTGTATATGACATCTCATGCCGTAGGAAGGGTCTCAGGTTGGTATAAGCATTGAGATATATCATCTCTGCTATCGGAAGGGTCTCAGGATTGGAATGGGAAGGAGTTGGATATCCCATCTCATGTTATAGGAAGAGTCTCAGGTTTGGTATTAGAAGCATTGAGATATCACATCTCATGCTATAGGAAGGGTCTCAGGATTGGAATGGGAAGGAGTTGGATATCACATCTCATGCTATAGGAAGGGTCTCAGGTTTGGTATAAGCAGTGAGATATCACATCTCATGCTATAGGAACTGTCTCAGGATTGGAATGGGAAGAAGTTGGATATCACATCTCATGTTATAGGAAGGATTTCAGGTTTGGTATAAGCATTGAGATATCACATCTCTGTTATCGGAAGGGTCTCAGGATTGGAATGTGAGGGAGTTGGATATTCCCATCTCATGTTATAGGAAGGGTCTCAGGTTTGGTATTAGAAGCATTGAGATATCACATCTCATGCTATAGGAAGGGTCTCAGGATTGGAATGGGAAGGACTTGGATATCACATCTCATGATAAAGGAAGGGTCTAAGGTTTGGAAGGGGAAGGATTTGGATATCACATCTCATGTTATAGGACGGGTCTCAGGTTTGGTATTAGAAGCATTGAGATATCAAATCTCATGGTATAGGAAGGGTCTCAGAATTGGAATGGGAAGGAGTTGGATATCACATCTCATTCTATAGGAAGGGTCTCAGGATTGGAATGGGAAGGAGTTTGATATCACATCTCATGCCATAGTATGGGTCTCAGGTTTGGTAGAAGCATTGGGATATCACATCTCATGCTATCGGAAGGTTATCAGGATTGGATTTGGAAGGAGTTGGATATCCCATCTCATGCTACAGGAAGGGTCTCAGGTTGGAATGGGAAGGAGTTGGATATCACATCTCATGCTATAGGTAGGCTCTCAGGTTTGGAAGGGGAAAGAGTTGGATATCACATTTCATGTTAGAGGTAGGATCTCAGGTTTGGTATCAGAGGCATTGAGATATCACATCTCATGCTATCAGAAGGGTCTCAGGATTGGAATGGGAAGGAGTTGGATATCACATCTCATGCTAAAGGGAGGGTCACAGGTTTGGAAGGGGAAGGATTTGGATATCACATCTCATGTTATAGGAAGGATCTCAGGTTTGGTATTAGAAGCATTGAGATATCACATCTCATGCTATCGGAAGGATCTCAGGTTTGGTATTAGAAGCATTGAGATATCACATCTCATGCTATCAGAAGGGTCTTAGGATTGGAATGGGAAGAAGTTGGATATCACATCTCATGCTAAAGGGAGGGTCTCAGGTTTGGAAGGGGAAGGATTTGGATATCACATCTTATGTTATCGGAAGGATCTCAGGTTTGGTATTAGAAGTATTGAGATATCACATCTCATGCTATAGGAAGGGTCTCAGGATTGGAATGGGATGGAGTTGGATATCACATCTCAAGCTATAGGAAGGGTCTCAGGTTTGGTATATGCATTGAGATATCACATCTCATGCTATAGGAAGGGTCTCAGGATTGGAATGGGAAGGAGTTGGATATCACATCTCATGTTATAGGAAAGATTTCAGGTTTGGTATTAGAAGCATTGAGACATCACATCTCATGTTATAGGAAGGGTCTCAGGATTAGAATGGGAAGAAGTTGGATATCACATCTCATGCTATAGGAAGGGTCTCAGGTTTGGCATAAGCATTGAGATATCACATCTAATGCTATAGGAAGGGTCTCAGGATTGGAATGGGAAGGAGTTGTATATGACATCTCATGCCATAGGAAGGGTCTCAGGTTTGGTATAAGCATTGAGATATCACATCACATGCTATAGGAAGGGTCTCAGGATTGGAATGGGAAGGACTTGGATATCACATCTCATGCTATCAGAAGGGTCTCAGGATTGGAATGGGAAGGAGTTGGATATCACATCTCATGCTAAAGGTAGGGTCTCAGGTTTGGAAGGGGAAGGATTTGGATATCACATCTCATGTTATAGGAAGGATCTCAGGTTTGGTATTAGAAGCATTGAGATATCACATCTCATGCTATCGGAAGTATCTCAGGTTTGGTATTAGAGGCATTGAAATATTACATCTCATGCTATCATAAGGGTCTCAGGATTGGAATGGGAAGGAGTTGGATATCACATCTCATGCTAAAGGGAGGGTCTCAGGTTTGGAAGGGGAAGGATTTGAATATCACATCACATGTTATAGGAAGGATCTCAGGTTTGGTATTAGAAGCATTGAGATATCACATCTCATGCTATCGGAATGGTCTCAGGATTGGAATGGAAAGGAGTTGGATATCACATCTCATGCTATAGGAAGGGTCTCAGGTTTGGAACGGGAAGGAGTTGGATATCACATCTCATGTTATAGGAAAGATCTCAGGTTTGGTATTAGAAGCATTGAGACATCACATCACTGCAATCGGAAGTGTCTCAGGATTGGGATTGGAAGGCGTTGGATATCACATCTCATGTTATAGGAAGGGTCTCAGAATTGGAATGGGAAGAAGTTGGATATCACATCTCATGCTATAGGAAGGGTCTCAGTTTGGTATAAGCATTGAGATATCACATCTCATGCTATAGGAAGGGTCTCAGGATTGGAATGGGAAGGAGTTGTATATGACATCTCATGCCATAGGAAGGGTCTCAGGTTTGGTATAAGCATTGAGATATCACATCACATGCTATAGGCAGGGTCTCAGGTTTGGAAAGGGAAGGAGTTGGATATCACATTTCATGTTAGAGGTAGGATCTCAGGTTTGGTATTAGAGGCATTGAGATATCACATCTCATGCTATCAGAATGGTCTCAGGATTGGAATGAGAAGGAGTTGGATATCACATCTCATGCTAAAGGGAGGGTCTCAGGTATGGAAGGGGAAGGATTTGGATATCACATCTCATGTTTTAGGAAGGATCTCAGGTTTTGTATCAGAAGCATTGAGATATCACATCTCATGCTATCGGAAGTATCTCAGGTTTGGTATTAGAGGCATTGAGATATCACATCTCATGCTATCGTAAGGGTCTCAGGATTGGAATGGGAAGGAGTTGGATATCACATCTCATGCTAAAGGGAGGGTCTCAGGTTTGGAAGGGGAAGGATTTGAATATCACATCACATGTTATAGGAAGGATCTCAGGTTTGGTATTAGAAGCATTGAGATATCACATCTCATGCTATAGGAAGGGTCTCAGGTTTGGAACGGGAAGGAGTTGGATATCACATCTCATGTTTAAGGAAAGATCTCAGGTTTGGTATTAGAAGCATTGAGACATCACATCTCTGCAATCGGAAGTGTCTCAGGATTAGGATGGGAAGGAGTTGGATATCACATCTCATGTTATAGGAAAGATCTCAGGTTTGGTATTAGAAGCATTGAGACATCACAACTCATGTTATAGGAAGGGTCTCATGATTGGAATGGGAAGAAGTTGGATATCACATCTCATGCTATAGGAAGGGTCTCAGGTTTGGTAGAAGCATTGAGATATCACATCTCATGCTATAGGAACGGTCTCAGGATTGGAATGGGAAGGACTTGGATATCCCATCTCATGCTATAGGCAGGGTCTCAGGTTTGGAAAGGGAAGGAGTTGGATGTCACATTTCATGTTAGAGGTAGGATCTCAGGTTTGGTATTAGAGGCATTGAGATATCACATCTCATGCTATCCGAAGGGTCTCAGGATTGGAATGGGAAGGAGTTGGATATCACATCTCATGCTAAAGGGAGGGTCTCAGGTTTGGCAGGGGAAGGATTTGGATATCACATCTCATGTTATAGGAAGGATCTCAGGTTTGGTATTAGAAGCATTGAGATATCCCATCTCATGCTATCGGAAGTATCTCAGGTTTGGTATTAGAGGCATTGAGATATCACATCTCATGCTATCATAAGGGTCTCAGGATTGGAATGGGAAGGAGTTGGATATCACATCTCATGCTAAAGGGAGGGTCTCAGGTTTGGAAGGGGAAGGATTTGAATATCACATCACATGTTATAGGAAGGATCTCAGGTTTGGTATTAGAGGCTTTGAGATATCACATCTCATGCTATCGGAAGGGTCTCAGGATTGGAATGGGAAGGAGTTGGATATCACATCTCATGCTATAGGAAGGGTCTCAGGTTTGGAACGGGAAGGAGTTGGATATCACATCTCATGTTATAGGAAGGGTCTCAGGTTTGGTATAAGCATTGAGATATCACATCTCTGCAATCGGAAGTGTCTCAGGATTGGAACGGGAAGGAGTTGGATATCCCATCTCATGTTATAGGACTGGTCTCAGGTTTGGTATTAGAAGCATTGAGATATCACATCGCATGCTGTAGGAAGGGTCTCAGGTTTGGAATGGGAAGGAATTGGATATCACATCTCATGTCATAGGAAGGATCTCAGGTTTGGTATTAGAAGCATTGAGATATCACATCTCATGCTATAGGAATGGTCTCAGGATTGGAATGGGAAGGAGTTGGATATTACATTCTTGCTATGGGAAGGGTCTCATGTTTGGAATTGGAAGGAGTTGGATATCACATATGCTATAGGAAGGGTCTCAGGTTTGGAATGGGAAGGAGTTGGATATCACATCTCATGTTATAGGAAGGGTCTCAGGTTTGGTATAAGCATTGAGATATCACATCTCTGCTATCGGAAGTGTCTCAGGATTGGAATGGGAAGGAGTTGGATATCCCATCTCATGTTATAGGACGGGTCTCAGGTTTGTTATTAGAATCATTGAGATATCATATTGCATGCTATAGGAAGGGTCTAAGGATTGGAATGGGAAGGACTTGGATATCACATCTCATGCTATAGGTAGGCTCTCAGGTTTGGAAAGGGAAGGAGTTGGATATCACATTTCATGTTAGAGGAAGGATCTCAGGTTTGGTATTAGAGGCATTGAGATATCACATCTCATGCTATAGGAAGGGTCTCAGGATTGGAATGGGAAGGAGTTGGATATCACATCTCATGCTATAGGAAGGGTCTCAGGTTTGGTATAAGCATTGAGATATCACATCTCACGCTATAGGAAGGGTCTCAGGATTGGAATGGGAAGGATATGTATATGACATCTCATGCCATAGGAAGGGTCTCAGGTTTGGTATAAGCATTGAGATATCACATCTCTGCTTTTGGAAGGGTCTCAGGATTGGAATCGGAAGGAGTTGGATATCCCATCTCATGTTATAGGAAGAGTCTCAGGTTTGGTATTAGAAGCATTGAGATATCACATCTCATGCTATAGGAAGTGTCTCAGGATTGGAATGGGAAGGAATTGGATATCACATCTCATGCTATAGGGAGGGTCTCAAGTTTGATATTAGAAGCATTGAGATATCACATCTCATGCTATAGGAAGGGTCTCAGGATTGGAATGGAAGGAGTTGGATATCACATCTCATGTTATAGGAAGGATCTCAGGTTTGGTATTAGAAGCATTGAGACATCACATCTCATGCTATAGGAAGGGTCTCAGGATTGTAATGGGAAGGAGTTGGATATCACATCTCATGCTATATGAAGGGTCTCAGGTTTGGTATAAGCATTGAGATATCACATCTCATGCTATAGGAAGGGTCTCAGGATTGGAATGGGAAGGAGTTGTATATGACATCTCATGCCGTAGGAAGGGTCTCAGGTTTGGTATAAGCATTGAGATATCACATCTCTGCTATCGGAAGGGTCTCAGGATTGGAATGGGAAGGAGTTGGATATCCCATCTCATGTTATAGGACGGGTCTCAGGTTTGTTATTAGAATCATTGAGATATCATATTGCATGCTATAGGAAGGGTCTAAGGATTGGAATTGGAAGGACTTGGATATCACATCTCATGCTATAGGTAGGCTCTCAGGTTTGGAAAGGGAAGGAGTTGGATATCACATTTCATGTTAGAGGAAGGATCTCAGGTTTGGTATTAGAGGCATTGAGATATCACATCTCATGCTATAGGAAGGGTCTCAGGATTGGAATGGGAAGGAGTTAGATATCACATCTCATGCTATAGGAAGGGTCTCAGGTTTGGTATAAGCATTGAGATATCACATCTCATGCTATAGGAAGGGTCTCAGGATTGGAATGGGAAGGATATGTATATGACATCTCATGCCATAGGAAGGGTCTCAGGTTTGGTATAAGCATTGAGATATAACATCTGTGCTTTTGGAAGGGTCTCAGGATTGGAATGGGAAGGAGTTGGATATCCCATCTCATGTTATAGGAAGAGTCTCAGGTATGGTATTAGAAGCATTGAGATATCACATCTCATGCTATAGGAAGTGTCTCAGGATTGGAATGGGAAGTACTTGGATATCACATCTCATGCTATAGGGAGGGTCTCAAGTTTGATATTAGAAGCATTGAGATATCACATCTCATGCTATAGGAAGGGTCTCTGGATTGGAATGGAAGGAGTTGGATATCACATCTCATGTTTTAGGAAGGATCTCAGGTTTGGTATTAGAAGCATTGAGACATCACATCTCATGCTATAGGAAGGGTCTCAGGATTGGAATGGGAAGGAGTTGGATATCACATCTCATGCTATATGAAGGGTCTCAGGTTTGGTATAAGCATTGAGATATCACATCTCATGCTATAGGAAGGGTCTCAGGATTGGAATGGGAAGGAGTTGTATATGACATCTCATGCCGTAGGAAGGGTCTCAGGTTTGGTATAAGCATTGAGATATCACATCTCTGCTATCGTAAGGGTCTCAGGATTGGAATGGGAAGGAGTTGGATATCCCATCTCATGTTATAGGAAGAGTCTCAGGTTTGGTATTAGAAGCATTGAGATATCACATCTCATGCTATAGGAAGGGTCTCAGGATTGGAATGGGAAGGAGTTGGATATCACATCTCATGCTATAGGAAGGGTCTCAGGATTGGAATGGGAAGGAGTTGGATATCACATCTCATGTTATAGGAAGGATCTTAGGTTTGGTATTAGAAGCATTGAGACATCACATCTCATGCTATAGGAAGGGTCTCAGGATTGGAATGGGAAGGAGTTGTATATGACATCTCATGCCGTAGGAAGGGTCTCAGGTTTGGTATAAGCATTGAGATATCACATCTCTGCTATCGGAAGGGTCTCAGGATTGGAATGGGAAGGAGTTGGATATCCCATCTCATGTTATAGGAAGGGTCTCATGATTGGAATGGGAAGGATATGGATATCACATCTCATGCTATAGGAAGGCTCTCAGGTTTGGAAGGGGAAAGAGTTGGATATCACATTTCATGTTAGAGGTAGGATCTCAGGTTTGGTATTAGAGGCATTGAGATATCACATCTCATGCTATCAGAAGGGTCTCAGGATTGGAATGGGAAGGAGTTGGATATCACATCTCATGCTAAAGGGAGGGTCTCAAGTTTGGAAGGGGAAGGATTTGGATAACACATCTCATGTTATAGGAAGGATCTCAGGTTTGGTATTAGAAGCATTGAGATATCACATCAAATGCTATCAGAAGGGTCTCAGGATAGGAATGGGAAGGAGTTGGATATCACATCTCATGCTAAAGGGAGGGTCTCAGGTTTGGAAGGGGAAGGATTTGGATATCACATCTCATGTTATCGGAAGGATCTCAGGTTTGGTATTAGAAGTATTGAGATATCACATCTCATGCTATAGGAAGGGTCTCAGGATTGGAATGGGAACGAGTTGGATATCACATCTCATGCTAAAGGAAGGGTCTCAGGTTTGGTAGAAGCATTGAGATATCACATATCATGCTATAGGAAGGGTCTCAGGTTGGAATTGGAAGGAGTTGGATATCACATCTCATGTTATAGGAAGGGTCTCAGGATTGGAATGGGAAGGACTTGGATATCACATCTCATGCTATAGGAAGGCTCTCAGGTTTGGAAGGGGAAAGAGTTGGATATCACATTTCATGTTAGAGGTAGGATCTCAGGTTTGGTATTAGAGGCAATGAGATATCACATCTCATGCTATCAGAAGGGTCTCAGGATTGGAATGGGAAGGAGTTGGATATCACATCTCATGCTAAATGGAGGGTCTCAGGTTTGGAAGGGGAAGGATTTGGATATCACATCTCATGTTATAGGAAGGATCTCAGGTTTGGTATTAGAAGCATTGAGATATCACATCTCATGCTATCGGAAGGATCTCAGGTTTGGTATTAGAAGCATTGAGATATCACATCTCATGCTATCAGAAGGTTCTCAGGATTGGAATGGGAAGGAGTTGGATATCCCATCTCATGCTAAAGGGAGGGTCTCAGGTTTGGAAGGGGAAGGATTTGGATATCACATCTCATGTTATCGGAAGGATCTCAGGTTTGGTATTAGAAGTATTGAGATATCACATCTCATGCTATAGGAAGGGTCTCAGGATTGGAATGGGAAGGAGTTGGATATCACATCTCATGTTATAGGACGGGTCTCAGGATTGTTATTAGAATCATTGAGATATCATATTGCATGCTGTAGGAAGGGTCTCATGATTGGAATGGGAAGGACTTGGATATCACATCTCATGCTATAGGAAGGCTCTCAGGTTTGGAAGGGGAAAGAGTTGGATATCACATTTCATGTTAGAGGTAGGATCTCAGGTTTGGTATTAGAGGCATTGAGATATCACATCTCATGCTATCAGAAGGGTCTCAGGATTGGAATGGGAAGGAGTTGGATATCACATCTCATGCTAAAGGGAGGGTCTCAGGTTTGGAAGGGGAAGGATTTGGATATCACATCTCATGTTATAGGAAGGATCTCAGGTTTGGTATTAGAAGCATTGAGATATCACATCTCATGCTATCAGAAGGGTCTCAGGATAGGAATGGGAAGGAGTTGGATATCACATCTCATGCTAAAGGGAGGGTCTCAGGTTTGGAAGGGGAAGGATTTGGATATCACATCTCATGTTATCGGAAGGATCTCAGGTTTGGTATTAGAAGTATTGAGATATCACATCTCATGCTATAGGAAGGGTCTCAGGATTGGAATGGGAACGAGTTGGATATCACATCTCATGCTAAAGGAAGGGTCTCAGGTTTGGTAGAAGCATTGAGATATCACATCTCATGCTATAGGAGGGGTCTCAGGATTGGAATGGGAAGGACTTAGATATCACATATCATGCTATAGGGAGGGTCTCAGTTTTGATATTAGAAGCATTGAGATATCACATCTCATGCTATCGGAAGTGTCTCAGGATTGGAATGGGAAGGAGCTGGATATCACATCTCATGCTAAAGGAAGGGTCTCAGGTTTGGAATGGGAAGGAGTTGGATATCACATCTCATGTTATAGGAAGGGTCTCATGTTGGTATAAGCATTGAGATATCACATCTCTGCTATCGGAAGTGTCTCAGGATTGGAATGGGAAGGAGTTGGATATCCCATCTCATGTTATAGGACGGGTCTCAGGTTTGTTATTAGAATCATTGAGATATCATATTGCATGCTGTAGGAAGGGTCTAAGGATTGGAATGGGAAGGACTTGGATATCACATCTCATGCTATCGGAAGGATCTCAGGTTTGGTATTAGAAGCATTGAGATATCACATCTCATGCTATCAGAAGGTTCTCAGGATTGGAATGGGAAGGAGTTGGATATCCCATCTCATGCTAAAGGGAGGGTCTCAGGTTTGGAAGGGGAAGGATTTAGATATCACATCTCATGTTATCGGAAGGATCTCAGGTTTGGTATTAGAAGTATTGAGATATCACATCTCATGCTATAGGAAGGGTCTCAGGATTGGAATGGGAAGGAGTTGGATATCACATCTCATGTTATAGGACGGGTCTCAGGATTGTTATTAGAATCATTGAGATATCATATTGCATGCTGTAGGAAGGGTCTCATGATTGGAATGGGAAGGACTTGGATATCACATCTCATGCTATAGGAAGGCTCTCAGGTTTGGAAGGGGAAAGAGTTGGATATCACATTTCATGTTAGAGGTAGGATCTCAGGTTTGGTATTAGAGGCATTGAGATATCACATCTCATGCTATCAGAAGGGTCTCAGGATTGGAATGGGAAGGAGTTGGATATCACATCTCATGCTAAAGGGAGGGTCTCAGGTTTGGAAGGGGAAGGATTTGGATATCACATCTCATGTTATAGGAAGGATCTCAGGTTTGGTATTAGAAGCATTGAGATATCACATCTCATGCTATCAGAAGGGTCTCAGGATAGGAATGGGAAGGAGTTGGATATCACATCTCATGCTAAAGGGAGGGTCTCAGGTTTGGAAGGGGAAGGATTTGGATATCACATCTCATGTTATCGGAAGGATCTCAGGTTTGGTATTAGAAGTATTGAGATATCACATCTCATGCTATAGGAAGGGTCTCAGGATTGGAATGGGAACGAGTTGGATATCACATCTCATGCTAAAGGAAGGGTCTCAGGTTTGGTAGAAGCATTGAGATATCACATCTCATGCTATAGGAAGGGTCTCAGGATTGGAATGGGAAGGACTTAGATATCACATATCATGCTATAGGGAGGGTCTCAGTTTTGCTACTAGAAGCATTGAGATATCACATCTCATGCTATCGGAAGTGTCTCAGGATTGGAATGGGAAGGAGCTGGATATCACATCTCATGCTAAAGGAAGGGTCTCAGGTTTGGAATGGGAAGGAGTTGGATATCACATCTCATGTTATAGGAAGGGTCTCATGTTGGTATAAGCATTGAGATATCACATCTCTGCTATCGGAAGGGTCTCAGGATTGGAATGGGAAGGAGTTGGATATCCCATCTCATGTTATAGGAAGGGTCTCATGATTGGAATGGGAAGGACTTGGATATCACATCTCATGCTATAGGAAGGCTCTCAGGTTTGGAAGGGGAAAGAGTTGGATATCACATTTCATGTTAGAGGTAGGATCTCAGGTTTGGTATTAGAGGCATTGAGATATCACATCTCATGCTATCAGAAGGGTCTCAGGATTGGAATGGGAAGGAGTTGGATATCACATCTCATGCTAAAGGGAGGGTCTCAAGTTTGGAAGGGGAAGGATTTGGATATCACATCTCATGTTATAGGAAGGATCTCAGGTTTGGTATTAGAAGCATTGAGATATCACATCAAATGCTATCAGAAGGGTCTCAGGATAGGAATGGGAAGGAGTTGGATATCACATCTCATGCTAAAGGGAGGGTCTCAGGTTTGGAAGGGGAAGGATTTGGATATCACATCTCATGTTATCGGAAGGATCTCAGGTTTGGTATTAGAAGTATTGAGATATCACATCTCATGCTATAGGAAGGGTCTCAGGATTGGAATGGGAACGAGTTGGATATCACATCTCATGCTAAAGGAAGGGTCTCAGGTTTGGTAGAAGCATTGAGATATCACATATCATGCTATAGGAAGGGTCTCAGGATTGGAATGGGAAGGACTTAGATATCACATATCATGCTATAGGGAGGGTCTCAGTTTTGATATTAGAAGCATTGAGATATCACATCTCATGCTATCGGAAGTGTCTCAGGATTGGAATGGGAAGGAGCTGGATATCACATCTCATGCTAAAGGAAGGGTCTCAGGTTTGGAACGGGAAGGAGTTGGATATCACATCTCATGTTATAGGAAGGGTCTCAGGTTGGTATAAGCATTGAGATATCACATCTCTGCTATCGGAAGGGTCTCAGGATTGGAATGGGAAGGAGTTGGATATCCCATCTCATGTTATAGGACGGGTCTCAGGTTTGTTATTAGAATCATTGAGATATCATATTGCATGCTGTAGGAAGGGTCTAAGGATTGGAATGGGAAGGACTTGGATATCACATCTCATGCTATAGATAGGCTCTCAGGTTTGGAAAGGGAAGGAGTTGGATATCACATTTCATGTTAGAGGAAGGATCTCAGGTTTGGTATTAGAGGCATTGAGATATCACATCTCATGCTATAGGAAGGGTCTCAGGTTGGAATTGGAAGGAGTTGGATATCACATCTCATGTTATAGGAAGGGTCTCAGGATTGGAATGGGAAGGACTTGGATATCACATCTCATGCTATAGGAAGGCTCTCAGGTTTGGAAGGGAAAAGAGTTGGATATCACATTTCATGTTAGAGGTAGGATCTCAGGTTTGGTATTAGAGGCAATGAGATATCACATCTCATGCTATCAGAAGGGTCTCAGGATTGGAATGGGAAGGAGTTGGATATCACATCTCATGCTAAAGGGAGGGTCTCAGGTTTGGAAGGGGAAGGATTTGGATATCACATCTCATGTTATAGGAAGGATCTCAGGTTTGGTATTAGAAGCATTGAGATATCACATCTCATGCTATCGGAAGGATCTCAGGTTTGGTATTAGAAGCATTGAGATATCACATCTCATGCTATCAGAAGGTTCTCAGGATTGGAATGGGAAGGAGTTGGATATCCCATCTCATGCTAATGGGAGGGTCTCAGGTTTGGAAGGGGAAGGATTTGGATATCACATCTCATGTTATCGGAAGGATCTCAGGTTTGGTATTAGAAGTATTGAGATATCACATTTCATGCTATAGGAAGGGTCTCAGGATTGGAATGGGAAGGAGTTGGATATCACATCTCATGTTATAGGACGGGTCTCAGGATTGTTATTAGAATCATTGAGATATCATATTGCATGCTGTAGGAAGGGTCTCATGATTGGAATGGGAAGGACTTGGATATCACATCTCATGCTATAGGAAGGCTCTCAGGTTTGGAAGGGGAAAGAGTTGGATATCACATTTCATGTTAGAGGTAGGATCTCAGGTTTGGTATTAGAGGCATTGAGATATCACATCTCATGCTATCAGAAGGGTCTCAGGATTGGAATGGGAAGGAGTTGGATATCACATCTCATGCTAAAGGGAGGGTCTCAGGTTTGGAAGGGGAAGGATTTGGATATCACATCTCATGTTATAGGAAGGATCTCAGGTTTGGTATTAGAAGCATTGAGATATCACATCTCATGCTATCAGAAGGGTCTCAGGATAGGAATGGGAAGGAGTTGGATATCACATCTCATGCTAAAGGGAGGGTCTCAGGTTTGGAAGGGGAAGGATTTGGATATCACATCTCATGTTATCGGAAGGATCTCAGGTTTGGTATTAGAAGTATTGAGATATCACATCTCATGCTATAGGAAGGGTCTCAGGATTGGAATGGGAACGAGTTGGATATCACATCTCATGCTAAAGGAAGGGTCTCAGGTTTGGTAGAAGCATTGAGATATCACATCTCATGCTATAGGAAGGGTCTCAGGATTGGAATGGGAAGGACTTAGATATCACATATCATGCTATAGGGAGGGTCTCAGTTTTGATATTAGAAGCATTGAGATATCACATCTCATGCTATCGGAAGTGTCTCAGGATTGGAATGGGAAGGAGCTGGATATCACATCTCATGCTAAAGGAAGGGTCTCAGGTTTGGAATGGGAAGGAGTTGGATATCACATCTCATGTTATAGGAAGGGTCTCATGTTGGTATAAGCATTGAGATATCACATCTCTGCTATCGGAAGTGTCTCAGGATTGGAATGGGAAGGAGTTGGATATCCCATCTCATGTTATAGGACGGGTCTCAGGTTTGTTATTAGAATCATTGAGATATCATATTGCATGCTGTAGGAAGGGTCTAAGGATTGGAATGGGAAGGACTTGGATATCACATCTCATGCTATAGATAGGCTCTCAGGTTTGGAAAGGGAAGGAGTTGGATATCACATTTCATGTTAGAGGAAGGATCTCAGGTTTGGTATTAGAGGCATTGAGATATCACATCTCATGCTATAGGAAGGGTCTCAGGTTGGAATTGGAAGGAGTTGAATATCACATCTCATGTTATAGGAAGGGTCTCAGGATTGGAATGGGAAGGACTTGGATATCACAACTCATGCTATAGGAAGGCTCTCAGGTTTGGAAGGGGAAAGAGTTGGATATCACATTTCATGTTAGAGGTAGGATCTCAGGTTTGGTATTAGAGGCAATGAGATATAACATCTCATGCTATCAGAAGGGTCTCAGGATTGGAATGGGAAGGAGTTGGATATCACATCTCATGCTAAAGGGAGGGTCTCAGGTTTGGAAGGGGAAGGATTTGGATATCACATCTCATGTTATAGGAAGGATCTCAGGTTTGGTATTAGAAGCATTGAGATATCACATCTCATGCTATCGGAAGGATCTCAGGTTTGGTATTAGAAGCATTGAGATATCACATCTCATGCTATCAGAAGGTTCTCAGGATTGGAATGGGAAGGAGTTGGATATCCCATCTCATGCTAAAGTGAGGGTCTCAGGTTTGGAAGGGTAAGGATTTGGATATCACATCTCATGTTATCGGAAGGATCTCAGGTTTAGTATTAGAAGTATTGAGATATCACATCTCATGCTATAGGAAGGGTCTCAGGATTGGAATGGGAAGGAGTTGGATATCACATCTCATGCTAAAGGAAGGGTCTCAGGTTTGGTAGAAGCATTGAGATATCACATCTCATGCTATAGGAAGGGTCTCAGGATTGGAATGGGAAGGACTTGGATATCACATATCATGCTATAGGGAGGGTCTCAGTTTTGATATTAGAAGCATTGAGATATCACATCTCATGCTATCGGAAGTGTCTCAGGATTGGAATGGGAAGGAGCTGGATATCACATCTCATGCTAAAGGAAGGGTCTCAGGTTTGGAACGGGAAGGAGTTGGATATCCGATCTCATGTTATAGGAAGGGTCTCAGGTTTGGTATAAGCATTGAGATATCACAAATCTGCTATCGGAAGTGTCTCAGGATTGGAATGGGAAGGAGTTGGATATCCCATCTCATGTTATAGGACGGGTCTCAGGATTGTTATTAGAATCATTGAGATATCATATTGCATGCTGTAGGAAGGGTCTAAGGATTGGAATGGGAAGGACTTGGATATCACATCTCATGCTATGGATAGGCTCTCAGGTTTGGAAAGGGAAGGAGTTGGATATCACATTTCATGTTAGAGGAAGGATCTCAGGTTTGGTATTAGAGGCATTGAGATATCACATCTCATGCTATAGGAAGGGTCTCAGGATTGGAATGGGAAGGAGTTGGATATCACATCTCATGTTATAGGAAGGGTCTCAGGTTTGGTATAAGAATTGAGATATCATATCTCATGCTATAGGAAGGGTCTCAGGATTGGAATGGAAGGAGTTGGATATCACATCTCATGTTATAGGAAGGATCTCAGGTTTGGTATTAGAAGCATTGAGACATCACATCTCATGCTATAGGAAGTGTCTCAGGATTGGAATGGGAAGGACTTGGATATCACATCTCATGCTATAGGGAGTGTCTCAAGTTTGATATTAGAAGCATTGAGATATCACATCTCATGCTATAGGAAGGGTCTCAGGATTGTAATTGGAAGGAGTTGGATATCACATCTCATGCTATAGGAAGGGTCTCAGGTTTGGTATAAGCAGTGAGATATCACATCTCATGCTATAGGAAGTGTCTCAGGATTGGAATGTGAAGGAGTTGGATATCACATCTCATGTTATAGGAAGGATCTCAGGTTTGGTATAAGCATTGAGATATCACATCTCTGCTATCGGAAGGGTCTCAGGATTGGAATGGGAAGGAGTTGGATATTCCCATCTCATGTTATAGGAAGGGTCTCAGGTTTGGTATTTGAAGCATTGAGACATCACATCTCATGCTATAGGAAGGGTCTCAGGATTGCAATGGGAAGGACTTGGATATCACATCTCATGCTATAGGGAGGGTCTCAAGTTTGATATTAGAAGCATTGAGATATCACATCTCATGATATCGGAAGGATCTCAGGATTGGAATGGGAAGGAGTTGGATATCACATCTCATGATAAAAGAAGGGTCTAAGGTTTGGAAGGGGAAGGATTTGGATATCACATCTCATGTTATAGGACCGGTCTCAGGTCTGGTATTAGAAGCATTGAGATATCGTATTGCATGCTGTAGGAAGGGTCTCAGGATTGGAATGGGAAGGAGTTGGATATCCCATCTCATGCTAAAGGGAGGGTCTCAGGTTTGGAAGGGGAAGGATTTGGATATCACATCTCATGTTATCGGAAGGATCTCAGGTTTGGTATTAGAAGTATTGAGATATCACATCTCATGCTATAGGAAGGGTCTCAGGATTGGAATGGGAAGGAGTTGGATATCACATCTCATGTTATAGGACGGGTCTCAGGATTGTTATTAGAATCATTGAGATATCATATTGCATGCTGTAGGAAGGGTCTCATGATTGGAATGGGAAGGACTTGGATATCACATCTCATGCTATAGGAAGGCTCTCAGGTTTGGAAGGGGAAAGAGTTGGATATCACATTTCATGTTAGAGGTAGGATCTCAGGTTTGGTATTAGAGGCGTTGAGATATCACATCTCATGCTATCAGAAGGGTCTCAGGATTGGAATGGGAAGGAGTTGGATATCACATCTCATGCTAAAGGGAGGGTCTCAGGTTTGGAAGGGGAAGGATTTGGATATCACATCTCATGTTATAGGAAGGATCTCAGGTTTGGTATTAGAAGCATTGAGATATCACATCTCATGCTATCAGAAGGGTCTCAGGATAGGAATGGGAAGGAGTTGGATATCACATCTCATGCTAAAGGGAGGGTCTCAGGTTTGGAAGGGGAAGGATTTGGATATCACATCTCATGTTATCGGAAGGATCTCAGGTTTGGTATTAGAAGTATTGAGATATCACATCTCATGCTATAGGAAGGGTCTCAGGATTGGAATGGGAACGAGTTGGATATCACATCTCATGCTAAAGGAAGGGTCTCAGGTTTGGTAGAAGCATTGAGATATCACATCTCATGCTATAGGAAGGGTCTCAGGATTGGAATGGGAAGGACTTAGATATCACATATCATGCTATAGGGAGGATCTCAGTTTTGATATTAGAAGCATTGAGATATCACATCTCATGCTATCGGAAGTGTCTCAGGATTGGAATGGGAAGGAGCTGGATATCACATCTCATGCTAAAGGAAGGGTCTCAGGTTTGGAATGGGAAGGAGTTGGATATCACATCTCATGTTATAGGAAGGGCCTCATGTTGGTATAAGCATTGAGATATCACATCTCTGCTATCGGAAGTGTCTCAGGATTGGAATGGGAAGGAGTTGGATATCCCATCTCATGTTATAGGACGGGTCTCAGGTTTGTTATTAGAATCATTGAGATATCATATTGCATGCTGTAGGAAGGGTCTAAGGATTGGAATGGGAAGGACTTGGATATCACATCTCATGCTATAGATAGGCTCTCAGGTTTGGAAAGGGAAAAGAGTTGGATATCACATTTCATGTTAGAGGTAGGATCTCAGGTTTGGTATTAGAGGCAATGAGATATAACATCTCATGCTATCAGAAGGGTCTCAGGATTGGAATGGGAAGGAGTTGGATATCACATCTCATGCTAAAGGGAGGGTCTCATGTTTGGAAGGGGAAGGATTTGGATATCACATCTCATGTTATAGGAAGGATCTCAGGTTTGGTATTAGAAGCATTGAGATATCACATCTCATGCTATCGGAAGGATCTCAGGTTTGGTATTAGAAGCATTGAGATATCACATCTCATGCTATCAGAAGGTTCTCAGGATTGGAATGGGAAGGAGTTGGATATCCCATCTCATGCTAAAGTGAGGGTCTCAGGTTTGGAAGGGTAAGGATTTGGATATCACATCTCATGTTATCGGAAGGATCTCAGGTTTGGTATTAGAAGTATTGAGATATCACATCTCATGCTATAGGAAGGGTCTCAGGATTGGAATGGGAAGGAGTTGGATATCACATCTCATGCTAAAGGAAGGGTCTCAGGTTTGGTAGAAGCATTGAGATATCACATCTCATGCTATAGGAAGGGTCTCAGGATTGGAATGGGAAGGACTTAGATATCACATATCATGCTATAGGGAGGGTCTCAGTTTTGATATTAGAAGCATTGAGATATCACATCTCATGCTATCGGAAGTGTCTCAGGATTGGAATGGGAAGGAGCTGGATATCACATCTCATGTTATAGGACGGGTCTCAGGATTGTTATTAGAATCATTGAGATATCATATTGCATGCTGTAGGAAGGGTCTAAGGATTGGAATGGGAAGGACTTGGATATCACATCTCATGCTATGGATAGGCTCTCAGGTTTGGAAAGGGAAGGAGTTGGATATCACATTTCATGTTAGAGGAAGGATCTCAGGTTTGGTATTAGAGGCATTGAGATATCACATCTCATGCTATAGGAAGGGTCTCAGGATTGGAATGGGAAGGAGTTGGATATCACATCTCATGTTATAGGACGGGTCTCAGGTTTGGTATAAGAATTGAGATATCATATCTCATGCTATAGGAAGGGTCTCAGGATTGGAATGGAAGGAGTTGGATATCACATCTCATGTTATAGGAAGGATCTCAGGTTTGGTATTAGAAGCATTGAGACATCACATCTCATGCTATAGGAAGTGTCTCAGGATTGGAATGGGAAGGACTTGGATATCACATCTCATGCTATAGGGAGTGTCTCAAGTTTGATATTAGAAGCATTGAGATATCACATCTCATGCTATAGGAAGGGTCTCAGGATTGGAATTGGAAGGAGTTGGATATCACATCTCATGCTATAGGAAGGGTCTCAGGTTTGGTATAAGCAGTGAGATATCACATCTCATGCTATAGGAAGTGTCTCAGGATTGGAATGGGAAGGAGTTGGATATCACATCTCATGTTATAGGAAGGATCTCAGGTTTGGTATAAGCATTGAGATATCACATCTCTGCTATCGGAAGGGTCTCAGGATTGGAATGGGAAGGAGTTGGATATTCCCATCTCATGTTATAGGAAGGGTCTCAGGTTTGGTATTTGAAGCATTGAGATATCACATCTCATGATATCGGAAGGATCTCAGGATTGGAATGGGAAGGAGTTGGATATCACATCTCATGATAAAAGAAGGGTCTAAGGTTTGGAAGGGGAAGGATTTGGATATCACATCTCATGTTATAGGACCGGTCTCAGGTTTGGTATTAGAAGCATTGAGATATCAAGTCTCATGGTATAGGAAGGGTCTCAGAACTGGAATGGGAAGGAGTTGGATATCACATCTCAAGCTATAGGAAGGGTCTCAGGATTGGAATGGGAAGGAGTTTGATATCACATCTCATGCCATAGTATGGGTCTCAGGTTTGGTATTAGCATTGGGATATCCCATCTCATGCTATAGGAAGGGTCTCAGGTTGGAATGGGAAGGAGTTGGATATCACATCTCATGTTATAGGAAGGGTCTCAGGATTGGAATGGGAAGGACTTGGATATCACATCTCATGATATAGGAAGGCTCTCAGGTTTGGAAGGGGAAAGAGTTGGATATCACATTTCATGTTAGAGGTAGGATCTCAGGTTTGGTATAAGAGGCATTGAGATATCACATCTCATGCTATCAGAAGGGTCTCAGGATTGGAATGGGAAGGAGTTGGATATCACATCTCATGCTAAAGTGAGGGTCTCAGGTTTGGAAGGGGAAGGATTTGGATATCACATCTCATGTTATAGGAAGGATCTCAGGTTTGGTATTAGAAGCATTGAGATATCACATCTCATGCTATCAGAAGGTTCTCAGGATTGGAATGGGAAGGAGTTGGATATCACATCTCATGCTAAAGGGAGGGTCTCAGGTTTGGAAGGGGAAGGATTTGGATATCACAAATCATGTTATCGGAAGGATCTCAGGTTTGGTATTAGAAGTATTGAGATATCACATCTCATGCTATAGGAAGGGTCTCAGGATTGGAATGGGAAGGAGTTGGATATCACATCTCATGCTAAAGGAACGGTCTCAGGTTTGGTAGAAGCATTGAGATATCACATCTCATGCTATAGGAAGGGTCTCAAGATTGGAATGGGAAGGACTTAGATATCACATATCATGCTATAGGGAGGGTCTCATTTTTGATATTAGAAGCATTGAGATATCACATCTCTGCTATCGGAAGGGTCTCAGGATTGGAATGGGAAGGAGTTGGATATTCCCATCTCATGTTATAGGAAGGGTCTCAGGTTTGGTATTTGAAGCATTGAGACATCACATCTCATGCTATAGGAAGGGTCTCAGGATTGCAATGGGAAGGACTTGGATATCACATCTCATACTATAGGGAGGGTCTCAAGTTTGATATTAGAAGCATTGAGATATCACATCTCATGATATCGGAAGGATCTCAGGATTGGAATAGGAAGGAGTTGGATATCACATCTCATGATAAAAGAAGGGTCTAAGGTTTGGAAGGGGAAGGATTTGGATATCACATCTCATGTTATAGGACCGGTCTCAGGTTTGGTATTAGAAGCATTGAGATATCAAGTCTCATGGTATAGGAAGGGTCTCAGAACTGGAATGGGAAGGAGTTGGATATCACATCTCAAGCTATAGGAAGGGTCTCAGGATTGGAATGGGAAGGAGTTTGATATCACATCTCATGCCATAGTATGGGTCTCAGGTTTGGTATTAGCATTGGGATATCCCATCTCATGCTATAGGAAGGGTCTCAGGTTGGAATGGGAAGGAGTTGGATATCACATCTCATGTTATAGGAAGGGTCTCAGGATTGGAATGGGAAGGACTTGGATATCACATCTCATGCTATAGGAAGGCCCTCAGGTTTGGAAGGGGAAAGAGTTGGATATCACATTTCATGTTAGAGGTAGGATCTCAGGTTTGGTATAAGAGGCATTGAGATATCATATCTCATGCTATCAGAAGGGTCTCAGGATTGGAATGGGAAGGAGTTGGATATCACATCTCATGCTAAAGTGAGGGTCTCAGGTTTGGAAGGGGAAGGATTTGGATATCACATCTCATGTTATAGGAAGGATCTCAGGTTTGGTATTAGAAGCATTGAGATATCACATCTCATGCTATCAGAAGGTTCTCAGGATTGGAATGGGAAGGAGTTGGATATCACATCTCATGCTAAAGGGAGGGTCTCAGGTTTGGAAGGGGAAGGATTTGGATATCACATCTCATGTTATAGGAAGGATCTCAGGTTTGGTATTAGAAGCATTGAGATATCACATCTCATGCTATCAGAAGGGTCTCAGGATAGGAATGGGAAGGAGTTGGATATCACATCTCATGCTAAAGGGAGGGTCTCAGGTTTGGAAGGGGAAGGATTTGGATATCACATCTCATGTTATCGGAAGGATCTCAGGTTTGGTATTAGAAGTATTGAGATATCACATCTCATGCTATAGGAAGGGTCTCAGGATTGGAATGGGAACGAGTTGGATATCACATCTCATGCTAAAGGAAGGGTCTCAGGTTTGGTAGAAGCATTGAGATATCACATCTCATGCTATAGGAAGGGTCTCAGGATTGGAATGGGAAGGACTTAGATATCACATATCATGCTATAGGGAGGGTCTCAGTTTTGCTACTAGAAGCATTGAGATATCACATCTCATGCTATCGGAAGTGTCTCAGGATTGGAATGGGAAGGAGCTGGATATCACATCTCATGCTAAAGGAAGGGTCTCAGGTTTGGAATGGGAAGGAGTTGGATATCACATCTCATGTTATAGGAAGGGTCTCATGTTGGTATAAGCATTGAGATATCACATCTCTGCTATCGGAAGGGTCTCAGGATTGGAATGGGAAGGAGTTGGATATCCCATCTCATGTTATAGGAAGGGTCTCATGATTGGAATGGGAAGGACTTGGATATCACATCTCATGCTATAGGAAGGCTCTCAGGTTTGGAAGGGGAAAGAGTTGGATATCACATTTCATGTTAGAGGTAGGATCTCAGGTTTGGTATTAGAGGCATTGAGATATCACATCTCATGCTATCAGAAGGGTCTCAGGATTGGAATGGGAAGGAGTTGGATATCACATCTCATGCTAAAGGGAGGGTCTCAGGTTTGGAAGGGGAAGGATTTGGATATCACATCTCATGTTATAGGAAGGATCTCAGGTTTGGTATTAGAAGCATTGAGATATCACATCTCATGCTATCAGAAGGGTCTCAGGATAGGAATGGGAAGGAGTTGGATATCACATCTCATGCTAAAGGGAGGGTCTCAGGTTTGGAAGGGGAAGGATTTGGATATCACATCTCATGTTATCGGAAGGATCTCAGGTTTGGTATTAGAAGTATTGAGATATCACATCTCATGCTATAGGAAGGGTCTCAGGATTGGAATGGGAACGAGTTGGATATCACATCTCATGCTAAAGGAAGGGTCTCAGGTTTGGTAGAAGCATTGAGATATCACATCTCATGCTATAGGAAGGGTCTCAGGATTGGAATGGGAAGGACTTAGATATCACATATCATGCTATAGGGAGGGTCTCAGTTTTGCTACTAGAAGCATTGAGATATCACATCTCATGCTATCGGAAGTGTCTCAGGATTGGAATGGGAAGGAGCTGGATATCACATCTCATGCTAAAGGAAGGGTCTCAGGTTTGGAATGGGAAGGAGTTGGATATCACATCTCATGTTATAGGAAGGGTCTCATGTTGGTATAAGCATTGAGATATCACATCTCTGCTATCGGAAGGGTCTCAGGATTGGAATGGGAAGGAGTTGGATATCCCATCTCATGTTATAGGAAGGGTCTCATGATTGGAATGGGAAGGACTTGGATATCACATCTCATGCTATAGGAAGGCTCTCAGGTTTGGAAGGGGAAAGAGTTGGATATCACATTTCATGTTAGAGGTAGGATCTCAGGTTTGGTATTAGAGGCATTGAGATATCACATCTCATGCTATCAGAAGGGTCTCAGGATTGGAATGGGAAGGAGTTGGATATCACATCTCATGCTAAAGGGAGGGTCTCAAGTTTGGAAGGGGAAGGATTTGGATATCACATCTCATGTTATAGGAAGGATCTCAGGTTTGGTATTAGAAGCATTGAGATATCACATCAAATGCTATCAGAAGGGTCTCAGGATAGGAATGGGAAGGAGTTGGATATCACATCTCATGCTAAAGGGAGGGTCTCAGGTTTGGAAGGGGAAGGATTTGGATATCACATCTCATGTTATCGGAAGGATCTCAGGTTTGGTATTAGAAGTATTGAGATATCACATCTCATGCTATAGGAAGGGTCTCAGGATTGGAATGGGAACGAGTTGGATATCACATCTCATGCTAAAGGAAGGGTCTCAGGTTTGGTAGAAGCATTGAGATATCACATATCATGCTATAGGAAGGGTCTCAGGATTGGAATGGGAAGGACTTAGATATCACATATCATGCTATAGGGAGGGTCTCAGTTTTGATATTAGAAGCATTGAGATATCACATCTCATGCTATCGGAAGTGTCTCAGGATTGGAATGGGAAGGAGCTGGATATCACATCTCATGCTAAAGGAAGGGTCTCAGGTTTGGAACGGGAAGGAGTTGGATATCACATCTCATGTTATAGGAAGGGTCTCAGGTTGGTATAAGCATTGAGATATCACATCTCTGCTATCGGAAGGGTCTCAGGATTGGAATGGGAAGGAGTTGGATATCCCATCTCATGTTATAGGACGGGTCTCAGGTTTGTTATTAGAATCATTGAGATATCATATTGCATGCTGTAGGAAGGGTCTAAGGATTGGAATGGGAAGGACTTGGATATCACATCTCATGCTATAGATAGGCTCTCAGGTTTGGAAAGGGAAGGAGTTGGATATCACATTTCATGTTAGAGGAAGGATCTCAGGTTTGGTATTAGAGGCATTGAGATATCACATCTCATGCTATAGGAAGGGTCTCAGGTTGGAATTGGAAGGAGTTGGATATCACATCTCATGTTATAGGAAGGGTCTCAGGATTGGAATGGGAAGGACTTGGATATCACATCTCATGCTATAGGAAGGCTCTCAGGTTTGGAAGGGAAAAGAGTTGGATATCACATTTCATGTTAGAGGTAGGATCTCAGGTTTGGTATTAGAGGCAATGAGATATCACATCTCATGCTATCAGAAGGGTCTCAGGATTGGAATGGGAAGGAGTTGGATATCACATCTCATGCTAAAGGGAGGGTCTCAGGTTTGGAAGGGGAAGGATTTGGATATCACATCTCATGTTATAGGAAGGATCTCAGGTTTGGTATTAGAAGCATTGAGATATCACATCTCATGCTATCGGAAGGATCTCAGGTTTGGTATTAGAAGCATTGAGATATCACATCTCATGCTATCAGAAGGTTCTCAGGATTGGAATGGGAAGGAGTTGGATATCCCATCTCATGCTAATGGGAGGGTCTCAGGTTTGGAAGGGGAAGGATTTGGATATCACATCTCATGTTATCGGAAGGATCTCAGGTTTGGTATTAGAAGTATTGAGATATCACATTTCATGCTATAGGAAGGGTCTCAGGATTGGAATGGGAAGGAGTTGGATATCACATCTCATGTTATAGGACGGGTCTCAGGATTGTTATTAGAATCATTGAGATATCATATTGCATGCTGTAGGAAGGGTCTCATGATTGGAATGGGAAGGACTTGGATATCACATCTCATGCTATAGGAAGGCTCTCAGGTTTGGAAGGGGAAAGAGTTGGATATCACATTTCATGTTAGAGGTAGGATCTCAGGTTTGGTATTAGAGGCATTGAGATATCACATCTCATGCTATCAGAAGGGTCTCAGGATTGGAATGGGAAGGAGTTGGATATCACATCTCATGCTAAAGGGAGGGTCTCAGGTTTGGAAGGGGAAGGATTTGGATATCACATCTCATGTTATAGGAAGGATCTCAGGTTTGGTATTAGAAGCATTGAGATATCACATCTCATGCTATCAGAAGGGTCTCAGGATAGGAATGGGAAGGAGTTGGATATCACATCTCATGCTAAAGGGAGGGTCTCAGGTTTGGAAGGGGAAGGATTTGGATATCACATCTCATGTTATCGGAAGGATCTCAGGTTTGGTATTAGAAGTATTGAGATATCACATCTCATGCTATAGGAAGGGTCTCAGGATTGGAATGGGAACGAGTTGGATATCACATCTCATGCTAAAGGAAGGGTCTCAGGTTTGGTAGAAGCATTGAGATATCACATCTCATGCTATAGGAAGGGTCTCAGGATTGGAATGGGAAGGACTTAGATATCACATATCATGCTATAGGGAGGGTCTCAGTTTTGCTACTAGAAGCATTGAGATATCACATCTCATGCTATCGGAAGTGTCTCAGGATTGGAATGGGAAGGAGCTGGATATCACATCTCATGCTAAAGGAAGGGTCTCAGGTTTGGAATGGGAAGGAGTTGGATATCACATCTCATGTTATAGGAAGGGTCTCATGTTGGTATAAGCATTGAGATATCACATCTCTGCTATCGGAAGGGTCTCAGGATTGGAATGGGAAGGAGTTGGATATCCCATCTCATGTTATAGGAAGGGTCTCATGATTGGAATGGGAAGGACTTGGATATCACATCTCATGCTATAGGAAGGCTCTCAGGTTTGGAAGGGGAAAGAGTTGGATATCACATTTCATGTTAGAGGTAGGATCTCAGGTTTGGTATTAGAGGCATTGAGATATCACATCTCATGCTATCAGAAGGGTCTCAGGATTGGAATGGGAAGGAGTTGGATATCACATCTCATGCTAAAGGGAGGGTCTCAAGTTTGGAAGGGGAAGGATTTGGATATCACATCTCATGTTATAGGAAGGATCTCAGGTTTGGTATTAGAAGCATTGAGATATCACATCAAATGCTATCAGAAGGGTCTCAGGATAGGAATGGGAAGGAGTTGGATATCACATCTCATGCTAAAGGGAGGGTCTCAGGTTTGGAAGGGGAAGGATTTGGATATCACATCTCATGTTATCGGAAGGATCTCAGGTTTGGTATTAGAAGTATTGAGATATCACATCTCATGCTATAGGAAGGGTCTCAGGATTGGAATGGGAACGAGTTGGATATCACATCTCATGCTAAAGGAAGGGTCTCAGGTTTGGTAGAAGCATTGAGATATCACATATCATGCTATAGGAAGGGTCTCAGGATTGGAATGGGAAGGACTTAGATATCACATATCATGCTATAGGGAGGGTCTCAGTTTTGATATTAGAAGCATTGAGATATCACATCTCATGCTATCGGAAGTGTCTCAGGATTGGAATGGGAAGGAGCTGGATATCACATCTCATGCTAAAGGAAGGGTCTCAGGTTTGGAACGGGAAGGAGTTGGATATCACATCTCATGTTATAGGAAGGGTCTCAGGTTGGTATAAGCATTGAGATATCACATCTCTGCTATCGGAAGGGTCTCAGGATTGGAATGGGAAGGAGTTGGATATCCCATCTCATGTTATAGGACGGGTCTCAGGTTTGTTATTAGAATCATTGAGATATCATATTGCATGCTGTAGGAAGGGTCTAAGGATTGGAATGGGAAGGACTTGGATATCACATCTCATGCTATAGATAGGCTCTCAGGTTTGGAAAGGGAAGGAGTTGGATATCACATTTCATGTTAGAGGAAGGATCTCAGGTTTGGTATTAGAGGCATTGAGATATCACATCTCATGCTATAGGAAGGGTCTCAGGTTGGAATTGGAAGGAGTTGGATATCACATCTCATGTTATAGGAAGGGTCTCAGGATTGGAATGGGAAGGACTTGGATATCACATCTCATGCTATAGGAAGGCTCTCAGGTTTGGAAGGGAAAAGAGTTGGATATCACATTTCATGTTAGAGGTAGGATCTCAGGTTTGGTATTAGAGGCAATGAGATATCACATCTCATGCTATCAGAAGGGTCTCAGGATTGGAATGGGAAGGAGTTGGATATCACATCTCATGCTAAAGGGAGGGTCTCAGGTTTGGAAGGGGAAGGATTTGGATATCACATCTCATGTTATAGGAAGGATCTCAGGTTTGGTATTAGAAGCATTGAGATATCACATCTCATGCTATCGGAAGGATCTCAGGTTTGGTATTAGAAGCATTGAGATATCACATCTCATGCTATCAGAAGGTTCTCAGGATTGGAATGGGAAGGAGTTGGATATCCCATCTCATGCTAATGGGAGGGTCTCAGGTTTGGAAGGGGAAGGATTTGGATATCACATCTCATGTTATCGGAAGGATCTCAGGTTTGGTATTAGAAGTATTGAGATATCACATTTCATGCTATAGGAAGGGTCTCAGGATTGGAATGGGAAGGAGTTGGATATCACATCTCATGTTATAGGACGGGTCTCAGGATTGTTATTAGAATCATTGAGATATCATATTGCATGCTGTAGGAAGGGTCTCATGATTGGAATGGGAAGGACTTGGATATCACATCTCATGCTATAGGAAGGCTCTCAGGTTTGGAAGGGGAAAGAGTTGGATATCACATTTCATGTTAGAGGTAGGATCTCAGGTTTGGTATTAGAGGCATTGAGATATCACATCTCATGCTATCAGAAGGGTCTCAGGATTGGAATGGGAAGGAGTTGGATATCACATCTCATGCTAAAGGGAGGGTCTCAGGTTTGGAAGGGGAAGGATTTGGATATCACATCTCATGTTATAGGAAGGATCTCAGGTTTGGTATTAGAAGCATTGAGATATCACATCTCATGCTATCAGAAGGGTCTCAGGATAGGAATGGGAAGGAGTTGGATATCACATCTCATGCTAAAGGGAGGGTCTCAGGTTTGGAAGGGGAAGGATTTGGATATCACATCTCATGTTATCGGAAGGATCTCAGGTTTGGTATTAGAAGTATTGAGATATCACATCTCATGCTATAGGAAGGGTCTCAGGATTGGAATGGGAACGAGTTGGATATCACATCTCATGCTAAAGGAAGGGTCTCAGGTTTGGTAGAAGCATTGAGATATCACATCTCATGCTATAGGAAGGGTCTCAGGATTGGAATGGGAAGGACTTAGATATCACATATCATGCTATAGGGAGGGTCTCAGTTTTGATATTAGAAGCATTGAGATATCACATCTCATGCTATCGGAAGTGTCTCAGGATTGGAATGGGAAGGAGCTGGATATCACATCTCATGCTAAAGGAAGGGTCTCAGGTTTGGAATGGGAAGGAGTTGGATATCACATCTCATGTTATAGGAAGGGTCTCATGTTGGTATAAGCATTGAGATATCACATCTCTGCTATCGGAAGTGTCTCAGGATTGGAATGGGAAGGAGTTGGATATCCCATCTCATGTTATAGGACGGGTCTCAGGTTTGTTATTAGAATCATTGAGATATCATATTGCATGCTGTAGGAAGGGTCTAAGGATTGGAATGGGAAGGACTTGGATATCACATCTCATGCTATAGATAGGCTCTCAGGTTTGGAAAGGGAAGGAGTTGGATATCACATTTCATGTTAGAGGAAGGATCTCAGGTTTGGTATTAGAGGCATTGAGATATCACATCTCATGCTATAGGAAGGGTCTCAGGTTGGAATTGGAAGGAGTTGAATATCACATCTCATGTTATAGGAAGGGTCTCAGGATTGGAATGGGAAGGACTTGGATATCACAACTCATGCTATAGGAAGGCTCTCAGGTTTGGAAGGGGAAAGAGTTGGATATCACATTTCATGTTAGAGGTAGGATCTCAGGTTTGGTATTAGAGGCAATGAGATATAACATCTCATGCTATCAGAAGGGTCTCAGGATTGGAATGGGAAGGAGTTGGATATCACATCTCATGCTAAAGGGAGGGTCTCAGGTTTGGAAGGGGAAGGATTTGGATATCACATCTCATGTTATAGGAAGGATCTCAGGTTTGGTATTAGAAGCATTGAGATATCACATCTCATGCTATCGGAAGGATCTCAGGTTTGGTATTAGAAGCATTGAGATATCACATCTCATGCTATCAGAAGGTTCTCAGGATTGGAATGGGAAGGAGTTGGATATCCCATCTCATGCTAAAGTGAGGGTCTCAGGTTTGGAAGGGTAAGGATTTGGATATCACATCTCATGTTATCGGAAGGATCTCAGGTTTAGTATTAGAAGTATTGAGATATCACATCTCATGCTATAGGAAGGGTCTCAGGATTGGAATGGGAAGGAGTTGGATATCACATCTCATGCTAAAGGAAGGGTCTCAGGTTTGGTAGAAGCATTGAGATATCACATCTCATGCTATAGGAAGGGTCTCAGGATTGGAATGGGAAGGACTTGGATATCACATATCATGCTATAGGGAGGGTCTCAGTTTTGATATTAGAAGCATTGAGATATCACATCTCATGCTATCGGAAGTGTCTCAGGATTGGAATGGGAAGGAGCTGGATATCACATCTCATGCTAAAGGAAGGGTCTCAGGTTTGGAACGGGAAGGAGTTGGATATCCGATCTCATGTTATAGGAAGGGTCTCAGGTTTGGTATAAGCATTGAGATATCACAAATCTGCTATCGGAAGTGTCTCAGGATTGGAATGGGAAGGAGTTGGATATCCCATCTCATGTTATAGGACGGGTCTCAGGATTGTTATTAGAATCATTGAGATATCATATTGCATGCTGTAGGAAGGGTCTAAGGATTGGAATGGGAAGGACTTGGATATCACATCTCATGCTATGGATAGGCTCTCAGGTTTGGAAAGGGAAGGAGTTGGATATCACATTTCATGTTAGAGGAAGGATCTCAGGTTTGGTATTAGAGGCATTGAGATATCACATCTCATGCTATAGGAAGGGTCTCAGGATTGGAATGGGAAGGAGTTGGATATCACATCTCATGTTATAGGAAGGGTCTCAGGTTTGGTATAAGAATTGAGATATCATATCTCATGCTATAGGAAGGGTCTCAGGATTGGAATGGAAGGAGTTGGATATCACATCTCATGTTATAGGAAGGATCTCAGGTTTGGTATTAGAAGCATTGAGACATCACATCTCATGCTATAGGAAGTGTCTCAGGATTGGAATGGGAAGGACTTGGATATCACATCTCATGCTATAGGGAGTGTCTCAAGTTTGATATTAGAAGCATTGAGATATCACATCTCATGCTATAGGAAGGGTCTCAGGATTGTAATTGGAAGGAGTTGGATATCACATCTCATGCTATAGGAAGGGTCTCAGGTTTGGTATAAGCAGTGAGATATCACATCTCATGCTATAGGAAGTGTCTCAGGATTGGAATGGGAAGGAGTTGGATATCACATCTCATGTTATAGGAAGGATCTCAGGTTTGGTATAAGCATTGAGATATCACATCTCTGCTATCGGAAGGGTCTCAGGATTGGAATGGGAAGGAGTTGGATATTCCCATCTCATGTTATAGGAAGGGTCTCAGGTTTGGTATTTGAAGCATTGAGACATCACATCTCATGCTATAGGAAGGGTCTCAGGATTGCAATGGGAAGGACTTGGATATCACATCTCATGCTATAGGGAGGGTCTCAAGTTTGATATTAGAAGCATTGAGATATCACATCTCATGATATCGGAAGGATCTCAGGATTGGAATGGGAAGGAGTTGGATATCACATCTCATGATAAAAGAAGGGTCTAAGGTTTGGAAGGGGAAGGATTTGGATATCACATCTCATGTTATAGGACCGGTCTCAGGTCTGGTATTAGAAGCATTGAGATATCGTATTGCATGCTGTAGGAAGGGTCTCAGGATTGGAATGGGAAGGAGTTGGATATCCCATCTCATGCTAAAGGGAGGGTCTCAGGTTTGGAAGGGGAAGGATTTGGATATCACATCTCATGTTATCGGAAGGATCTCAGGTTTGGTATTAGAAGTATTGAGATATCACATCTCATGCTATAGGAAGGGTCTCAGGATTGGAATGGGAAGGAGTTGGATATCACATCTCATGTTATAGGACGGGTCTCAGGATTGTTATTAGAATCATTGAGATATCATATTGCATGCTGTAGGAAGGGTCTCATGATTGGAATGGGAAGGACTTGGATATCACATCTCATGCTATAGGAAGGCTCTCAGGTTTGGAAGGGGAAAGAGTTGGATATCACATTTCATGTTAGAGGTAGGATCTCAGGTTTGGTATTAGAGGCGTTGAGATATCACATCTCATGCTATCAGAAGGGTCTCAGGATTGGAATGGGAAGGAGTTGGATATCACATCTCATGCTAAAGGGAGGGTCTCAGGTTTGGAAGGGGAAGGATTTGGATATCACATCTCATGTTATAGGAAGGATCTCAGGTTTGGTATTAGAAGCATTGAGATATCACATCTCATGCTATCAGAAGGGTCTCAGGATAGGAATGGGAAGGAGTTGGATATCACATCTCATGCTAAAGGGAGGGTCTCAGGTTTGGAAGGGGAAGGATTTGGATATCACATCTCATGTTATCGGAAGGATCTCAGGTTTGGTATTAGAAGTATTGAGATATCACATCTCATGCTATAGGAAGGGTCTCAGGATTGGAATGGGAACGAGTTGGATATCACATCTCATGCTAAAGGAAGGGTCTCAGGTTTGGTAGAAGCATTGAGATATCACATCTCATGCTATAGGAAGGGTCTCAGGATTGGAATGGGAAGGACTTAGATATCACATATCATGCTATAGGGAGGATCTCAGTTTTGATATTAGAAGCATTGAGATATCACATCTCATGCTATCGGAAGTGTCTCAGGATTGGAATGGGAAGGAGCTGGATATCACATCTCATGCTAAAGGAAGGGTCTCAGGTTTGGAATGGGAAGGAGTTGGATATCACATCTCATGTTATAGGAAGGGCCTCATGTTGGTATAAGCATTGAGATATCACATCTCTGCTATCGGAAGTGTCTCAGGATTGGAATGGGAAGGAGTTGGATATCCCATCTCATGTTATAGGACGGGTCTCAGGTTTGTTATTAGAATCATTGAGATATCATATTGCATGCTGTAGGAAGGGTCTAAGGATTGGAATGGGAAGGACTTGGATATCACATCTCATGCTATAGATAGGCTCTCAGGTTTGGAAAGGGAAAAGAGTTGGATATCACATTTCATGTTAGAGGTAGGATCTCAGGTTTGGTATTAGAGGCAATGAGATATAACATCTCATGCTATCAGAAGGGTCTCAGGATTGGAATGGGAAGGAGTTGGATATCACATCTCATGCTAAAGGGAGGGTCTCATGTTTGGAAGGGGAAGGATTTGGATATCACATCTCATGTTATAGGAAGGATCTCAGGTTTGGTATTAGAAGCATTGAGATATCACATCTCATGCTATCGGAAGGATCTCAGGTTTGGTATTAGAAGCATTGAGATATCACATCTCATGCTATCAGAAGGTTCTCAGGATTGGAATGGGAAGGAGTTGGATATCCCATCTCATGCTAAAGTGAGGGTCTCAGGTTTGGAAGGGTTAGGATTTGGATATCACATCTCATGTTATCGGAAGGATCTCAGGTTTGGTATTAGAAGTATTGAGATATCACATCTCATGCTATAGGAAGGGTCTCAGGATTGGAATGGGAAGGAGTTGGATATCACATCTCATGCTAAAGGAAGGGTCTCAGGTTTGGTAGAAGCATTGAGATATCACATCTCATGCTATAGGAAGGGTCTCAGGATTGGAATGGGAAGGACTTAGATATCACATATCATGCTATAGGGAGGGTCTCAGTTTTGATATTAGAAGCATTGAGATATCACATCTCATGCTATCGGAAGTGTCTCAGGATTGGAATGGGAAGGAGCTGGATATCACATCTCATGTTATAGGACGGGTCTCAGGATTGTTATTAGAATCATTGAGATATCATATTGCATGCTGTAGGAAGGGTCTAAGGATTGGAATGGGAAGGACTTGGATATCACATCTCATGCTATGGATAGGCTCTCAGGTTTGGAAAGGGAAGGAGTTGGATATCACATTTCATGTTAGAGGAAGGATCTCAGGTTTGGTATTAGAGGCATTGAGATATCACATCTCATGCTATAGGAAGGGTCTCAGGATTGGAATGGGAAGGAGTTGGATATCACATCTCATGTTATAGGACGGGTCTCAGGTTTGGTATAAGAATTGAGATATCATATCTCATGCTATAGGAAGGGTCTCAGGATTGGAATGGAAGGAGTTGGATATCACATCTCATGTTATAGGAAGGATCTCAGGTTTGGTATTAGAAGCATTGAGACATCACATCTCATGCTATAGGAAGTGTCTCAGGATTGGAATGGGAAGGACTTGGATATCACATCTCATGCTATAGGGAGTGTCTCAAGTTTGATATTAGAAGCATTGAGATATCACATCTCATGCTATAGGAAGGGTCTCAGGATTGGAATTGGAAGGAGTTGGATATCACATCTCATGCTATAGGAAGGGTCTCAGGTTTGGTATAAGCAGTGAGATATCACATCTCATGCTATAGGAAGTGTCTCAGGATTGGAATGGGAAGGAGTTGGATATCACATCTCATGTTATAGGAAGGATCTCAGGTTTGGTATAAGCATTGAGATATCACATCTCTGCTATCGGAAGGGTCTCAGGATTGGAATGGGAAGGAGTTGGATATTCCCATCTCATGTTATAGGAAGGGTCTCAGGTTTGGTATTTGAAGCATTGAGATATCACATCTCATGATATCGGAAGGATCTCAGGATTGGAATGGGAAGGAGTTGGATATCACATCTCATGATAAAAGAAGGGTCTAAGGTTTGGAAGGGGAAGGATTTGGATATCACATCTCATGTTATAGGACCGGTCTCAGGTTTGGTATTAGAAGCATTGAGATATCAAGTCTCATGGTATAGGAAGGGTCTCAGAACTGGAATGGGAAGGAGTTGGATATCACATCTCAAGCTATAGGAAGGGTCTCAGGATTGGAATGGGAAGGAGTTTGATATCACATCTCATGCCATAGTATGGGTCTCAGGTTTGGTATTAGCATTGGGATATCCCATCTCATGCTATAGGAAGGGTCTCAGGTTGGAATGGGAAGGAGTTGGATATCACATCTCATGTTATAGGAAGGGTCTCAGGATTGGAATGGGAAGGACTTGGATATCACATCTCATGATATAGGAAGGCTCTCAGGTTTGGAAGGGGAAAGAGTTGGATATCACATTTCATGTTAGAGGTAGGATCTCAGGTTTGGTATAAGAGGCATTGAGATATCACATCTCATGCTATCAGAAGGGTCTCAGGATTGGAATGGGAAGGAGTTGGATATCACATCTCATGCTAAAGTGAGGGTCTCAGGTTTGGAAGGGGAAGGATTTGGATATCACATCTCATGTTATAGGAAGGATCTCAGGTTTGGTATTAGAAGCATTGAGATATCACATCTCATGCTATCAGAAGGTTCTCAGGATTGGAATGGGAAGGAGTTGGATATCACATCTCATGCTAAAGGGAGGGTCTCAGGTTTGGAAGGGGAAGGATTTGGATATCACAAATCATGTTATCGGAAGGATCTCAGGTTTGGTATTAGAAGTATTGAGATATCACATCTCATGCTATAGGAAGGGTCTCAGGATTGGAATGGGAAGGAGTTGGATATCACATCTCATGCTAAAGGAACGGTCTCAGGTTTGGTAGAAGCATTGAGATATCACATCTCATGCTATAGGAAGGGTCTCAAGATTGGAATGGGAAGGACTTAGATATCACATATCATGCTATAGGGAGGGTCTCATTTTTGATATTAGAAGCATTGAGATATCACATCTCTGCTATCGGAAGGGTCTCAGGATTGGAATGGGAAGGAGTTGGATATTCCCATCTCATGTTATAGGAAGGGTCTCAGGTTTGGTATTTGAAGCATTGAGACATCACATCTCATGCTATAGGAAGGGTCTCAGGATTGCAATGGGAAGGACTTGGATATCACATCTCATACTATAGGGAGGGTCTCAAGTTTGATATTAGAAGCATTGAGATATCACATCTCATGATATCGGAAGGATCTCAGGATTGGAATAGGAAGGAGTTGGATATCACATCTCATGATAAAAGAAGGGTCTAAGGTTTGGAAGGGGAAGGATTTGGATATCACATCTCATGTTATAGGACCGGTCTCAGGTTTGGTATTAGAAGCATTGAGATATCAAGTCTCATGGTATAGGAAGGGTCTCAGAACTGGAATGGGAAGGAGTTGGATATCACATCTCAAGCTATAGGAAGGGTCTCAGGATTGGAATGGGAAGGAGTTTGATATCACATCTCATGCCATAGTATGGGTCTCAGGTTTGGTATTAGCATTGGGATATCCCATCTCATGCTATAGGAAGGGTCTCAGGTTGGAATGGGAAGGAGTTGGATATCACATCTCATGTTATAGGAAGGGTCTCAGGATTGGAATGGGAAGGACTTGGATATCACATCTCATGCTATAGGAAGGCCCTCAGGTTTGGAAGGGGAAAGAGTTGGATATCACATTTCATGTTAGAGGTAGGATCTCAGGTTTGGTATAAGAGGCATTGAGATATCATATCTCATGCTATCAGAAGGGTCTCAGGATTGGAATGGGAAGGAGTTGGATATCACATCTCATGCTAAAGTGAGGGTCTCAGGTTTGGAAGGGGAAGGATTTGGATATCACATCTCATGTTATAGGAAGGATCTCAGGTTTGGTATTAGAAGCATTGAGATATCACATCTCATGCTATCAGAAGGTTCTCAGGATTGGAATGGGAAGGAGTTGGATATCACATCTCATGCTAAAGGGAGGGTCTCAGGTTTGGAAGGGGAAGGATTTGGATATCACATCTCATGTTATCGGAAGGATCTCAGGTTTGGTATTAGAAGTATTGAGATATCACATCTCATGCTATAGGAAGGGTCTCAGGATTGGAATGGGAAGGAGTTGGATATCACATCTCATGCTAAAGGAACGGTCTCAGGTTTGGTAGAAGCATTGAGATATCACATCTCATGCTATAGGAAGGGTCTCAAGATTGGAATGGGAAGGACTTAGATATCACATATCATGCTATAGGGAGGGTCTCATTTTTGATATTAGAAGCATTGAGATATCACATCTCATGCTATCGGAAGTGTCTCAGGATTGGAATGGGAAGGAGCTGGATATCACATCTCATGCTAAAGGAAGGGTCTCAGGTTTGGAACGGGAAGGAGTTGGATATCCGATCTCATGTTATAGGAAGGGTCTCAGGTTTGGTATAAGCATTGAGATATCACATCTCTGCTATCGGAAGTGTCTCAGGATTGGAATGGGAAGGAGTTGGATATCCCCTCTCATGTTATAGGACGGGTCTCAGGATTGTTATTAGAATCATTGAGATATCATATTGCATGCTGTAGGAAGGGTCTAAGGATTGGAATGGGAAGGACTTGGATATCACATCTCATGCTATGGATAGGCTCTCAGGTTTGGAAAGGGAAGGAGTTGGATATCACATTTCATGTTAGAGGAAGGATCTCAGGTTTGGTATTAGAGGCATTGAGATATCACATCTCATGCTATAGGAAGGGTCTCAGGATTGGAATGGGAAGGAGTTGGATATCACATCTCATGCTAAAGGAAGGGTCTCAGGTTTAGTATAAGCATTGAGATATCACATCTCATGCTATAGGAAGGGTCTCAGGATTGGAATGGAAGGAGTTGGATTTCACATCTCATGTTATAGGAAGGATCTCAGGTTTGGTATTAGAAGCATTGAGACATTACATCTCATGCTATAGGAAGGGTCTCAGGATTGGAATGGGAAGGAGTTGGATATCACATCTCATGCTATAGGAAGGGTCTCAGGTTTGGTATAAGCATTGAGATATCACATCTCATGCTATAGGAAGGGTCTCAGGATTGGAATGGGAAGGAGTTGGATATTCCCATCTCATGTTATAGGAAGAGTCTCATGCTAAGACCTGATAGACCCTTCCTATAACATGATATGTGATATCTCAATGCTTCTAATATCAATACTGAGACCCTCCCTATAGCATGAGATGTGATATCTAAGTCCTTCCCATTCCAATCCTGAGACCCTTCCGATAGCAGAGATGTGATATCTCAATGCTTATACCAAACCTGAGACCCTTCCTATAGCATGAGATGTGATATCCAACTCCTTCCCATTCCAATCCTGAGACCCTTCCTATAGCATGATATGTGAAATCTCAATGCTTCTACCAAAACTGAGACCCTTCCTTTAGCATAAGATGTGATATCCAACTCCTTCCCATTCCAATCCTGAGACCAGTCCTATAGCATGAGATGTGATATCTCAATGCTTCTAATACCAAACCCGAGATCCTTCCTATAACATGAGATGTGATATCCAACTCCTTCCCATTCCAATCCTGAGACCCTTCCTATAGCATGAGATGTGATATCTCAATGCTTCTAATACCAAACCTGAGATCCTTCCGATAGCATGTGATATCTCAATGCTTCTAATACCAAACCTGAGATCCTTCCTATAACATGAGATGTGATATCCAAATCCTTCCCCTTCCGAACCTGAGAGCCTTCCTACAGCATGAGATGTGATATCCAAGTCCTTCCCATTCCAATCCTGAGACCCTTCCTATAACATGAGATGTCATATCCAACTCCTTTCCATTCCAACCTGAGACCCTTCCTATAGCATGAGATGGGATATCCAACTCCTTCCAAATCCAATCCTGATACCCTTCCGATAGCATGAGATGTGATATCCCAATGCTTCTACAAAACCTGAGACCCATACCATGGCATGAGATGTGATATCAAACTCCCGTCCCATACCATGAGACTTGATATCTCAATGCTTCTAATACCAAACCTGAGACCGGTCCAATAACATGAGATGTGATATCCAAATCCTTCCCCTTCCAAACCTTAGACCCTTCCTTTATCATGAGATGTGATATCCAAGTCCTTCCCATTCCATTCCTGAGACCCTTCCTATAGCATGAGATGTGATATCTCAATGCTTCTAATACCAAACCTGAGACCCTTCCTATAACATGAATTCTGATATCCAAGTCCTTCCCATTCCAATCCTGAGACCCTTCCAATAGCAGAGATGTGATATCTCAATGCTTCTAATATCAAACCTGAGACCTGTCGTATAACATGAGATGGGATATCCAACTCCTTCCCGTTCCAAACCTGATACCCTTCCTATAGCATGAGATGTGATATCCAATTCCTTCCCATCCCAATCCTGAGACACCCCCGATAGCAGGGATGTGATATCTCAATGCTTATACCAAACCTGAGACTCTTCCTATAACATGAGATGTGATATCTAACTCCTTCCCGTTCCAAACCTGAGACCCTTCCTATAGCATGAGATGTGATATCCAACTCCTTCCCATTCCAATCCTGAGACCCGTCCTATAACATGAGATGTGATATCCAAATCCTTCCCCTTCCAAACCTTAGACCCTTCCTTTATCATGAGATGTGATATCCAACTCCTTCCCATTCCAATCCTGAGACCCTTCCTATAGCATGAGATGTGATATCTCAATGCTTCTAATACCAAACCTGAGATCCTTCCGATAGCATGAGATGTGATATCTCAATGCTTCTAATACCAAACCTGAGATCCTTCCTATAACATGAGATGTGATATCCAAATCCTTCCCCTTCCGAACCTGAGACCCTCCCTTTAGCATGAGATGTGATATCCAACTCCTTCCCATTCCAATCCTGATACGCTTCTGATAGCATGAGATGTAATATCACAATGCCTCTAATACCAAACCTGAGATCCTACCTCTAACATGAAATGTGATATCCAACTCCTTCCCTTTCCAAACCTGCGAGCCTTCCTACAGCATGAGATGTGATATCCAAGTCCTTCCCATTCCAATCCTGAGACCCTTCCTATAACATGAGATGTCATATCCAACTCCTTCCCATTCCAACCTGAGACCCTTCCTATAGCATGAGATGGGATATCCAACTCCTTCCAAAACCAATCCTGATACCCTTCCGATAGCATGAGATGTGATATCCCAATGCTTCTACAAAACCTGAGACCCATACCATGGCATGAGATGTGATATCAAACTCCCGTCCTATACCATGAGACTTGATATCTCAATGCTTCTAATACCAAACCTGAGACCGGTCCAATAACATGAGATGTGATATCCAAATCCTTCCCCTTCCAAACCTTAGACCCTTCCTTTATCATGAGATGTGATATCCAAGTCCTTCCCATTCCATTCCTGAGACCCTTCCTATAGCATGAGATGTGATATCTCAATGCTTCTAATACCAAACCTGAGACCCTTCCCATAACATGAGATGTGATATCAAAGTCCTTCCCATTTCAATCCTGAGACCCTTCCTATAGCATGAGATGTGATATCTCAATGCTTCCAATACCAAACCTGAGACCCTTCCTATAACATGAGATGTGATATCCAAGTCCTTCCCATTTCAATCCTGAGACCCTTCCTATAGCATGAGATGTGATATCTCAATGCTTCTAATATCAAACCTGAGACCTGTCCTATAACATGAGATGGGATATCCAACTCCTTCCCGTTCCAAACCTGATACCCTTCCTATAGCATGAGATGTGATATCCAATTCCTTCCCATCCCAATCCTGAGACACCACCGATAGCAGAGATGTGATAGCTCAATGCTTATACCAAACCTGAGACTATTCCTATAACATGAGATGTGATATCTAACTCCTTCCCGTTCCAAACCTGAGACCCTTCCTATAGCATGAGATGTGATATCCAACTCCTTCCCATTCCAATCCTGAGACCCTTCCTATAGCATGAGATGTGATATCTCAATGCTTATACCAAATCTGAGACCCTTCCTATAGCATGAGATGTGATATCCAACTCCTTCCCATTCCAATCCTGAGACCCTTCCTATAGCATGAGATGTGATATCTCAATGCTTCTAATACCAAACCTGAGATCCTTCCTATAACATGAGATGTGATATCCAACTCCTTCCCATTCCAATCCTGAGACCCTTATGATAGCATGAGATGTGATATCTCAATGCCTCTAATACCAAACCTGAGATACTTCCGATAGCATGAGATGTGATATCTCAATGCTTCTAATACCAAACCTGAGATCCTTCCTATAACATGAGATGTGATTTCCAAATCCTTCCCCTTCCAAACCTGAGACCATCCCTTTAGCATGAGATGTGATATACAACTCCTTCCCATTCCAATCCTGAGACCCTTCTGATAGCATGAGATGTGATATCTCAATGCCTCTAATACCAAACCTGAGATCCTACCTCTAACATGAAATGTGATATCCATCTCCTTCCCTTTCCAAACCTGAGACCCTGCCTATAGCATGAGATGTGATATTCAAGTCCTTCCCATTCCAATCCTGAGACCCTTCCTATAGCATGTGATGTGATATCTCAATGCTTATACCAAACCTGAGACCCTTCCTATGGCATGAGATGTCATATACAACTCCTTCCCATTCCAATCCTGAGACCCTTCCTATAGCATGAGATGTGATATCTCAATGCTTATACCAAACCTGAGACCCTTCCTATAGCATGAGATGTGATATCCAACTTCTTCCCATTCCAATCCTAAGACCCTTCCTATAACATGAGATGTGATGTCTCAATGCTTCTAATACCAAACCTGAGATCTTTCCTATAATATGAGATGTGATATCCAACTCCTTCCCATTCCAATCCTGAGACCCTTCCTATAGCATGAGATGTGATATCTCAATGCTTATACCAAACCTGAGATCCTTCCTATAGCTTGAGATGTGATATCCAACTCCTTCCCATTCCAATCCTGAGACCCTTCCTATAGCATGAGATGTGATATCTCAAGGCCTCTAATACCAAACCTGAGATCCTTCCTCTAACATGAAATGTGATATCCAACTCCTTCCCCTTCCAAACCTGAGAGCCTTCCTATAGCATGAGATATGATATCCAAGTCCTTCCCATTCCAATCCTGAGACCCTTCCTATAACATGAAATGTGATATCCAAATCCTTCCCATTCCAACCTGAGACCCTTCCTATAGCATGAGATGGGATATCCAACTCCTTCAAAATCCAATACTGATACCCTTCCAATAGCATGAGATGTGATATCCCAATGCTTCTACCAAACCTGAGACCCATACTATGGCATAAGATGTGATATCAAACTCCTTCCCATTCCAATCCTGAGACCCTTCCTATAGCTTGAGATGTGATATCCAACTCCTTCCCATTCCAATTCTGAGACCCTTCCTATACCATGAGACTTGATATCTCAATGCTTCTAATACCAAACCTGAGACCCGTCCTATAACATGAGATGTGATATCCAAATCCTTCCCCTTCCAAACCTTAGACCCTTCCTTTATCATGAGATGTGATATCCAACTCCTTCCCATTCCAATCCTGAGACCCTTCCGATATCATGAGATTTGTTATCTCAATGCTTCTAATATCAAACTTGAGACCCTCCCTATAGCATGAGATGTGACATCCAAGTCCTCCCCATTCCAATCCTGAGACCCTTCCTATAGCATGAGATGTGATATCTCAATGCTTCTAATACCAAACCTGAGACCCTTCCTATAACATGAGATGGGATATCCAACTCCTTCCCATTCCAATCCTGAGACCCTTCCGATAGCAGAGATGTGATATCTCAATGCGTATACCAACCTGAGACCCTTCCTATAACATGAGATGTGATATCCAACTCCTTCCCATTCCAAACCTGAGACCCTTCCTATAGCATATGTGATATCCAACTCCTTCCAATTCCAAACATGAGACCCTTCCCATAGCAAGAATGTAATATCCAACTCCTTCCCATTCCAATCCTGAGACCATTCCTATAGCATGAGATGTGATATCTCAATGCTTCCAATACCAAACCTGAGATCCTTCCTATGACATGAGATGTGATATCCAATTCCTTCCCATTCCAAACCTGAGACCCTTCCTACAGCATGCGATGTGATATCTCAATGCTTCTAATACCAAACCTGAGACCAGTCCTATAACATGAGATGGGATATCCAACTCCTTCCCGTTCCAATCCTGAGACACTTCCGATTGCAGAGATTTGATATCTCAATGCTTATACCAAACCTGAGACTCTTCCTATAACATGAGATGTGATATCCAACTCCTTCCCGTTCCAAACCTGAGACCCTTCCTATAGCATGAGATGTGATATCCAATTCCTTCCCATCCCAATCCTGAGACACTTCCAATTGCAGAGATGTGATATCTCAATGCTTATACCAAACCTGAGACTCTTCCTATAACACGAGATGTGATATCCAACTCCTTCCCGTTCCAAACCCGAGACCCTTCCTATAGCATGAGATGTGATATCCAACTCCTTCCCATTCCAATCCTGAGACCCTTCCGATAGCATGAGATGTGATATCTCAATGCCTCTAATACCAAACCTGAGATCCTACCTCTAACATGAAATGTGATATCCATCTCCTTCCCTTTCCAAACCTGAGACCCTGCCTATAGCATGAGCTGTGATATCCAAGTCCTTCCCATTCCAATCCTGAGACCCTTCCTATAGCATGAGATGTGATATCTCAAGGCCTCTAATACCAAACCTGAGATCCTTCTTCTAACATGAGATGTGATATCCAACTCCTTCCCTTTCCAAACCTGAGACACTTCCTATAGCATATGTGATATCCAACTCCTTCCATTCCAAACATGAGACCCTTCCTATAGCAAGAATGTAATATCCAACTCCTACCCATTCCAATCCTGAGACCCTTCCTATAGCAAGAGATGTGATATCCAAATCCTTCCCATTCCAATCCTGAGACCCTTCCTATAACATGAGATGTGATATCCAACTCCTTCCCATTCCAACCTGAGACACTTCCTATAGCATGAGAAGGGATATCCAACTCCTTCCCAATCCAATCCGGAGACCCTTCCGATAGCAGAGATGTGATATCTCAATGCTTATACCAAACCTGAGACCCTTCCTATGGCATGATATGTGATATCCAACTCCTTGCCATTCAAATCCTGAGACCCTTCCTATAGCATGGGAAGGGATATCCAACTCCTTCCCAATCCAATCCTGAGACCCTTCCGATAGCAGAGATGTGATATCTCAACGCTTCTACCGAACCTGAGACCCTTCCTTTAGCATGAGATGTGATATCCAAATCCTTCGCATTCCAATCCTGAGACCCTTCCTATAGCATGAGATGTGATATCTCAATGGTTCTAATACCAAACCAGAGATCCTTCCTATAACATGAGATGTGATATCCAATTCCTTCCCATTCCAAACCTGAGACCCTTCCTATAACATGAAATGTGATATCCAACTCCATCCCATTCCAACCTGAGACCTTTCCTATAGCATGAGATGGGATATCCAACTCCTTCCAAATCCAATACTGATACCATTCCGATAGCATGAGATGTGATATCCCAATGCTTCTACCAAATCTGAGACCCATACTATGGCATGAGATGTGATACCAAACTCCTTCCCATTCCAATCCTGAGACCCTTCCTATAGCTTGAGATGTGATATCCAACTTCTTCCCATTCCAATTCTGAGACCCTTCCTAAACCATGAGACTTGATATCTCAATGCTTCTAATACCAAACCTGAGACCCGCCCTATAACATGAGATGTGATATCCAAATCCTTCCCCTTCCAAACCTTAGACCCTTCCTTTATCATGAGATGTGATATCCAACTCCTTCCCATTCCAATCCTGAGACCCTTCCGATATCATGAGATTTGTTATCTCAATGCTTCTAATATCAAACTTGAGACCCTCCCTATAGCATGAGATGTGACATCCAAGTCCTCCCCATTCCAATCCTGAGACCCTTCCTATAGCATGAGATGTGATATCTCAATGCTTCTAATACCAAACCTGAGACCCTTCCTATAACATGAGATGGGATATCCAACTCAGATGGGATATCCAACTCCTTCCCATTCCAATCCTGAGACCCTTCCGATAGCAGAGATGTGATATCTCAATGCTTATATCAAACCTGAGACCCTTCCTATGGCCTGAGATGTCATATACAACTCCTTCCCATTCCAATCCTGAGACCCTCCCTATAGCATGAGATGTGATGTCTCAATGCTTCTAATACCAAACCTGAGATCCTTCCTATAACATGAGATGTGATATCCAACTCCTTCCCATTCCAATCCTGAGACCCTTATGATAGCATGAGATGTGATATCTCAATGCCTCTTATACCAAACCTGAGATCCTTCCGATAGCATGAGATGTGATATCTCAATGCTTCTAATACCAAACCTGAGATCCTTCCTATAATATGAGATGTGATTTCCAAATCCTTCCCCTTCCAAACCTGAGACCCTCCCTTTAGCATGAGATGTGATATCCAACTCCTTCCCATTCCAATCCTGAGACCCTTCTGATAGCATGAGATGTGATATCTCAATGCCTCTAATACCAAACCTGAGATCCTACCTCTAACATGAAATGTGATATCCATCTCCTTCCCTTTCCAAACCTGAGACCCTGCCTATAGCATGAGATGTGATATCCAAGTCCTTCCCATTCCAATCCTGAGACCCTTCCTATAGCATGAGATGGGATATCCAACTCCTTCCAAATCCAATACTGATACCATTCCGATAGCATGAGATGTGATATCCCAATGCTTCTACCAAATCTGAGACCCATACTATGGCATGAGATGTGATATCAAACTCCTTCCCATTCCAATCCTGAGACCCTTCCTATAGCTTGAGATGTGATATCCAACTTCTTCCCATTCCAATTCTGAGACCCTTTCTATACCATGAGACTTGATATCTCAATGCTTCTAATACCAAACCTGAGACCCGTCCTATAACATGAGATATGATATCCAAATCCTTCCCCTTCCAAACCTTAGACCCTTCCTTTATCATGAGATGTGATATCCAACTCCTTCCCATTCCAATCCTGAGACCCTTCCGATATCATGACATTTGTTATCTCAATGTTTCTAATATCAAACTTGAGACCCTCCCTATAGCATGAGATGTGACATCCAAGTCCTCCCCATTCCAATCCTGAGACCCTTCCTATAGCATGAGATGTGATATCTCAATGCTTCTAATACCAAACCTGAGACCCTTCCTATAACATGAGATGGGATATCCAACTCAGATGGGATATCCAACTCCTTCCCATTCCAATCCTGAGACCCTTCCGATAGCAGAGATGTGATATCTCAATGCTTATATCAAACCTGAGACCCTTCCTATGGCCTGAGATGTCATATACAACTCCTTCCCATTCCAATCCTGAGACCCTTCCTATAGCATGAGATGTGATATCTCAATGCTTATACCAAATCTGAGACCCTTCCTATAGCATGAGATGTGATATCCAACTCCTTCCCATTCCAATCCTGAGACCCTTCCTATAGCATGAGATGTGATGTCTCAATGCTTCCAATACCAAACCTGAGATCCTTCCTATAACATGAGATGTGATATCCAACTCCTTCCCATTCCAATCCTGAGACCCTTATGATAGCATGAGATGTGATATCTCAATGCCTCTTATACCAAACCTGAGATCCTTCCGATAGCATGAGATGTGATATCTCAATGCTTCTAATACCAAACCTGAGATCCTTCCTATAATATGAGATGTGATTTCCAAATCCTTCCCCTTCCAAACCTGAGACCCTCCCTTTAGCATGAGATGTGATATCCAACTCCTTCCCATTCCAATCCTGAGACCCTTCCTATAGCATGTGATGTGATATCCAACTTCTTCCCATTCCAATCCTGAGACCCTTCCTATAGCATGAGATGTGATATCTCAATGCTTATACCAAACCTGAGACCCTTCCTATAGCTTGAGATGTGATATCCAACTCCTTCCCATTCCAATCCTGAGACCCTTCCTATAGCATGAGATGTGATATCTCAAGGCCTCTAATACCAAACCTGAGATCCTTCCTCTAACATGAAATGTGATATCCAACTCCTTCCCCTTCCAAACCTGAGAGCCTTCCTATAGCATGAGATATGATATCCAAGTCCTTCCCATTCCAATCCTGAGACCCTTCCTATAACATGAAATGTGATTTCCAACTCCTTCCCATTCCAACCTGAGACCCTTCCTATAGCATGAGATGTGATATCCAACTTCTTCCCATTCCAATCCTAAGACCCTTCCTATAACATGAGATGTGATGTCTCAATGCTTCTAATACCAAACCTGAGATCTTTCCTATAATATGAGATGTGATATCCAACTCCTTCCCATTCCAATCCTGAGACCCTTCCTATAGCATGAGATGTGATATCTCAATGCTTATACCAAACCTGAGACCCTTCCTATAGCTTGAGATGTGATATCCAACTCCTTCCCATTCCAATCCTGAGACCCTTCCTATAGCATGAGATGTGATATCTCAAGGCCTCTAATACCAAACCTGAGATCCTTCCTCTAACATGAAATGTGATATCCAACTCCTTCCCCTTCCAAACCTGAGAGCCTTCCTATAGCATGAGATATGATATCCAAGTCCTCCCCATTCCAATCCTGAGACCCTTCCTATAACATGAAATGTGATATCCAACTCCTTCCCATTCCAACCTGAGACCCTTCCTATAGCATGAGATGTGATATCCAACTTCTTCCCATTCCAATCCTAAGACCCTTCCTATAACATGAGATGTGATGTCTCAATGCTTCTAATACCAAACCTGAGATCTTTCCTATAATATGAGATGTGATATCCAACTCCTTCCCATTCCAATCCTGAGACCCTTCCTATAGCATGAGATGTGATATCTCAATGCTTATACCAAATCTGAGACCCTTCCTATAGCATGAGATGTGATATCCAACTCCTTCCCATTCCAATCCTGAGACCCTTCCTATAGCATGAGATGTGATATCTCAATGCTTCTAATACCAAACCTGAGATCCTTCCTATAACATGAGATGTGATATCCAACTCCTTCCCATTCCAATCCTGAGACCCTTATGATAGCATGAGATGTGATATCTCAATGCCTCTAATACCAAACCTGAGATACTTCCGATAGCATGAGATGTGATATCTCAATGCTTCTAATACCAAACCTGAGATCCTTCCTATAACATGAGATGTGATTTCCAAATCCTTCCCCTTCCAAACCTGAGACCATCCCTTTAGCATGAGATGTGATATACAACTCCTTCCCATTCCAATCCTGAGACCCTTCTGATAGCATGAGATGTGATATCTCAATGCCTCTAATACCAAACCTGAGATCCTACCTCTAACATGAAATGTGATATCCATCTCCTTCCCTTTCCAAACCTGAGACCCTGCCTATAGCATGAGATGTGATATTCAAGTCCTTCCCATTCCAATCCTGAGACCCTTCCTATAGCATGTGATGTGATATCTCAATGCTTATACCAAACCTGAGACCCTTCCTATGGCATGAGATGTCATATACAACTCCTTCCCATTCCAATCCTGAGACCCTTCCTATAGCATGAGATGTGATATCTCAATGCTTATACCAAACCTGAGACCCTTCCTATAGCATGAGATGTGATATCCAACTTCTTCCCATTCCAATCCTAAGACCCTTCCTATAACATGAGATGTGATGTCTCAATGCTTCTAATACCAAACCTGAGATCTTTCCTATAATATGAGATGTGATATCCAACTCCTTCCCATTCCAATCCTGAGACCCTTCCTATAGCATGAGATGTGATATCTCAATGCTTATACCAAACCTGAGATCCTTCCTATAGCTAGAGATGTGATATCCAACTCCTTCCCATTCCAATCCTGAGACCCTTCCTATAGCATGAGATGTGATATCTCAAGGCCTCTAATACCAAACCTGAGATCCTTCCTCTAACATGAAATGTGATATCCAACTCCTTCCCCTTCCAAACCTGAGAGCCTTCCTATAGCATGAGATATGATATCCAAGTCCTTCCCATTCCAATCCTGAGACCCTTCCTATAACATGAAATGTGATATCCAAATCCTTCCCATTCCAACCTGAGACCCTTCCTATAGCATGAGATGGGATATCCAACTCCTTCCCATTCCAATCCTGAGACCCTTATGATAGCATGAGATGTGATATCTCAATGCCTCTTATACCAAACCTGAGATCCTTCCGATAGCATGAGATGTGATATCTCAATGCTTCTAATACCAAACCTGAGATCCTTCCTATAATATGAGATGTGATTTCCAAATCCTTCCCCTTCCAAACCTGAGACCCTCCCTTTAGCATGAGATGTGATATCCAACTCCTTCCCATTCCAATCCTGAGACCCTTCCTATAGCATGTGATGTGATATCCAACTTCTTCCCATTCCAATCCTGAGACCCTTCCTATAGCATGAGATGTGATATCTCAATGCTTATACCAAACCTGAGACCCTTCCTATAGCTTGAGATGTGATATCCAACTCCTTCCCATTCCAATCCTGAGACCCTTCCTATAGCATGAGATGTGATATCTCAAGGCCTCTAATACCAAACCTGAGATCCTTCCTCTAACATGAAATGTGATATCCAACTCCTTCCCCTTCCAAACCTGAGAGCCTTCCTATAGCATGAGATATGATATCCAAGTCCTTCCCATTCCAATCCTGAGACCCTTCCTATAACATGAAATGTGATTTCCAACTCCTTCCCATTCCAACCTGAGACCCTTCCTATAGCATGAGATGTGATATCCAACTTCTTCCCATTCCAATCCTAAGACCCTTCCTATAACATGAGATGTGATGTCTCAATGCTTCTAATACCAAACCTGAGATCTTTCCTATAATATGAGATGTGATATCCAACTCCTTCCCATTCCAATCCTGAGACCCTTCCTATAGCATGAGATGTGATATCTCAATGCTTATACCAAACCTGAGACCCTTCCTATAGCTTGAGATGTGATATCCAACTCCTTCCCATTCCAATCCTGAGACCCTTCCTATAGCATGAGATGTGATATCTCAAGGCCTCTAATACCAAACCTGAGATCCTTCCTCTAACATGAAATGTGATATCCAACTCCTTCCCCTTCCAAACCTGAGAGCCTTCCTATAGCATGAGATATGATATCCAAGTCCTCCCCATTCCAATCCTGAGACCCTTCCTATAACATGAAATGTGATATCCAACTCCTTCCCATTCCAACCTGAGACCCTTCCTATAGCATGAGATGTGATATCCAACTTCTTCCCATTCCAATCCTAAGACCCTTCCTATAACATGAGATGTGATGTCTCAATGCTTCTAATACCAAACCTGAGATCTTTCCTATAATATGAGATGTGATATCCAACTCCTTCCCATTCCAATCCTGAGACCCTTCCTATAGCATGAGATGTGATATCTCAATGCTTATACCAAATCTGAGACCCTTCCTATAGCATGAGATGTGATATCCAACTCCTTCCCATTCCAATCCTGAGACCCTTCCTATAGCATGAGATGTGATATCTCAATGCTTCTAATACCAAACCTGAGATCCTTCCTATAACATGAGATGTGATATCCAACTCCTTCCCATTCCAATCCTGAGACCCTTATGATAGCATGAGATGTGATATCTCAATGCCTCTAATACCAAACCTGAGATACTTCCGATAGCATGAGATGTGATATCTCAATGCTTCTAATACCAAACCTGAGATCCTTCCTATAACATGAGATGTGATTTCCAAATCCTTCCCCTTCCAAACCTGAGACCATCCCTTTAGCATGAGATGTGATATACAACTCCTTCCCATTCCAATCCTGAGACCCTTCTGATAGCATGAGATGTGATATCTCAATGCCTCTAATACCAAACCTGAGATCCTACCTCTAACATGAAATGTGATATCCATCTCCTTCCCTTTCCAAACCTGAGACCCTGCCTATAGCATGAGATGTGATATTCAAGTCCTTCCCATTCCAATCCTGAGACCCTTCCTATAGCATGTGATGTGATATCTCAATGCTTATACCAAACCTGAGACCCTTCCTATGGCATGAGATGTCATATACAACTCCTTCTCATTCCAATCCTGAGACCCTTCCTATAGCATGAGATGTGATATCTCATTGCTTATACCAAACCTGAGACCCTTCCTATAGCATGAGATGTGATATCCAACTTCTTCCCATTCCAATCCTAAGACCCTTCCTATAACATGAGATGTGATGTCTCAATGCTTCTAATACCAAACCTGAGATCTTTCCTATAATATGAGATGTGATATCCAACTCCTTCCCATTCCAATCCTGAGACCCTTCCTATAGCATGAGATGTGATATCTCAATGCTTATACCAAACCTGAGATCCTTCCTATAGCTTGAGATGTGATATCCAACTCCTTCCCATTCCAATCCTGAGACCCTTCCTATAGCATGAGATGTGATATCTCAAGGCCTCTAATACCAAACCTGAGATCCTTCCTCTAACATGAAATGTGATATCCAACTCCTTCCCCTTCCAAACCTGAGAGCCTTCCTATAGCATGAGATATGATATCCAAGTCCTTCCCATTCCAATCCTGAGACCCTTCCTATAACATGAAATGTGATATCCAAATCCTTCCCATTCCAACCTGAGACCCTTCCTATAGCATGAGATGGGATATCCAACTCCTTCCAAATCCAATACTGATACCCTTCCAATAGCATGAGATGTGTTATCCCAATGCTTCTACCAAACCTGAGACCCATACTATGGCATAAGATGTGATATCAAACTCCTTCCCATTCCAATCCTGAGACCCTTCCTATAGCTTGAGATGTGATATCCAACTCCTTCCCATTCCAATTCTGAGACCCTTCCTATACCATGAGACTTGATATCTCAATGCTTCTAATATCAAACTTGAGACCCTCCCTATAGCATGAGATGTGACATCCAAGTCCTCCCCATTCCAATCCTGAGACCCTTCCTATAGCATGAGATGTGATATCTCAATGCTTCTAATACCAAACCTGAGACCCTTCCTATAACATGAGATGGGATATCCAACTCCTTCCCATTCCAATCCTGAGACCCTTCCGATAGCAGAGATGTGATATCTCAATGCGTATACCAACCTGAGACCCTTCCTATAACATGAGATGTGATATCCAACTCCTTCCCATTCCAAACCTGAGACCCTTCCTATAGCATATGTGATATCCAACTCCTTCCAATTCCAAACATGAGACCCTTCCCATAGCAAGAATGTAATATCCAACTCCTTCCCATTCCAATCCTGAGACCATTCCTATAGCATGAGATGTGATATCTCAATGCTTCCAATACCAAACCTGAGATCCTTCCTATGACATGAGATGTGATATCCAATTCCTTCCCATTCCAAACCTGAGACCCTTCCTACAGCATGCGATGTGATATCTCAATGCTTCTAATACCAAACCTGAGACCAGTCCTATAACATGAGATGGGATATCCAACTCCTTCCCGTTCCAATCCTGAGACACTTCCGATTGCAGAGATTTGATATCTCAATGCTTATACCAAACCTGAGACTCTTCCTATAACATGAGATGTGATATCCAACTCCTTCCCGTTCCAAACCCGAGACCCTTCCTATAGCATGAGATGTGATATCCAATTCCTTCCCATCCCAATCCTGAGACACTTCCAATTGCAGAGATGTGATATCTCAATGCTTATACCAAACCTGAGACTCTTCCTATAACACGAGATGTGATATCCAACTCCTTCCCGTTCCAAACCTGAGACCCTTCCTATAGCATGAGATGTGATATCCAACTCCTTCCCATTCCAATCCTGAGACCCTTCCGATAGCATGAGATGTGATATCTCAATGCCTCTAATACCAAACCTGAGATCCTTCCTATAACATGTGATGTGATATTCAAATCCTTCCCCTTCCAAACCTAAGACCCTCCCTTTGGCATGAGATGTGATATACAACTCCTTCCCATTCCAATCCTGAGACCCTTCTGATAGCATGAGATGTGATATCTCAATGCCTCTAATACCAAACCTGAGATCCTACCTCTAACATGAAATGTGATATCCATCTCCTTCCCTTTCCAAACCTGAGACCCTGCCTATAGCATGAGCTGTGATATCCAAGTCCTTCCCATTCCAATCCTGAGACCCTTCCTATAGCATGAGATGTGATATCTCAAGGCCTCTAATACCAAACCTGAGATCCTTCTTCTAACATGAGATGTGATATCCAACTCCTTCCCTTTCCAAACCTGAGACACTTCCTATAGCATATGTGATATCCAACTCCTTCCATTCCAAACATGAGACCCTTCCTATAGCAAGAATGTAATATCCAACTCCTACCCATTCCAATCCTGAGACCCTTCCTATAGCAAGAGATGTGATATCCAAATCCTTCCCATTCCAATCCTGAGACCCTTCCTATAACATGAGATGTGATATCCAACTCCTTCCCATTCCAACCTGAGACACTTCCTATAGCATGAGAAGGGATATCCAACTCCTTCCCAATCCAATCCGGAGACCCTTCCGATAGCAGAGATGTGATATCTCAATGCTTATACCAAACCTGAGACCCTTCCTATGGCATGATATGTGATATCCAACTCCTTGCCATTCAAATCCTGAGACCCTTCCTATAGCATGGGAAGGGATATCCAACTCCTTCCCAATCCAATCCTGAGACCCTTCCGATAGCAGAGATGTGATATCTCAACGCTTCTACCAAACCTGAGACCCTTCCTTTAGCATGAGATGTGATATCCAAATCCTTCGCATTCCAATCCTGAGACCCTTCCTATAGCATGAGATGTGATATCTCAATGGTTCTAATACCAAACCAGAGATCCTTCCTATAACATGAGATGTGATATCCAATTCCTTCCCATTCCAAACCTGAGACCCTTCCTATAACATGAAATGTGATATCCAACTCCATCCCATTCCAACCTGAGACCTTTCCTATAGCATGAGATGGGATATCCAACTCCTTCCAAATCCAATACTGATACCATTCCGATAGCATGAGATGTGATATCCCAATGCTTCTACCAAATCTGAGACCCATACTATGGCATGAGATGTGATACCAAACTCCTTCCCATTCCAATCCTGAGACCCTTCCTATAGCTTGAGATGTGATATCCAACTTCTTCCCATTCCAATTCTGAGACCCTTCCTATACCATGAGACTTGATATCTCAATGCTTCTAATACCAAACCTGAGACCCGTCCTATAACATGAGATGTGATATCCAAATCCTTCCCCTTCCAAACCTTAGACCCTTCCTTTATCATGAGATGTGATATCCAACTCCTTCCCATTCCAATCCTGAGACCCTTCCGATATCATGAGATTTGTTATCTCAATGCTTCTAATATCAAACTTGAGACCCTCCCTATAGCATGAGATGTGACATCCAAGTCCTCCCCATTCCAATCCTGAGACCCTTCCTATAGCATGAGATGTGATATCTCAATGCTTCTAATACCAAACCTGAGACCCTTCCTATAACATGAGATGGGATATCCAACTCAGATGGGATATCCAACTCCTTCCCATTCCAATCCTGAGACCCTTCCGATAGCAGAGATGTGATATCTCAATGCTTATATCAAACCTGAGACCCTTCCTATGGCCTGAGATGTCATATACAACTCCTTCCCATTCCAATCCTGAGACCCTTCCTATAGCATGAGATGTGATGTCTCAATGCTTCTAATACCAAACCTGAGATCCTTCCTATAACATGAGATGTGATATCCAACTCCTTCCCATTCCAATCCTGAGACCCTTATGATAGCATGAGATGTGATATCTCAATGCCTCTTATACCAAACCTGAGATCCTTCCGATAGCATGAGATGTGATATCTCAATGCTTCTAATACCAAACCTGAGATCCTTCCTATAATATGAGATGTGATTTCCAAATCCTTCCCCTTCCAAACCTGAGACCCTCCCTTTAGCATGAGATGTGATATCCAACTCCTTCCCATTCCAATCCTGAGACCCTTCTGATAGCATGAGATGTGATATCTCAATGCCTCTAATACCAAACCTGAGATCCTACCTCTAACATGAAATGTGATATCCATCTCCTTCCCTTTCCAAACCTGAGACCCTGCCTATAGCATGAGATGTGATATCCAAGTCCTTCCCATTCCAATCCTGAGACCCTTCCTATAGCATGAGATGGGATATCCAACTCCTTCCAAATCCAATACTGATACCATTCCGATAGCATGAGATGTGATATCCCAATGCTTCTACCAAATCTGAGACCCATACTATGGCATGAGATGTGATATCAAACTCCTTCCCATTCCAATCCTGAGACCCTTCCTATAGCTTGAGATGTGATATCCAACTTCTTCCCATTCCAATTCTGAGACCCTTTCTATACCATGAGACTTGATATCTCAATGCTTCTAATACCAAACCTGAGACCCGTCCTATAACATGAGATATGATATCCAAATCCTTCCCCTTCCAAACCTTAGACCCTTCCTTTATCATGAGATGTGATATCCAACTCCTTCCCATTCCAATCCTGAGACCCTTCCGATATCATGACATTTGTTATCTCAATGTTTCTAATATCAAACTTGAGACCCTCCCTATAGCATGAGATGTGACATCCAAGTCCTCCCCATTCCAATCCTGAGACCCTTCCTATAGCATGAGATGTGATATCTCAATGCTTCTAATACCAAACCTGAGACCCTTCCTATAACATGAGATGGGATATCCAACTCAGATGGGATATCCAACTCCTTCCCATTCCAATCCTGAGACCCTTCCGATAGCAGAGAGGTGATATCTCAATGCTTATATCAAACCTGAGACCCTTCCTATGGCCTGAGATGTCATATACAACTCCTTCCCATTCCAATCCTGAGACCCTTCCTATAGCATGAGATGTGATATCTCAATGCTTATACCAAATCTGAGACCCTTCCTATAGCATGAGATGTGATATCCAACTCCTTCCCATTCCAATCCTGAGACCCTTCCTATAGCATGAGATGTGATGTCTCAATGCTTCCAATACCAAACCTGAGATCCTTCCTATAACATGAGATGTGATATCCAACTCCTTCCCATTCCAATCCTGAGACCCTTATGATAGCATGAGATGTGATATCTCAATGCCTCTTATACCAAACCTGAGATCCTTCCGATAGCATGAGATGTGATATCTCAATGCTTCTAATACCAAACCTGAGATCCTTCCTATAATATGAGATGTGATTTCCAAATCCTTCCCATTCCAATCCTGAGACCCTTCCTATAGCATGTGATGTGATATCCAACTTCTTCCCATTCCAATCCTGAGACCCTTCCTATAGCATTAGATGTGATATCTCAATGCTTATACCAAACCTGAGACCCTTCCTATAGCTTGAGATGTGATATCCAACTCCTTCCCATTCCAATCCTGAGACCCTTCCTATAGCATGAGATGTGATATCTCAAGGCCTCTAATACCAAACCTGAGATCCTTCCTCTAACATGAAATGTGATATCCAACTCCTTCCCCTTCCAAACCTGAGAGCCTTCTTTTGCATGAGATATGATATCCAAGTCCTTCCCATTCCAATCCTGAGACCCTTCCTATAACATGAAATGTGATATCCAACTCCTTCCCATTCCAACCTGAGACCCTTCCTATAGCATGAGATGTGATATCCAACTTCTTCCCATTCCAATCCTAAGACCCTTCCTATAACATGAGATGTGATGTCTCAATGCTTCTAATACCAAACCTGAGATCTTTCCTATAATATGAGATGTGATATCCAACTCCTTCCCATTCCAATCCTGAGACCCTTCCTATAGCATGAGATGTGATATCTCAATGCTTATACCAAACCTGAGACCCTTCCTATAGCTTGAGATGTGATATCCAACTCCTTCCCATTCCAATCCTGAGACCCTTCCTATAGCATGAGATGTGATATCTCAAGGCCTCTAATACCAAACCTGAGATCCTTCCTCTAACATGAAATGTGACATCCAACTCCTTCCCCTTCCAAACCTGAGAGCCTTCCTATAGCATGAGATATGATATCCAAGTCCTTCCCATTCCAATCCTGAGACCCTTCCTATAACATGAAATGTGATATCCAAATCCTTCCCATTCCAACCTGAGACCCTTCCTATAGCATGAGATGGGATATCCAACTCCTTCCAAATCCAATACTGATACCCTTCCAATAGCATGAGATGTGATATCCCAATGCTTCTACCAAACCTGAGACCCATACTATGGCATAAGATGTGATATCAAACTCCTTCCCATTCCAATCCTGAGACCCTTCCTATAGCTTGAGATGTGATATCCAACTCCTTCCCATTCCAATTCTGAGACCCTTCCTATACCATGAGACTTGATATCTCAATGCTTCTAATACCAAACCTGAGACCCGTCCTATAACATGAGATGTGATATCCAAATCCTTCCCCTTCCAAACCTTAGACCCTTCCTTTATCATGAGATGTGATATCCAACTCCTTCCCATTCCAATCCTGAGACCCTTCCGATATCATGAGATTTGTTATCTCAATGCTTCTAATATCAAACTTGAGACCCTCCCTATAGCATGAGATGTGACATCCAAGTCCTCCCCATTCCAATCCTGAGACCCTTCCTATAGCATGAGATGTGATATCTCAATGCTTCTAATACCAAACCTGAGACCCTTCCTATAACATGAGATGGGATATCCAACTCCTTCCCATTCCAATCCTGAGACCCTTCCGATAGCAGAGATGTGATATCTCAATGCGTATACCAACCTGAGACCCTTCCTATAACATGAGATGTGATATCCAACTCCTTCCCATTCCAAACCTGAGACCCTTCCTATAGCATATGTGATATCCAACTCCTTCCAATTCCAAACATGAGACCCTTCCCATAGCAAGAATGTAATATCCAACTCCTTCCCATTCCAATCCTGAGACCATTCCTATAGCATGAGATTTGTTATCTCAATGCTTCTAATATCAAACTTGAGACCCTCCCTATAGCATGAGATGTGACATCCAAGTCCTCCCCATTCCAATCCTGAGACCCTTCCTATAGCATGAGATGTGATATCTCAATGCTTCTAATACCAAACCTGAGACCCTTCCTATAACATGAGATGGGATATCCAACTCAGATGGGATATCCAACTCCTTCCCATTCCAATCCTGAGACCCTTCCGATAGCAGAGATGTGATATCTCAATGCTTATATCAAACCTGAGACCCTTCCTATGGCCTGAGATGTCATATACAACTCCTTCCCATTCCAATCCTGAGACCCTTCCTATAGCATGAGATGTGATGTCTCAATGCTTCTAATACCAAACCTGAGATCCTTCCTATAACATGAGATGTGATATCCAACTCCTTCCCATTCCAATCCTGAGACCCTTATGATAGCATGAGATGTGATATTTCAATGCCTCTTATTCCAAACCTGAGATCCTTCCGATAGCATGAGATGTGATATCTCAATGCTTCTAATACCAAACCTGAGATCCTTCCTATAATATGAGATGTGATTTCCAAATCCTTCCCCTTCCAAACCTGAGACCCTCCCTTTAGCATGAGATGTGATATCCAACTCCTTCCCATTCCAATCCTGAGACCCTTCTGATAGCATGAGATGTGATATCTCAATGCCTCTAATACCAAACCTGAGATCCTACCTCTAACATGAAATGTGATATCCATCTCCTTCCCTTTCCAAACCTGAGAGCCTGCCTATAGCATGAGATGTGATATCCAAGTCCTTCCCATTCCAATCCTGAGACCCTTCCTATAGCATGAGATGGGATATCCAACTCCTTCCAAATCCAATACTGATACCATTCCGATAGCATGAGATGTGATATCCCAATGCTTCTACCAAATCTGAGACCCATACTATGGCATGAGATGTGATATCAAACTCCTTCCCATTCCAATCCTGAGACCCTTCCTATAGCTTGAGATGTGATATCCAACTTCTTCCCATTCCAATTCTGAGACCCTTTCTATACCATGAGACTTGATATCTCAATGCTTCTAATACCAAACCTGAGACCCGTCCTATAACATGAGATGTGATATCCAACTCCTTCCCATTCCAATCCTGAGACCCTTCCGATATCATGACATTTGTTATCTCAATGTTTCTAATATCAAACTTGAGACCCTCCCTATAGCATGAGATGTGACATCCAAGTCCTCCCCATTCCAATCCTGAGACCCTTCCTATAGCATGAGATGTGATATCTCAATGCTTCTAATACCAAACCTGAGACCCTTCCTATAACATGAGATGGGATATCCAACTCAGATGGGATATCCAACTCCTTCCCATTCCAATCCTGAGACCCTTCCGATAGCAGAGATGTGATATCTCAATGCTTATATCAAACCTGAGACCCTTCCTATGGCCTGAGATGTCATATACAACTCCTTCCCATTCCAATCCTGAGACCCTTCCTATAGCATGAGATGTGATATCTCAATGCTTATACCAAATCTGAGACCCTTCCTATAGCATGAGATGTGATATCCAACTCCTTCCCATTCCAATCCTGAGACCCTTCCTATAGCATGAGATGTGATGTCTCAATGCTTCTACCAAATCTGAGACCCATACTATGGCATGAGATGTGATATCAAACTCCTTCCCATTCCAATCCTGAGACCCTTCCTATAGCTTGAGATGTGATATCCAACTTCTTCCCATTCCAATTCTGAGACCCTTCCTATACCATGAGACTTGATATCTCAATGCTTCTAATACCAAACCTGAGACCCGTCCTATAACATGAGATGTGATATCCAAATCCTTCCCCTTCCAAACCTTAGACCCTTCGTTTATCATGAGATGTGATATCCAACTCCTTCCCATTCCAATCCTGAGACCCTTCCGATATCATGACATTTGTTATCTCAATGTTTCTAATATCAAACTTGAGACCCTCCCTATAGCATGAGATGTGACATCCAAGTCCTCCCCATTCCAATCCTGAGACCCTTCCTATAGCATGAGATGTGATATCTCAATGCTTCTAATACCAAACCTGAGACCCTTCCTATAACATGAGATGGGATATCCAACTCAGATGGGATATCCAACTCCTTCCAATTCCAATCCTGAGACCCTTCCGATAGCAGAGATGTGATATCTCAATGCTTATATCAAACCTGAGACCCTTCCTATGCCCTGAGATGTCATATACAACTCCTTCCCATTCCAATCCTGAGACCCTTCCTATAGCATGAGATGTGATATCGCAATGCTTATACCAAATCTGAGACCCTTCCTATAGCATGAGATGTGATATCCAACTCCTTCCCATTCCAATCCTGAGACCCTTCCTATAGCATGAGATGTGATGTCTCAATGCTTCCAATACCAAACCTGAGATCCTTCCTATAACATGAGATGTGATATCCAACTCCTTCCCATTCCAATCCTGAGACCCTTATGATAACATGAGATGTGATATCTCAATGCCTCTTATACCAAACCTGAGATCCTTCCGATAGCATGAGATGTGATATCTCAATGCTTCTAATACCAAACATGAGATGCTTCCTATAATATGAGATGTGATTTCCAAATCCTTCCCCTTCCAAACCTGAGACCCTCCCTTTAGCATGAGATGTGATATCCAACTCCTTCCCATTCCAATCCTGAGACCCTTCCTATAGCATGTGATGTGATATCTCAATGCTTATACAAAACCTGAGACCCTTCCTATGGCATGAGATGGCATATACAACTCCTTCCCATTCCAATCCTGAGACCCTTCCTATAGCATGAGATGTGATATCTCAATGCTTATACCAAACCTGAGACCCTTCCTATAGCATGTGATGTGATATCCAACTTCTTCCCATTCCAATCCTGAGACCCTTCCTATAGCATGAGATGTGATATCTCAATGCTTATACCAAACCTGAGACCCTTCCTATAGCTTGAGATGGGATATCCAACTCCTTCCCATTCCAATCCTGAGACCCTTCCTATAGCATGAGATGTGATATCTCAAGGCCTCTAATACCAAACCTGAGATCCTTCCTCTAACATGAAATGTGATATCCAACTCCTTCCCCTTCCAAACCTGAGAGCCTTCCTATAGCATGAGATATGATATCCAAGTCCTTCCCATTCCAATCCTGAGACCCTTCCTATAACATGAAATGTGATATCCAACTCCTTCCCATTCCAACCTGAGACCCTTCCTATAGCATGAGATGGGATATCCAACTACTTCCAAATCCAATACTGATACCCTTCCGATAGCATGAGATGTGATATCCCAATGCTTCTACCAAACCTGAGTCCCATACTATGGCATGAGATGTGATATCAAACTCCTTCCCATTCCAATCCTGAGACCCTTCTTATACCATGAGACTTGATATCTCAATGCTTCTAATACCAAACCTGAGACCCGTCCTATAACATGAGATGTGATATCCAAATCCTTCCCCTTCCAAACCTTAGACCCTTCCTTTATCATGAGATGTTATATCCCACTCCTTCCCATTCCAATCCTGAGACCCTTCCGATATCATGAGATGTGATATCTCAATGCTTATACCAAATCTGAGACCCTTCCTATGGCCTGAGATGTCATATACAACTCCTTCCCATTCCAATCCTGAGACCCTTCCTATAGCATGAGATGTGATATCTCAATGCTTATACCAAATCTGAGACCCTTCCTATAGCATGAGATGTGATATCCAACTCCTTCCCATTCCAATCCTGAGACCCTTCCTATAGCATGAGAAGTGATATCTCCATGCTTATACCAAACCTGAGACCCTTCCTATAGCATAAGATGTGATATCCAAATCCTTCCCGTTCCAATCCTGAGACCCTTCCTATAGCATGAGATGTGATATCTCAATGCTTATACCAAACCTGAGACCCTTCCTATAGCATGAGATGTGATATCCAACTCCTTCCCATTCCAATCCTGAGACCCTTCCTATAGCATGAGATGTGATGTCTCAATGCTTCTAATACCAAACCTGAGATCCTTCCTATAACATGAGATGTGATATCCAACTCCTTCCCATTCCAATCCTGAGACCCTTATGATAGCATGAGATGTGATATCTCAATGCCTCTTATACCAAACCTGAGATCCTTCCGATAGCATGAGATGTGATATCTCAATGCTTCTAATACCAAACCTGAGATCCTTCCTATAATATGAGATGTGATTTCCAAATCCTTCCCCTTCCAAACCTGAGACCCTCCCTTTAGCATGAAATGTGATATCCAACTCCTTCCCATTCCAATCCTGAGACCCTTCTGATAGCATGAGATGTGATATCTCAATGCCTCTAATACCAAACCTGAGATCCTACCTCTAACATGAAATGTGATATCCATCTCCTTCCCTTTCCAAACCTGAGACCCTGCCTATAGCATGAGATGTGATATCCAAGTCCTTCCCATTCCAATCCTGAGACCCTTCCTATAGCATGTGATGTGATACCTCAATGCTTATACCAAACCTGAGACCCTTGCTATGGCATGAGATGTCATATACAACTCCTTCCCATTCCAACCCTGAGACCCTTCGTATAGCATGAGATGTGATATCTCAATGCTTATACCAAACCTGAGACCCTTCCTATAGCATAAGATGTGATATCCAAATCCTTCCCATTCCAATCCTGAGACCCTTCCTATAGCATGAGATGTGATATCTCAATGCTTATACCAAACCTGAGACCCTTCCTATAGCATGAGATGTGATATCCAACTCCTTCCCATTCCAATCCTGAGACCCTTCCTATAGCATGATATGTGATGTCTCAATGCTTCTAATACCAAACCTGAGATCCTTCCTATAACATGAGATGTGATATCCAACTCCTTCCCATTCCAATCCTGAGACCCTTCCTATAGCATGAGATGTGATATCCAACTTCTTCCCATTCCAATCCTGAGACCCTTCCTATAGCATGAGATGTGATATCTCAATGCTTATACCAAACCTGAGATCCTTCCTCTAACATGAAATGTGATATCCAACTCCTTCCCCTTCCAAACCTGAGAGCCTTCCTATAGCATGAGATATGATATCCAAGTCCTTCCCACTCCAATCCTGAGACCCTTCCTATAACATGAAATGTGATATCCAACTCCTTCCCATTCTAACATGAGACCCTTCCTATAGCATGAGATGGGATATCCAACTCCTTCCAAATCCAATACTGATACCCTTCCGATAGCATGAGATGTGATATCCCAATGCTTCTACCAAACCTGAGACCCATACTATGGCATGAGATGTGATATCAAACTCCTTCCCATTCCAATCCTGAGACGCTTCCTATAGCTTGAGATGTGATATCCAACTCCTTCCCATTCCAATTCTGAGACCCTTCTTATACCATGAGACTTGATATCTCAATGCTTCTAATACCAAACCTGAGACCCGTCCTATAACATGAGATGTGATATCCAAATCCTTCCCCTTCCAAACCTTAGACCCTTCCTTTATCATGAGATGTGATATCCAACTCCTTCCCATTCCAATCCTGAGACCCTTCCGATATCATGAGATTTCTTATCTCAATGCTTCTAATATCAAACTTGAGACCCTCCCTATAGCATGAGATGTGACATCCAAGTCCTTCCCATTCCAATCCTGAGACCCTTCCTATAGCATGAGATGTGATATCTCAATGCTTCTAATACCAAACCTGAGACCCTTCCTATAACATGAGTTGGGATATCCAACTCCTTCCCATTCCAATCCTGAGACCCTTCCGATAGCAGAGATGTGATATCTCAGTGCTTATACCAAACCTGAGACCCTTCCTAAGGCCTGAGATGTCATATACAACTCCTTCCCATTCCAATCCTGAGACCCTTCCAATAGCATGAGATGTGATATCTCAATGCTTATACCAAATCTGAGACCCTTCCTATAGCATGAGATGTGATATCCAACTTCTTCCCATTCCAATCCTGAGACCCTTCCTATAGCATGAGATGTGATATCTCAATGCTTATACCAAACCTGAGACCCTTCCTATAGCATAAGATGTGATATCCAAATCCTTCCCATTCCAATCCTGAGACCCTTCCTATAGCATGAGATGTGATATCTCAATGCTTATACCAAACCTGAGACCCTTCCTATAGCATGAGATGTGATATCCAACTCCTTCCCATTCCAATCCTGAGACCCTTCCTATAGCATGATATGTGATGTCTCAATGCTTCTAATACCAAACCTGAGATCCTTCCTATAACATGAGATGTGATATCCAACTCCTTCCCATTCCAATCCTGAGACCCTTCCTATAGCATGAGATGTGATATCCAACTTCTTCCCATTCCAATCCTGAGACCCTTCCTATAGCATGAGATGTGATAGCTCAATGCTTATACCAAACCTGAGATCCTTCCTCTAACATGAAATGTGATATCCAACTCCTTCCCCTTCCAAACCTGAGAGCCTTCCTATAGCATGAGATATGATATCCAAGTCCTTCCCATTCCAATCCTGAGACCCTTCCTATAACATGAAATGTGATATCCAACTCCTTCCCATTCTAACATGAGACCCTTCCTATAGCATGAGATGGGATATCCAACTCCTTCCAAATCCAATACTGATACCCTTCCGATAGCATGAGATGTGATATCCCAATGCTTCTACCAAACCTGAGACCCATACTATGGCATGAGATGTGATATCAAACTCCTTCCCATTCCAATCCTGAGACGCTTCCTATAGCTTGAGATGTGATATCCAACTCCTTCCCATTCCAATTCTGAGACCCTTCTTATACCATGAGACTTGATATCTCAATGCTTCTAATACCAAACCTGAGACCCGTCCTATAACATGAGATGTGATATCCAAATCCTTCCCCTTCCAAACCTTAGACCCTTCCTTTATCATGAGATGTGATATCCAACTCCTTCCCATTCCAATCCTGAGACCCTTCCGATATCATGAGATTTGTTATCTCAATGCTTCTAATATCAAACTTGAGACCCTCCCTATAGCATGAGATGTGACATCCAAGTCCTTCCCATTCCAATCCTGAGACCCTTCCTATAGCATGAGATGTGATATCTCAATGCTTCTAATACCAAACCTGAGACCCTTCCTATAACATGAGATGGGATATCCAACTCCTTCCCATTCCAATCCTGAGACCCTTCCGATAGCAGAGATGTGATATCTCAGTGCTTATACCAAACCTGAGACCCTTCCTAAGGCCTGAGATGTCATATACAACTCCTTCCCATTCCAATCCTGAGACCCTTCCAATAGCATGAGATGTGATATCTCAATGCTTATACCAAATCTGAGACCCTTCCTATAGCATGAGATGTGATATCCAACACCTTCCCATTCCAATCCTGAGACCCTTCCTATAGCATGAGAAGTGATATCTCCATGCTTATACCAAACCTGAGACCCTTCCTATAGCATGAGATGTGATATCCAAATCCTTCCCATTCCAATCCTGAGACCCTTCCTATAGCATGAGATGTGATATCTCAATGCTTATACCAAACCTGAGAGCCTACCTATAGCATGGGATGTGATATCCAAGTCCATCCCATTCCAATCCTTAGACCCTTCCTACAGCATGCGATGTGATATCTCAATGATTCTAATACCAAACCAGAGACCTGTCCTATAACATGAGATGGGATATCCAACTCCTTCCCATTCCAATCCTGAGCCACTCCTGATAGCAGAGATGTGATATCTCAATGCTTATACCAAACCTGAGACCCTTCCTATAACATGAGATGTGATATCCAACTCCTTCCCGTTCCAAACCTGAGACACTTCCTATAGCATATGTGATATCCAACTCCTTCCCATTCCAAACATGAGACCCTTCCTATAGCAAGAATGTAATATCCAACTCCTACCCATTCCAATCCTGAGACCATTCCTATAGCATGAGATGTGATATATCAATGCTTCTAATACCAAACCTGAGATCCTTCCTATGACATGAGATGTGATATCCAAATCCTTCCCATTCCAATCCTGAGACCCTTCCTATAGCATGAGATGTGATGTCTCAATGCTTCTAATACCAAACCTGAGATCCTTCCTATAACATGAGATGTGATATCCAACTCCTTCCCATTCCAATCCTGAGACCCTTATGATAGCATGAGATGTGATATCTCAATGCCTCTAATACCAAACCTGAGATACTTCCGATAGCATGAGATGTGATATCTCAATGCTTCTAATACCAAACCTGTGATCCTTCCTATAACATGAGATGTGATTTCCAAATCCTTCCCCTTCCAAACCTGAGACCCTCCCTTTAGCATGAGATGTGATATCCAACTCCTTCCCATTCCAATCCTGAGACCCATCTGATAGCATGAGTGTTAGGAAAGATTTCGTAATTGTAGGTAATTTTCCTTCCATGTGGCAACCCCTAAACTTTTTGCTGTTGTTTTTCACCTTGTTCTTGACTTTGCCAGAGAAGTGCAGCCTTCTGCCGCACTCCTCTGGGCTTTCGCTCCTTTCTTACGGGGAAACTGACATGCCCTTAAAACAGTCAGTACCGGGGAACGCTGTTTCCCGTAGTTTCTTTTATCGTGTTGCGGCTTTAGTGCAACATGACACAAGAGGGCACTGTAAGCTAAGTTACAGCTCTCTTTGGTCTCTAGCCTTCTACAGGCCCTAGATACTCTTTTAGGATGGTATTTGATCGGTGCAAGTCATTCAGGGACTCGAATGGTGGCAGCGATCGTTTTGTTTATTTTGAGCTCCTTTTGGCGTTCTGAGCGCGTTTTTCGCACTGAACCCAAAGTGGTGGCCTGGCTCCCAAAATGGCCAGACCACGAGGCTCCTTTGTCTTGTCCACTGACCGTCTTGCTCCCTTCACCTTCCCCAGGTCGAGCGACCCGGGGCCTTCCTTATTTGGGCATGTACTTTCCCGCAAAACCTGGTTGTAACCAGAGTTCTGTTTCGGAGGCTGACCTCCACTACCCTGTGAGTTCTCTTGTGTCTTACCCTTGTTTTTCTTTTTGTGGCCCTTATGGGAAGAAGATTTAGCAGATTCCCCACCCTCCATATCTTTGGACTTTTTCCCTTCCTCCTGCTTACCAGGATGAGTTTTGTCCTTATGGGACACTCGATGTGACACCCATAAGTCTGCTGCAATGGCCAGCTTCTTAGGATCTATCTCCTTCGAATCGGCCAAATGCTGCTTAAGCTCCGGGGAAGAAGAAGCAAAAATGTGTTCCAGCATGACAAGATTTATCATGCCTTCGAAGGTAGAAATCTTATAACCTTCGACCCAGCCAGTTAAGTTTTTCAAGGATTCAGCGACATAAGATACCCAAGTACCACCTTCATTTTTCTTATACTCTCGAAAACGCTTTAAATATTGGGCCGGAGTCTTCCCAAACTTTAAAATGAGAGTTTGCTTTAACATTGCGAAATCAGCTCGCTCAGCCTTTGACATTTCCATAATGGCACTACAGCCAGAATGGGGCAGTCTACTGAGCAACCACGCAATCTTATCAGCATTGTCAACTTCTTGAACCTCGCATGCATACTCAAACGCATTCAGCCAGTCCATAATGTCATTCCTTTCTTCATACACACTGAGCAGATCTTTCGGAAACCGTGGATGCGAGGAAGCCCCAGACCCATGTCCAGGACCCTTGGACCCATTTGCATCCTGAAGCTTGGCCAGTTCCAACTGGTGATCCCTGTCTTTCTGTTTTTCTGCCTGTTCGATTTTTAGTTTGGCTATGCTGAATTCAAGCTCCTGCTGCCTAAACCGCAGCTCTTGCTTCTTGAATTCAAGCATAGCCTCCCCATCAGCACTGGCAGAGGAAACATTAGACATCACATCCTCCCTGTCCTCGTGGTCGCGATGGATCAGTGCAGCGGCAGAACCGTCGGTTCTACCAGTGAGAGCAGCCCCACCACCTTCTGCACTGTCCTCAGAAGTAATAGCGTCAAGCTGCGCTTCTTGCCACGCCACGATTCTTTGGATCATTTCCAATTTAGTGCCTTGAGAGGAAACCCCTCTCTCCGCACACATCTTCTTCAATGTTTCTGATTTGGAAGCATTTAAAGTTAACAAGGTATTTGTTTCCATACTGTTTGATAGGACTATGGCCTTTTTAAAGTTATACTACAACAATTCACTACGTGTACTGGTTGGAATAACCTGAAATGCCTTAGTTCGAGCGCAAAACTGGATACCTTCAGTCGTATCCCACCGCTGTACACCAATTTGTTAAGACGGATTTCTGAACTCTGTCCTGGTGGCGCAGAAGTTCAGAAGGCCAACCTAATTACTTGGAACAGGGTAACCTCTGGACAAGCCAGACCAATCAAGGTAGCGATCGCGGCGGTCAAGACTAGGTCTCAAGAGGGGTGAGGGTGACTGAAAGCCCGCAATGAGCACACAAATCAAGAGCGCTTACAAACTACTCCAAACAGTTGTTATATCAAAAATAGATACACATTTATTTTAAGGCCTTTAAAACAATGACCGTAGCGAGAAAATCACAATATCACAATATTAAACAAACACATACCATATCAACACAATATATATACAAATACGACAGTCTTAAGCATTAGAGGCACGAAATGTGTAGTCCACCTGCAAGGGAAGAAAAACAGGCAGTGCGATAATGCTTTAGACGCAGTTCGCCTTCAGAGGCACCTAACTAGATGGAAGTCCGAGCCCTGCGAAGAGTGGAGCCTTGTGTTCAAAGTACCTGCCACGCCGGTGCCAACGGGCAAAAGGGGAAGCTCTTCGGAGGAAGTCAGGCAGTTCGGGTTAGTGCACAGCAGAAGGAGAACAGGTTCCGCAACTCAAGCGCAGCCTCCACAGCGAGCAGAAGCAGAGCGCGAGTACGGACAAAAGGGGGCTGTTTTTACACAGCGGGGAAAAGCAATGGGCTACTGCAGGAGGGCGACCAGATCCTAGCTATACTACTCACCGGTCCCCGAAGCAAGCAGACCCAGGCTTCTCCACGTTAGTTTCAGCAGCTGGCAGGTTCAGAAGAGCAGGGAACGCCTCGTAGTCGTGTAGAGCAAAAAGACGTCCCAATCGACGAATCCAGCACAGTTTTGTCACCACAGCAGGGCAACGGAGCGGCCGTGTGTATCCGAGCCAAATGTACACTCCTCCCTTCAGACTTGGGAACGCCAAGTGTAGGAAGCGTGGGAGAGTGACAAGGACTCGGAATACAACACAACCTGGCGGCGGTTACAGAGCAGGACTCCCTTGTAAGCTGGTCAGTCAACTGGATGGCCCAGAGACACTTCCGAAGGCTTACTTGGCAGGAGTTGATGAAGTCGCCGGGAATAGCTGTTCCTGCTATTCCAAAGGTCGAAGCACCAGTACAGGCCTTCTGGTTCGATCAAAGGAGGAAAGGGTTTCACAGGACGACAGCAGTGCAAAGGAGGATTCCTTCAGCGGGTCACCAGCGATTCCTCGGTCCAGCCTCTTGGTTGCAGGATACTTGGCTCCTGTATTCCTTTGTTCGTGAGAACTCAGGAGATCGACATGGTAGTGGTGTTTCCAGCTCCCTCTTATCCACGGTTCCCTTCGCGCCAAAACGGAGGGGAGCCAATGGGAGATCCGCTCATCAACACACATACCATACGCGGACCAATCACGGACCACGGTGGGCCCAGGCATTCACACCACCCTAGACTCTCTGGCACCCAGGATGTGTATTGGGACCAGACATCCCAGCCCACACCCTGGAGGCACACAAACGACATGTAGAAGCCCGCGAAAGCAACCACGTTTCGCGGGAAAGTACATGCCCAAATAAGGAAGGCCCCGGGTCGCTCGACCTGGGGAAGGTGAAGGGAGCAAGACGGTCAGTGGACAAGACAAAGGAGCCTCGTGGTCTGGCCATTTTGGGAGCCAGGCCACCACTTTGGGTTCAGTGCGAAAAACGCGCTCAGAACGCCAAAAGGAGCTCAAAATAAACAAAACGATCGCTGCCACCATTCGAGTCCCTGAATGACTTGCACCGATCAAATACCATCCTAAAAGAGTATCTAGGGCCTGTAGAAGGCTAGAGACCCAAGAGAGCTGTAACTTAGCTTACAGTGCCCTCTTGTGTCATGTTGCACTAAAGCCGCAACACGATAAAAGAAACTACGGGAAACAGCGTTCCCCGGTACTGACTGTCTTAAGGGCATGTCAGTTTCCCCGTAAGAAAGGAGCGAAAGCCCAGAGGAGTGCGACAGAAGGCTGCACTTCTCTGGCAAAGTCAAGAACAAGGTGAAAAACAACAGCAAAAAGTTTAGGGGTTGCCACATGGAAGGAAAATTACCTACAATTACGAAATCTTTCCTAACACTCATGCTATCAGATGGGTCTCAGGATTGGAATGGGAAGGAGTTGGATATCACATCTCATGCTAAAGGGAGGGTCTCAGGTTTGGAAGGGGAAGGATTTGGAAATCACATCTCATGTTATAGGAAGGATCACAGGTTTGGTATTAGAAGCATTGAGATATCACATCTCATGCTATCGGAAGTATCTCAGGTTTGGTATTAGAGGCATTGAGATATCACATCTCATGCTATCATAAGGGTCTCAGGATTGGAATGGGAAGGAGTTGGATATCACATCTCATGTTATAGGAAGGATCTCAGGTTTGGTATTAGAAGCATTGAGACATCACATCTCATGCTATAGGAAGGGTCTCAGGATTGGAATGGGAAGGAGTTGGATATCACATCTCATGCTATAGGAAGGGTCTCAGATTTGGTATAAGCATTGAGATATCACATCACATGCTATAGGAAGGGTCTCAGGATTGGAATGGGAAGGACTTGGATATCACATCTCATGCTATAGGCAGGGTCTCAGGTTTGGAAAGGGAAGGAGATGGATATCACATTTCATGTTAGAGGTAGGATCTCAGGTTTGGTATTAGAGGCATTGAAATATCACATCTCATGCTATCAGAAGGGTCTCAGGATTGGAATGGGAAGGAGTTGGATATCACATCTCATGCTAAAGGGAGGGTCTCAGGTTTGGAAGTGGAAGGATTTGGAAATCACATCTCATGTTATAGGAAGGATCTCAGGTTTGGTATTAGAAGCATTGAGATATCACATCTCATGCTATCAGAAGTATCTCAGGTTTGGTATTAGAGGCATTGAGATATCACATCTCATGCTATCATGAGGGTCTCAGGATTGGAATGGGAAGGAGTTGGATATCACATCTCATGTTATAGGAAGGATCTCAGGTTTGGTATTAGAAGAATTGAGACATCACATCTCATGCTACAGGAAGGGTCTCAGGATTGGAATGGGAAGAAGTTGGATATCACATCTCATGCTATAGGAAGGGTCTCAGATTTGGCATAAGCATTGAGATATCACATCTAATGCTATATGAAGGGTCTCAGGATTGGAATGGGAAGGAGTTGCCTATGACATCTCAGGCCATAGGAAGGGTCTCAGGTTTGGTATAAGCATTGAGATATCACATCTCTGCTATCGGAAGGGTCTCAGGATTGGAATGGGAAGGAGTTTGATATCCCAAATCATGTTATAGGAAGGGTCTCAGGTTTGGTATTAGAAGCATTGAGATATCACATCTCATGCTATAGGAAGGGTCTCAGGATTGGAATGGGGAGGACTTGGATGTCACATCTCATGTTATAGGGAGGGTCTCAAGTTTGATATTAGAAGCATTGAGATAACAAATCTCATGATATCGGAACGGTCTTAGAGGATTGGAATGGGAAGGAATTGGATATCACATCTCATGATAAAGGAAGGGTCTAAGGTTTGGAAGGGGAAGGATTTGGATATCACATCTCATGTTATAGGACGGGTCTCAGGTTTGGTATTAGAAGCATTGAGATATCAAGTCTCATGGTATAGGAAGGGTCTCAGAATTGGAATGGGAAGGAGTTGGATATCACATCTCAAGCTATAGGTAGGGTCTCAGGATTGGAATGGGAAGGAGTTTGATATCACATCTCATGCCATAGTATGGGTCTCAGGTTTGGTAGAAGCATTGGGATATCACATCTCATGCTATCGGAAGGGTATCAGTATTGGATTTGGAAGGAGTTGGATATCCCATCTCATGCTATAGGAAGGGTCTCAGGTTGGAATGGGAAGGAATTGGATATCACATTTCATGTTATAGGAAGGCTCTCAGGTTTGGAAGGGGAAGGAGTTGGATATCACATTTCATGTTAGAGGAAGGATCTCAGGTTTGGTATTAGAGGCCTTGAGATATCACATCTCATGCTATAGGAAGGGTCTCAGGATTGGAATGGGAAGGAGTTGGATATCACATCTCATGTTATAGGAAAGATCTCAGGTTTGGCATTAGAAGCATTGAGACATCACATCTCATGTTATAGGAAGGGTCTCAGGATTGGAATGGGAAGAAGTTGGATATCACATCTCATGCTATAGGAAGAGTCTCAGGTTTGGAAGGGGAAGGAGTTGGATATCCAATCTCATGTTATAGGACTGGTCTAAGGTTTGGTATTAGAAGCATTGAGATATCACATCGCATGCTGTAGGAAGGTTCAGGTTTGGAATGGGGAGGAATTGGATATCACATCTCATGTATAGGAAGGATCTCAGGTTTGGTATTAGAAGCATTGAGATATCACATCTCATGCTATAGGAATGGTCTCAGGATTGGAATGGGAAGGAGTTGGATATTACACTCTTGCTATAGGAAGGGTCTCAAGTTTGGAATGGGAAGGAGTTGGATATCACATATGCTATAGGAAGGGTCTCAGGTTTGGACCGGGAAGGAGTTGGATATCACATCTCATGTTATAGGAAGGGTCTCAGGTTTGGTATAAGCATTGAGATATCACATCTCTGCTATCGGAAGTGTCTCAGGATTGGAATGGGAAGGAGTTGGATATCCCATCTCATGTTATAGGACGGGTCTCAGGTTTGGTATTAGAAGCATTGAGATATCAAGTCTCATTGTATAGGAAGGGTCTCAGAATTGGAATGGGAAGGAGTTGGATATCACATCTCAAGCTATAGGAAGGGTCTCAGGATTGAAATGGGAAGGAGTTTGATATCACATCTCATGCCATAGTATGGGTCTCAGGTTTGGTAGAAGCATTGGGATATCACATCTCATGCTATCGGAAGGGTATCAGGATTGGATTTGGAAGGAGTTGGATATCCCATCTCATGCTATAGGAAGGGTCTCAGGTTGGAATGGGAAGGAGTTGGATATCACATCTCATGTTATAGGAAGGGTCTCAGGATTGGAATGGGAAGGACTTGGATATCACATCTCATGCTATAGGAAGGCTCTCAGGTTTGCAACGGGAAAGAGTTGGATATCACATTTCATGTTAGAGGTAGGATCTCAGGTTTGGTATTAGAGGCATTGAGATATCACATCTCATGCTATCAGAAGAGTCTCAGAATTGGAATGGGAAGGAGTTGGATATCACATCTCATGCCATAGTATGGGTCTCAGGTTTGGTAGAAGCATTGGGATATCACATCTCATGCTATCGGAAGGATTTCAGGATTGGATTTGGAAGGAGTTGGATATCCCATCTCATGCTATAGGAAGGGTCTCAGGTTGGAACGGGAAGGAGTTTGATATCACATCACATGCCATAGTATGGGTCTCAGGTTTGGTAGAAGCATTGGGATATCACATCTCATGCTATCGGAAGGGTATCAGGATTGGATTTGGAAGGAGTTGGATATCCCATCTCATGCTATAGGAAGGGTCTCAGGTTGGAATGGGAAGGAGTTGGATATCACATCTCATGTTATAGGAAGGGTCTCAGGATTGGAATGGAAAGGACTTGGATATCATATCTCATGCTATAGGAAGGCTCTCAGGTTTGGAAGGGGAAGGAGTTGGATATCACATTTCATGTTAGAGGAAGGATCTCAGGTTTGGTATTAGAGGCATTGAGATATCACATCTCATGCTATAGGAAGGGTCTCAGGATTGGAATGGGAAGGAGTTGGATATCACATCTCAAGCTATAGGAAGGGTCTCAGGTTTGGTATAAGCATTGAGATATCACATCTCATGCTATAGGAATGGTCTCAGGATTGGAATGGGAAGGAGTTGGATATCACATCTCATGTTATAGGAAAGATCTCAGGTTTGGTATTAGAAGCATTGAGATATCACATCTCATGCTATAAGCAGGGTCTCAGGATTGGAATGGGAAGGAGTTGTATATGGCATCTCATGCCATAGGAAGGGTCTCAGGTTTGGTATGAGCATTGAGATATCACATCTCATGCTATAGGAAGGGTCTCAGGATTGGAATGGGAAGGACTTGGATATCACATCTCAATCTATAGGCAGGATCTCAGGTTTGGAAAGGGAAGGAGTTGGATATCATATTTCATGTTAGAGGTAGGATCTCAGGTTTGGTATTAGAGGCATTGAGATATCACATCTCAAGCTATAGGAAGGGTCTCAGGATTGAAATGGGAAGGAGTTTGATATCACATCTCATGCCATAGTATGGGTCTCAGGTTTGGTAGAAGCATTGGGATATCACATCTCATGCTATCGGAAGGGTATCAGGATTGGATTTGGAAGGAGTTGGATATCCCATCTCATGCTATAGGAAGGGTCTCAGGTTGGAATGGGAAGGAGTTGGATATCACATCTCATGTTATAGGAAGGGTCTCAGGATTGGAATGGGAAGGACTTGGATATCACATCTCATGCTATAGGAAGGCTCTCAGGTTTGCAACGGGAAAGAGTTGGATATCACATTTCATGTTAGAGGTAGGATCTCAGGTTTGGTATTAGAGGCATTGAGATATCACATCTCATGCTATCAGAAGAGTCTCAGAATTGGAATGGGAAGGAGTTGGATATCACATCTCATGCCATAGTATGGGTCTCAGGTTTGGTAGAAGCATTGGGATATCACATCTCATGCTATCGGAAGGATTTCAGGATTGAATTTGGAAGGAGTTGGATATCCCATCTCATGCTATAGGAAGGGTCTCAGGTTGGAACGGGAAGGAGTTTGATATCACATCACATGCCATAGTATGGGTCTCAGGTTTGGTAGAAGCATTGGGATATCACATCTCATGCTATCGGAAGGGTATCAGGATTGGATTTGGAAGGAGTTGGATATCCCATCTCATGCTATAGGAAGGGTCTCAGGTTGGAATGGGAAGGAGTTGGATATCACATCTCATGTTATAGGAAGGGTCTCAGGATTGGAATGGAAAGGACTTGGATATCATATCTCATGCTATAGGAAGGCTCTCAGGTTTGGAAGGGGAAGGAGTTGGATATCACATTTCATGTTAGAGGAAGGATCTCAGGTTTGGTATTAGAGGCATTGAGATATCACATCTCATGCTATAGGAAGGGTCTCAGGATTGGAATGGGAAGGAGTTGGATATCACATCTCAAGCTATAGGAAGGGTCTCAGGTTTGGTATAAGCATTGAGATATCACATCTCATGCTATAGGAATGGTCTCAGGATTGGAATGGGAAGGAGTTGGATATCACATCTCATGTTATAGGAAAGATCTCAGGTTTGGTATTAGAAGCATTGAGATATCACATCTCATGCTATAAGCAGGGTCTCAGGATTGGAATGGGAAGGAGTTGTATATGGCATCTCATGCCATAGGAAGGGTCTCAGGTTTGGTATGAGCATTGAGATATCACATCTCATGCTATAGGAAGGGTCTCAGGATTGGAATGGGAAGGACTTGGATATCACATCTCAATCTATAGGCAGGATCTCAGGTTTGGAAAGGGAAGGAGTTGGATATCATATTTCATGTTAGAGGTAGGATCTCAGGTTTGGTATTAGAGGCATTGAGATATCACATCTCATGCTATCAGAAGGGTCTCAGGATTGGAATGGGAAGGAGTTGGATATCACATCTCATGCTAAAGGGAGGGTCTCAGGTTTGGAAGGGGAAGGATTTGGATATCACATCTCATGTTATAGGAAGGATCTCAGGTTTGGTATTAGAAGCATTGAGATATCACATCTCATGCTATCGGAAGTATCTCAGGTTTGGTAGTAGAGGCATTGAGATATCACATCTCATGCTATCATAAGGGTCTCAGGATTGGAATGGGAAGGAGTTGGATATCACATTTCATGCTAAAGGGAGGGTCTCAGGTTTGGAAGGGGAAGGATTTGGATATCACATCACATGTTATAAGAAGGATCTCAGGTTTGGTATTAGAAGCATTGAGATATCACATCTCATGCTATCGGAAGGGTCTCAGGATTGGAATGGGAAGGAGTTGGATATCACATCTTATGCTATAGGAAGGGTCTCAGGTTTGGAACGGGAAGGAGTTGGATATCACATCTCATGTTATAGGAAGAGTCTCAGGTTTGGTATAAGCATTGAGATATCACATCTCTGCAATCGGAAGTGTCTCAGGATTGGGATGGGAAGGAGTTGTATATCACATCTCATGCTATAGGAAGGGTCTCAGGTTTGGAACGGGAAGGAGTTGGATATCCCATCTCATGTTATAGGACGGGTCTTAGGTTTGGTATTAGAAGCATTGAGATATCACATTGCATGCTGTAGGAAGGGTCTCAGGATTGGAATGGGAAGGAGTTGGATATTACATTCTTGCTATAGGAAGGGTCTCATGTTTGGAATGGGAAGGAGTTGGATATCACATCTCATGCTATAGGAAGGGTCTCAGGTTTGGAATAAGCATTGAGATATCACATCTCTGCTATCGGAAGTGTCTCAGGATTGGAATGGGAAGGAGTTGGGTATCACATCTCATGTTATAGGACGGGTCTCAGGTTTGTTATTAGAATCATTGAGATATCATATTGTATGCTGTAGGAAGGGTCTAAGGATTGGAATGGGAAGGTCTTGGATATCACATCTCATGCTATAGGTAGGCTCTCAGGTTTGGAAAGGGAAGGAGTTGGAAATCACATTTCATGTTAGAGGAAGGATCTCAGATTTGGTATTAGAGGCATTGAGATATCACATCTCATGCTATAGGAAGGGTCTCAGGATTGGAATGGGAAGGTCTTGGATATCACATCTCATGCTATAGGTAGGCTCTCAGGTTTGGAAAGGGAAGGAGTTGGAAATCACATTTCATGTTAGAGGAAGGATCTCAGATTTGGTATTAGAGGCATTGAGATATCACATCTCATGCTATAGGAAGGGTCTCAGGATTGGAATGGGAAGGAGTTGGATATCACATCTCATGCTATAGGAAGGGTCTCAGGTTTGGTATAAACATTGAGATATCACATCTCATGCTATAGGAAGGGTCTCAGGATTGGAATGGGAAGGAGTTGGATATCACATCTGATGTTATAGGAAGGATCTCAGGTTTGGTATTAGAAGCATTGAGACATCACATCTCATGCTATAGGAAGGGTCTCAGGATTGAAATGGAACGAGTTGGATATCACATCTCATGCTATAGGAAGGGTCTCAGGTTTGGTATAAGCATTGAGATATCACATCTCATGGTATAGGAAGGGTCTCAGGATTGGAATGGGAAGGAGTTGTATATGACATCTCATGCCATAGGAAGGGTCTCAGGTTTGGTATAAGCATTGAGATATCACATCTCTGCTATCGGAAGGGTCTCAGGATTTGAATGGAAAGGAGTTGGATATCCCATCTCATGTTATAGGAAGAGTCTCAGGTTTGGTATTAGAAGCATTGAGATATCACATCTCATGCTATAGGAATGGTCTCAGGATTGGAATGGGAAGGAGTTTGATATCACATCTCATGCCATGTATGGGTCTCAGGTTTGGTATAAGCATTGAGATATCACATCTCATGCTATAGGAAGGGTCTCAGGATTGGAATGGGAAGGAGTTGTATATGACATCTCATGCCATAGGAAGGGTCTCAGGTTTGGTATAAGCATTGAGATATCACATCTCTGCTATCGGAAGGGTCTCAGGATTGGAATGGGAAGGAGTTGGATATCCCATCTCATGTTATAGGAAGAGTCTCAGGTTTGGTATTTGAAGCATTGAGACATCACATCTCATGCTATAGGAAGTGTCTCAGGATTGGAATGGGAAGGAGTTTGATATCACATCTCATGCCATGTATGTGTCTCAGGTTTTGTAGAAGCATTGGGATATCACATCTCATGCTATCGGAAGGGTATCAGGATTGGATTTGGAAGGATTTGGATATCACATTTCGTGTTATAGGAAGGATCTCAGGTTTGGTATTAGAAGCATTGAGATATCACATCTCATGCTATCGGAAGGTCCTCAGGTTTGGTATTATAGGCATTGAGATATCACATCTCATGCTATCAGAAGGGTCTCAGGATTGGAATGGGAAGGAGTCGGATATCACATCTCATGTTATAGGAAGGATCTCAGGTTTGGTATTAGAAGCATTGAGATATCACATCTCATGCTATAGGAAGGGTCTCAGGATTGGAATGGGAAGGAGTTGGATATCACATCTCAAGCTATAGGAAGGGTCTCAGGATTGGAATGAGAAGGAGTTGGATATCACATCTCATGCTATAGGAAGGGTCTCAGGTCTGGAATCGGAAGGAGTTGTATATGACATTTCATGCCATGGGAAGGGTCTCAGGTTTGGTATAAGCATTGAGATATCACATCTCTGCTATTGGAAGGGTCTCAGGATTGGAATGGGAAGGAGTTGGATATCCCATCTCATTATAGGAAGGGTCTCAGGTTTGGTATTAGAAGCATTGAGATATCACATCTCATGGTATAGGACGGGTCTCAGGATTGGAATGGGAAGGAATTGGATATCACATCTCATGATAAAGGAAGGGTCTAAGGTTTGGAAGGGGAAGGATTTGGATATCACATCTCATGTTATAGGACGGGTCTCAGGTTTTGTATTAGAAGCATTGAGATATCAAGTCTCATGGTATAGGAAGGGTCTCAGAATTGGAATGGGAAGGAGTTGGATATCACATCTCAAGCTCTAGGTAGGGTCTCAGGATTGGAATGGGAAGGAGTTTGATATCACATCTCATGCCATAGTATGTGTCTCAGGTTTGGTAGAAGCATTGGGATATCCCATCTCATGCTATAGGAAGGGTCTCAGGTTGGAATGGGAAGGAGTTGGATATCACATTTCATCTTATAGGAAGGGTCTCAGGATTGGATGGGAAGGACTTGGATATCATATCTTATGCTATAGGAAGGCTCTCAGGTTTGGAAGAGGAAGGAGTTGGATATCACATTTCATGTTAGAGGAAGGATCTCAGGTTTGGTATTAGAGGCCTTGAGATATCACATCTCATGCTATAGGAAGGGTCTCAGGATTGGAATGGGAAGGAGTTGGATATCACATCTCAAGCTATAGGAAGGGTCTCAGGTTTGGTATAAGCATTGAGATATCACATCTCATGCTATAGGAAGGGTCTCAGGATTGGAATGGGAAGGAGTTGGATATCACATCTCATGTTATAGGAAAGATCTCAGGTTTGGTATTAGAAGCATTGAGACATCACATCTCATGTTATAGGAAGGGTCTCAGGAGTGGAATGGGAAGAAGTTGGATATCACATCTCATGCTATAGGAAGGGTCTCAGGTTTGGAAGGGGAAGGAGTTGGATATCCAATCTCATGTTATAGGACTGGTCTCGGGTTTGGTATTAGAAGCATTGAGATATCACATTGCATGCTGTAGGAAGGTTCTCAGGTTTGGAATGGGGAGGAATTGGATATCACATCTCATGTCATAAGAAGGATCTCAGGTTTGGTATTAGAAGCATTGAGATATCATATCTCATGCTATAGGAATGGTCTCAGGATTGGAATGGGAAGGAGTTGGATATTACATTCTTGCTATAGGAAGGGTCTCATGTTTGGAATGGGAAGGAGTTGGATATCACATATGCTATAGGAAGGGTCTCAGGTTTGGACCGAGAAGGAGTTGGATATCACATCTCATGTTATAGGAAGGGTCTCAGGTTTGGTATAAGCATTGAGATATCACATCTCTGCTATCGGAAGTGTCTCAGGATTGGAATGGGAAGGAGTTGGATATCCCATCTCATGTTATAGGATGGGTCTCAGGTTTGTTATTAGAATCATTGAGATATCATATTGCATGCTGTAGGAAGGGTCTAAGGATTGGAATGGGAAGGACTTGGATATCACATCTCATGCTATAGGTAGGCTCTCAGGTTTGGAAAGGGAAGGAGTTGGATATCACATTTCATGTTAGAGGAAGGATCTCAGGTTTGGTATTAGAGGCATTGAGATATCACATCTCATGCTATAGGAAGGGTCTCAGGATTGGAATGGGAAGGAGTTGGATATCACATCTCATGCTATAGGAAGTGTCTCAGGTTTGGTATAAGCATCGAGATATCACATCTCATGCTATAGGAAGGGTCTCGGGATTGGAATGGGAAGGAGTTGGATATCACATCTCATGTTATAGGAAGGATCTCAGGTTTGGTATTAGAAGCATTGAGACATCACATCTCATGCTATAGGAAGGGTCTCAGGATTGGAATGGGAAGGAGTTGGATATCACATCTCATGCTATAGGGAGGGTCTCAGGTTTGGTATAAGCATTGAGATATCACATCTCATGCTATAGGAAGTGTCTCAGGATTGGAATGGGAAGGACTTGGGTATCACATCTCATGCTATAGGGAGGGTCTCAAGTTTGATATTAGAAACATTGAGATATCACATCTCATGCTATAGGAAGGGTCTCAGGATTGGAATGGGAAGGAGTTGGATATCACATCTCAAGCTTTAGGAAGGGTCTCAGGTTTGGTATAAGCATTGAGTTAGCACATCTCATGCTATAGGAAGGGTCTCAGGATTGGAATGGGAAGGAGTTGGATATTACATCTCATGTTATAGGAAAGATCTCAGGTTTGGTATTAGAAGCATTGAGACATCACATCTCATGTTATAGGAAGGGTCTCAGGATTGGAATGGGAAGAAGTTGGATATCACATCTCATGCTATAGGAAGGGTCTCAGGTTTGGAAGGGGAAGGAGTTGGATATCCAATCTCATGTTATAGGACTGGTCTCAGGTTTGGTATTAGAAGCATTGAGATATCACATCGCATGCTGTAGGAAGGTTCTCAGGTTTGGTATTAGAAGCATTGAGACATCACATCTCATGCTATAGGAAGGGTCTCAGGATTGGAATGGGAAGGAGTTGGATATCACATCTCATGTTATAGGAAGGATCTCAGGTTTGGTATTAGAAGCATTGAGACATCACATCTCATGCTATAGGAAGGGTCTCAGGATTGGAATGGGAAGGAGTTGGATATCACATCTCATGCTATAGGAAGGGTCTCAGATTTGGTATAAGCATTGAGATATCACATCTCATGCTATAGGAAGGGTCTCAGGATTGGATTGGGAAGGAGTTGTATATGACATCTCAGGCCATAGGAAGGGTCTCAGGATTGGTATAAGCATTGAGATATCACATCTCTGCTATCGAAAGGGTCTCAGGATTGGAATGGGAAGGAGTTGGATATCCCATCTCATGATAAAGGAAGGGTCTAAGGTTTGGAAGGGGAAAGATTTGGATATCACATCTCATGTTATAGGCGGGTCTCAATTTTGATATTAGAAGCATTGAGATAACAAATCTCATGATATCGGAAGGGTCTCAGGATTGGAATGGGAAGGAGTTGGATATCACATCTCATGATAAAGGAAGGGTCTAAGGTTTGGAAGGGGAAAGATTTGGATATCACATCTCATGTTATAGGACGGGTCTCAGGTTTGGTATTAGAAGCATTGAGATATCAAGTCTCATGGTATAGGAAGGGTCTCAGAATTGGAATGGGAAGGATTTCGGATATCACATCTCAAGCTATAGGAAGAGTCTCAGGATCGGAATGGGAAGGAGTTTGATATCACATCTCATGCCATAGTATGGTTCTCAGGTTTGGTAGAAGCATTGGGATATCCCATCTCATGCTATAGGAAGGGTCTCAGGTTGGAATGGGAAGGAGTTGGATATCACATTTCATGTTATAGGAAGGGTCTCAGGATTGGAATGGGAAGGAGTTGGATATCACATCTCAAGCTTTAGGAAGGGTCTCAGGTTTGGTATAAGCATTGAGATAGCACATCTCATGCTATAGGAAGGGTCTCAGGATTGGAATGGGAAGGAGTTGGATATCACATCTCATGTTATAGGAACGATCTCAGGTTTGGTATTAGAAGCATTGAGACATCACATCTCATGTTATAGGAAGGGTCTCAGGATTGGAATGGGAAGAAGTTGGATATCACATCTCATGCTATAGGAAGGGTCTCAGGTTTGGAAGGGGAAGGAGTTAGATATCCAATCTCATGTTATAGGACTGGTCTCAGGTTTGGTATTAGAAGCATTGAGATATCACATCGCATGCTGTAGGAAGGTTCTCAGGTTTGGAATGGGGAGGAATTGGATATCACATCTCATGTCATAGGAAGGATCTCAGGTTTGGTATTAGAAGCATTGAGATATCACATCTCATGCTATAGGAATGGTCTCAGGATTGGAATGGGAAGGAGTTGGATATTACATTCTTGCTATAGGAAGGGTCTCATGTTTGGAATGGGAAGGAGTTGGATATCACATATGCTATAGGAAGGGTCTCAGGTTTGAAACGGGAAGGAGTTGGATATCACATCTCATGTTATAGGAAGGGTCTCAGGTTTGAAACAGGAAGGAGTTGGATATCACATCTCATGTTATAGGACGGGTCTCAGGTTTGTTATTAGAATCATTGAGATATCATATTGCATGCTGTAGGAAGGGTCTAAGGATTGGAATGGGAAGGACTTGGATATCACATCTCATGCTATAGGTAGGCTCTCAGGTTTGGAAAGGGAAGGAGTTCGATATCACATTTCATGTTAGAGGAAGGATCTCAGGTTTGGTATTAGAGGCATTGAGATATCACATATCATGCTATAGGAAGCGTCTCAGGATTGGAATGGGAAGGAGTTGGATATCACATCCCAAGCTTTAGGAAGGGTCTCAGGTTTGGTATAAGCATTGAGATAGCACATCTCATGCTATAGGAAGGGTCTCAGGATTGGAATGGGAAGGAGTTGGATATTACATCTCATGTTATAGGAAAGATCTCAGGTTTGGTATTAGAAGCATTGAGATATCACATCTCATGTTATAGGAAGGGTCTCAGGTTTGGAAGGGGAAGGAGTTGGATATCCAATCTCATGTTATAGGACTGGTCTCAGGTTTGGTATTAGAAGCATTGAGATATCACATCGCATGCTGTAGGAAGGTTCTCAGGTTTGGTATTAGAAGCATTGAGACATCACATCTCATGCTATAGGAAGGGTCTCAGGATTGGAATGGGAAGGAGTTGGATATCACATCTCATGTTATAGGAAGGATCTCAGGTTTGGTATTAGAAGCATTGAGACATCACATCTCATGCTATAGGAAGGGTCTCAGGATTGGAATGGGAAGGAGTTGGATATCACATCTCATGCTATAGGAAGGGTCTCAGGTTTGGTATAAGCATTGAGATATCACATCTCATGCTATAGGAAGTGTCTCAGGATTGGAATGGGAAGGACTTGGGTATCACATCTCATGCTATAGGGAGGGTCTCAAGTTTGATATTAGAAACATTGAGATATCACATCTCATGCTATAGGAAGGGTCTCAGGATTGGAATGGGAAGGAGTTGGATATCACATCTCAAGCTTTAGGAAGGGTCTCAGGTTTGGTAGAAGCATTGGGATATCCCATCTCATGCTATAGGAAGGGTCTCAGGTTGGAATGGGAAGGAGTTGGATATCACATTTCATGTTATAGGAAGGGTCTCAGGATTGGAATGGGAAGGAGTTGGATATCACATCTCAAGCTTTAGGAAGGGTCTCAGGTTTGGTATAAGCATTGAGATAGCACATCTCATGCTATAGGAAGGGTCTCAGGATTGGAATGGGAAGGAGTTGGATATCACATCTCATGTTATAGGAACGATCTCAGGTTTGGTATTAGAAGCATTGAGACATCACATCTCATGTTATAGGAAGGGTCTCAGGATTGGAATGGGAAGAAGTTGGATATCACATCTCATGCTATAGGAAGGGTCTCAGGTTTGGAAGGGGAAGGAGTTAGATATCCAATCTCATGTTATAGGACTGGTCTCAGGTTTGGTATTAGAAGCATTGAGATATCACATCGCATGCTGTAGGAAGGTTCTCAGGTTTGGAATGGGGAGGAATTGGATATCACATCTCATGTCATAGGAAGGATCTCAGGTTTGGTATTAGAAGCATTGAGATATCACATCTCATGCTATAGGAATGGTCTCAGGATTGGAATGGGAAGGAGTTGGATATTACATTCTTGCTATAGGAAGGGTCTCATGTTTGGAATGGGAAGGAGTTGGATATCACATATGCTATAGGAAGGGTCTCAGGTTTGAAACGGGAAGGAGTTGGATATCACATCTCATGTTATAGGAAGGGTCTCAGGTTTGAAACAGGAAGGAGTTGGATATCACATCTCATGTTATAGGACGGGTCTCAGGTTTGTTATTAGAATCATTGAGATATCATATTGCATGCTGTAGGAAGGGTCTAAGGATTGGAATGGGAAGGACTTGGATATCACATCTCATGCTATAGGTAGGCTCTCAGGTTTGGAAAGGGAAGGAGTTCGATATCACATTTCATGTTAGAGGAAGGATCTCAGGTTTGGTATTAGAGGCATTGAGATATCACATATCATGCTATAGGAAGCGTCTCAGGATTGGAATGGGAAGGAGTTGGATATCACATCCCAAGCTTTAGGAAGGGTCTCAGGTTTGGTATAAGCATTGAGATAGCACATCTCATGCTATAGGAAGGGTCTCAGGATTGGAATGGGAAGGAGTTGGATATTACATCTCATGTTATAGGAAAGATCTCAGGTTTGGTATTAGAAGCATTGAGATATCACATCTCATGTTATAGGAAGGGTCTCAGGTTTGGAAGGGGAAGGAGTTGGATATCCAATCTCATGTTATAGGACTGGTCTCAGGTTTGGTATTAGAAGCATTGAGATATCACATCGCATGCTGTAGGAAGGTTCTCAGGTTTGGTATTAGAAGCATTGAGACATCACATCTCATGCTATAGGAAGGGTCTCAGGATTGGAATGGGAAGGAGTTGGATATCACATCTCATGTTATAGGAAGGATCTCAGGTTTGGTATTAGAAGCATTGAGACATCACATCTCATGCTATAGGAAGGGTCTCAGGATTGGAATGGGAAGGAGTTGGATATCACATCTCATGCTATAGGAAGGGTCTCAGGTTTGGTATAAGCATTGAGATATCACATCTCATGCTATAGGAAGTGTCTCAGGATTGGAATGGGAAGGACTTGGGTATCACATCTCATGCTATAGGGAGGGTCTCAAGTTTGATATTAGAAACATTGAGATATCACATCTCATGCTATAGGAAGGGTCTCAGGATTGGAATGGGAAGGAGTTGGATATCACATCTCAAGCTTTAGGAAGGGACTCAGGTTTGGTATAAGCATTGAGTTAGCACATCTCATGCTATAGGAAGGGTCTCAGGATTGGAATGGGAAGGAGTTGGATATTACATCTCATGTTATAGGAAAGATCTCAGGTTTGGTATTAGAAGCATTGAGACATCACATCTCATGTTATAGGAAGGGTCTCAGGATTGGAATGGGAAGAAGTTGGATATCACATCTCATGCTATAGGAAGGGTCTCAGGTTTGGAAGGGGAAGGAGTTGGATATCCAATCTCATGTTATATTACTGGTCTCAGGTTTGGTATTAGAAGCATTGAGATATCACATCGCATGCTGTAGGAAGGTTCTCAGGTTTGGTATTAGAAGCATTGAGACATCACATCTCATGCTATAGGAAGGGTCTCAGGATTGGAATGGGAAGGACTTGGGTATCACATCTCATGCTATAGGGAGGGTCTCAAGTTTGATATTAGAAGCATTGAGATATCACATCTCATGCTATAGGAAGGGTCTCAGGATTGGAATGGGAAGGAGTTGGATATCACATCTCATGTTATAGGAAAGATCTCAGGTTTGGTATTAGAAGCATTGAGACATCACATCTCATGTTATAGGAAGGGTCTCAGGAGTGGAATGGGAAGAAGTTGGATATCACATCTCATGCTATAGGAAGGGTCTCAGGTTTGGAAGGGGAAGGAGTTGGATATCCAATCTCATGTTATAGGACTGGTCTCGGGTTTGGTATTAGAAGCATTGAGATATCACATTGCATGCTGTAGGAAGGTTCTCAGGTTTGGAATGGGGAGGAATTGGATATCACATCTCATGTCATAAGAAGGATCTCAGGTTTGGTATTAGAAGCATTGAGATATCATATCTCATGCTATAGGAATGGTCTCAGGATTGGAATGGGAAGGAGTTGGATATTACATTCTTGCTATAGGAAGGGTCTCATGTTTGGAATGGGAAGGAGTTGGATATCACATATGCTATAGGAAGGGTCTCAGGTTTGGACCGAGAAGGAGTTGGATATCACATCTCATGTTATAGGAAGGGTCTCAGGTTTGGTATAAGCATTGAGATATCACATCTCTGCTATCGGAAGTGTCTCAGGATTGGAATGGGAAGGAGTTGGATATCCCATCTCATGTTATAGGATGGGTCTCAGGTTTGTTATTAGAATCATTGAGATATCATATTGCATGCTGTAGGAAGGGTCTAAGGATTGGAATGGGAAGGACTTGGATATCACATCTCATGCTATAGGTAGGCTCTCAGGTTTGGAAAGGGAAGGAGTTGGATATCACATTTCATGTTAGAGGAAGGATCTCAGGTTTGGTATTAGAGGCATTGAGATATCACATCTCATGCTATAGGAAGGGTCTCAGGATTGGAATGGGAAGGAGTTGGATATCACATCTCATGCTATAGGAAGTGTCTCAGGTTTGGTATAAGCATCGAGATATCACATCTCATGCTATAGGAAGGGTCTCGGGATTGGAATGGGAAGGAGTTGGATATCACATCTCATGTTATAGGAAGGATCTCAGGTTTGGTATTAGAAGCATTGAGACATCACATCTCATGCTATAGGAAGGGTCTCAGGATTGGAATGGGAAGGAGTTGGATATCACATCTCATGCTATAGGGAGGGTCTCAGGTTTGGTATAAGCATTGAGATATCACATCTCATGCTATAGGAAGTGTCTCAGGATTGGAATGGGAAGGACTTGGGTATCACATCTCATGCTATAGGGAGGGTCTCAAGTTTGATATTAGAAACATTGAGATATCACATCTCATGCTATAGGAAGGGTCTCAGGATTGGAATGGGAAGGAGTTGGATATCACATCTCAAGCTTTAGGAAGGGTCTCAGGTTTGGTATAAGCATTGAGTTAGCACATCTCATGCTATAGGAAGGGTCTCAGGATCGGAATGGGAAGGAGTTGGATATTACATCTCATGTTATAGGAAAGATCTCAGGTTTGGTATTAGAAGCATTGAGACATCACATCTCATGTTATAGGAAGGGTCTCAGGATTGGAATGGGAAGAAGTTGGATATCACATCTCATGCTATAGGAAGGGTCTCAGGTTTGGAAGGGGAAGGAGTTGGATATCCAATCTCATGTTATAGGACTGGTCTCAGGTTTGGTATTAGAAGCATTGAGATATCACATCGCATGCTGTAGGAAGGTTCTCAGGTTTGGTATTAGAAGCATTGAGACATCACATCTCATGCTATAGGAAGGGTCTCAGGATTGGAATGGGAAGGAGTTGGATATCACATCTCATGTTATAGGAAGGATCTCAGGTTTGGTATTAGAAGCATTGAGACATCACATCTCATGCTATAGGAAGGGTCTCAGGATTGGAATGGGAAGGAGTTGGATATCACATCTCATGCTATAGGAAGGGTCTCAGATTTGGTATAAGCATTGAGATATCACATCTCATGCTATAGGAAGGGTCTCAGGATTGGATTGGGAAGGAGTTGTATATGACATCTCAGGCCATAGGAAGGGTCTCAGGATTGGTATAAGCATTGAGATATCACATCTCTGCTATCGAAAGGGTCTCAGGATTGGAATGGGAAGGAGTTGGATATCCCATCTCATGATAAAGGAAGGGTCTAAGGTTTGGAAGGGGAAAGATTTGGATATCACATCTCATGTTATAGGCGGGTCTCAATTTTGATATTAGAAGCATTGAGATAACAAATCTCATGATATCGGAAGGGTCTCAGGATTGGAATGGGAAGGAGTTGGATATCACATCTCATGATAAAGGAAGGGTCTAAGGTTTGGAAGGGGAAAGATTTGGATATCACATCTCATGTTATAGGACGGGTCTCAGGTTTGGTATTAGAAGCATTGAGATATCAAGTCTCATGGTATAGGAAGGGTCTCAGAATTGGAATGGGAAGGATTTCGGATATCACATCTCAAGCTATAGGAAGAGTCTCAGGATCGGAATGGGAAGGAGTTTGATATCACATCTCATGCCATAGTATGGTTCTCAGGTTTGGTAGAAGCATTGGGATATCCCATCTCATGCTATAGGAAGGGTCTCAGGTTGGAATGGGAAGGAGTTGGATATCACATTTCATGTTATAGGAAGGGTCTCAGGATTGGAATGGGAAGGAGTTGGATATCACATCTCAAGCTTTAGGAAGGGTCTCAGGTTTGGTATAAGCATTGAGATAGCACATCTCATGCTATAGGAAGGGTCTCAGGATTGGAATGGGAAGGAGTTGGATATCACATCTCATGTTATAGGAACGATCTCAGGTTTGGTATTAGAAGCATTGAGACATCACATCTCATGTTATAGGAAGGGTCTCAGGATTGGAATGGGAAGAAGTTGGATATCACATCTCATGCTATAGGAAGGGTCTCAGGTTTGGAAGGGGAAGGAGTTAGATATCCAATCTCATGTTATAGGACTGGTCTCAGGTTTGGTATTAGAAGCATTGAGATATCACATCGCATGCTGTAGGAAGGTTCTCAGGTTTGGAATGGGGAGGAATTGGATATCACATCTCATGTCATAGGAAGGATCTCAGGTTTGGTATTAGAAGCATTGAGATATCACATCTCATGCTATAGGAATGGTCTCAGGATTGGAATGGGAAGGAGTTGGATATTACATTCTTGCTATAGGAAGGGTCTCATGTTTGGAATGGGAAGGAGTTGGATATCACATATGCTATAGGAAGGGTCTCAGGTTTGAAACGGGAAGGAGTTGGATATCACATCTCATGTTATAGGAAGGGTCTCAGGTTTGAAACAGGAAGGAGTTGGATATCACATCTCATGTTATAGGACGGGTCTCAGGTTTGTTATTAGAATCATTGAGATATCATATTGCATGCTGTAGGAAGGGTCTAAGGATTGGAATGGGAAGGACTTGGATATCACATCTCATGCTATAGGTAGGCTCTCAGGTTTGGAAAGGGAAGGAGTTCGATATCACATTTCATGTTAGAGGAAGGATCTCAGGTTTGGTATTAGAGGCATTGAGATATCACATATCATGCTATAGGAAGCGTCTCAGGATTGGAATGGGAAGGAGTTGGATATCACATCCCAAGCTTTAGGAAGGGTCTCAGGTTTGGTATAAGCATTGAGATAGCACATCTCATGCTATAGGAAGGGTCTCAGGATTGGAATGGGAAGGAGTTGGATATTACATCTCATGTTATAGGAAAGATCTCAGGTTTGGTATTAGAAGCATTGAGATATCACATCTCATGTTATAGGAAGGGTCTCAGGTTTGGAAGGGGAAGGAGTTGGATATCCAATCTCATGTTATAGGACTGGTCTCAGGTTTGGTATTAGAAGCATTGAGATATCACATCGCATGCTGTAGGAAGGTTCTCAGGTTTGGTATTAGAAGCATTGAGACATCACATCTCATGCTATAGGAAGGGTCTCAGGATTGGAATGGGAAGGAGTTGGATATCACATCTCATGTTATAGGAAGGATCTCAGGTTTGGTATTAGAAGCATTGAGACATCACATCTCATGCTATAGGAAGGGTCTCAGGATTGGAATGGGAAGGAGTTGGATATCACATCTCATGCTATAGGAAGGGTCTCAGGTTTGGTATAAGCATTGAGATATCACATCTCATGCTATAGGAAGTGTCTCAGGATTGGAATGGGAAGGACTTGGGTATCACATCTCATGCTATAGGGAGGGTCTCAAGTTTGATATTAGAAACATTGAGATATCACATCTCATGCTATAGGAAGGGTCTCAGGATTGGAATGGGAAGGAGTTGGATATCACATCTCAAGCTTTAGGAAGGGTCTCAGGTTTGGTAGAAGCATTGGGATATCCCATCTCATGCTATAGGAAGGGTCTCAGGTTGGAATGGGAAGGAGTTGGATATCACATTTCATGTTATAGGAAGGGTCTCAGGATTGGAATGGGAAGGAGTTGGATATCACATCTCAAGCTTTAGGAAGGGTCTCAGGTTTGGTATAAGCATTGAGATAGCACATCTCATGCTATAGGAAGGGTCTCAGGATTGGAATGGGAAGGAGTTGGATATCACATCTCATGTTATAGGAACGATCTCAGGTTTGGTATTAGAAGCATTGAGACATCACATCTCATGTTATAGGAAGGGTCTCAGGATTGGAATGGGAAGAAGTTGGATATCACATCTCATGCTATAGGAAGGGTCTCAGGTTTGGAAGGGGAAGGAGTTAGATATCCAATCTCATGTTATAGGACTGGTCTCAGGTTTGGTATTAGAAGCATTGAGATATCACATCGCATGCTGTAGGAAGGTTCTCAGGTTTGGAATGGGGAGGAATTGGATATCACATCTCATGTCATAGGAAGGATCTCAGGTTTGGTATTAGAAGCATTGAGATATCACATCTCATGCTATAGGAATGGTCTCAGGATTGGAATGGGAAGGAGTTGGATATTACATTCTTGCTATAGGAAGGGTCTCATTTTTGGAATGGGAAGGAGTTGGATATCACATATGCTATAGGAAGGGTCTCAGGTTTGAAACGGGAAGGAGTTGGATATCACATCTCATGTTATAGGAAGGGTCTCAGGTTTGAAACAGGAAGGAGTTGGATATCACATCTCATGTAATAGGACGGGTCTCAGGTTTGTTATTAGAATCATTGAGATATCATATTGCATGCTGTAGGAAGGGTCTAAGGATTGGAATGGGAAGGACTTGGATATCAGATCTCATGCTATAGGTAGGCTCTCAGGTTTGGAAAGGGAAGGAGTTCGATATCACATTTCATGTTAGAGGAAGGATCTCAGGTTTGGTATTAGAGGCATTGAGATATCACATATCATGCTATAGGAAGCGTCTCAGGATTGGAATGGGAAGGAGTTGGATATCACATCCCAAGCTTTAGGAAGGGTCTCAGGTTTGGTATAAGCATTGAGATAGCACATCTCATGCTATAGGAAGGGTCTCAGGATTGGAATGGGAAGGAGTTGGATATTACATCTCATGTTATAGGAAAGATCTCAGGTTTGGTATTAGAAGCATTGAGATATCACATCTCATGTTATAGGAAGGGTCTCAGGTTTGGAAGGGGAAGGAGTTGGATATCCAATCTCATGTTATAGGACTGGTCTCAGGTTTGGTATTAGAAGCATTGAGATATCACATCGCATGCTGTAGGAAGGTTCTCAGGTTTGGTATTAGAAGCATTGAGACATCACATCTCATGCTATAGGAAGGGTCTCAGGATTGGAATGGGAAGGAGTTGGATATCACATCTCATGTTATAGGAAGGATCTCAGGTTTGGTATTAGAAGCATTGAGACATCACATCTCATGCTATAGGAAGGGTCTCAGGATTGGAATGGGAAGGAGTTGGATATCACATCTCATGCTATAGGAAGGGTCTCAGGTTTGGTATAAGCATTGAGATATCACATCTCATGCTATAGGAAGTGTCTCAGGATTGGAATGGGAAGGACTTGGGTATCACATCTCATGCTATAGGGAGGGTCTCAAGTTTGATATTAGAAACATTGAGATATCACATCTCATGCTATAGGAAGGGTCTCAGGATTGGAATGGGAAGGAGTTGGATATCACATCTCAAGCTTTAGGAAGGGTCTCAGGTTTGGTATAAGCATTGAGTTAGCACATCTCATGCTATAGGAAGGGTCTCAGGATTGGAATGGGAAGGAGTTGGATATTACATCTCATGTTATAGGAAAGATCTCAGGTTTGGTATTAGAAGCATTGAGACATCACATCTCATGTTATAGGAAGGGTCTCAGGATTGGAATGGGAAGAAGTTGGATATCACATCTCATGCTATAGGAAGGGTCTCAGGTTTGGAAGGGGAAGGAGTTGGATATCCAATCTCATGTTATATTACTGGTCTCAGGTTTGGTATTAGAAGCATTGAGATATCACATCGCATGCTGTAGGAAGGTTCTCAGGTTTGGTATTAGAAGCATTGAGACATCACATCTCATGCTATAGGAAGGGTCTCAGGATTGGAATGGGAAGGAGGTGGATATCACATCTCATGTTATAGGAAGGATCTCAGGTTTGGTATTAGAAGCATTGAGACATCACATCTCATGCTATAGGAAGGGTCTCAGGATTGGAATGGGAAGGAGTTGGATATCACATCTCATGCTATAGGAAGGGTCTCAGATTTGGTATAAGCATTGAGATATCACATCTCATGCTATAGGAAGGGTCTCAGGATTGGATTGGGAAGGAGTTGTATATGACATCTCAGGCCCTAGGAAGCGTCTCAGGATTGGTATAAGCATTGAGATATCACATCTCTGCTATCGAAAGGGTCTCAGGATTGGAATGGGAAGGAGTTGGATATCCCATCTCATGATAAAGGAAGGGTCTAAGGTTTGGAAGGGGAAAGATTTGGATATCACATCTCATGTTATAGGCGGGTCTCAATTTTGATATTAGAAGCATTGAGATAACAAATCTCATGATATCGGAAGGGTCTCAGGATTGGAATGGGAAGGAGTTGGATATCACATCTCATGATAAAGGAAGGGTCTAAGGTTTGGAAGGGGAAAGATTTGGATATCACATCTCATGTTATAGGACGGGTCTCAGGTTTGGTATTAGAAGCATTGAGATATCAAGTCTCATGGTATAGGAAGGGTCTCAGAATTGGAATGGGAAGGATTTCGGATATCACATCTCAAGCTATAGGAAGAGTCTCAGGATCGGAATGGGAAGGAGTTTGATATCACATCTCATGCCATAGTATGGTTCTCAGGTTTGGTAGAAGCATTGGGATATCCCATCTCATGCTATAAGAAGGGTCTCAGGTTGGAATGGGAAGGAGTTGGATATCACATTTCATGTTATAGGAAGGGTCTCAGGATTGGAATGGGAAGGAGTTGGATATCACATCTCAAGCTTTAGGAAGGGTCTCAGGTTTGGTATAAGCATTGAGATAGCACATCTCATGCTATAGGAAGGGTCTCAGGATTGGAATGGGAAGGAGTTGGATATCACATCTCATGCTATAGGAAGGGTCTCAGATTTGGTATAAGCATTGAGATATCACATCACATGCTATAGGAAGGGTCTCAGGATTGGAATGGGAAGGACTTGGATATCACATCTCATGCTATAGGCAGGGTCTCAGGTTTGGAAAGGGAAGGAGATGGATATCACATTTCATGTTAGAGGTAGGATCTCAGGTTTGGTATTAGAGGCATTGAAATATCACATCTCATGCTATCAGAAGGGTCTCAGGATTGGAATGGGAAGGAGTTGGATATCACATCTCATGCTAAAGGGAGGGTCTCAGGTTTGGAAGTGGAAGGATTTGGAAATCACATCTCATGTTATAGGAAGGATCTCAGGTTTGGTATTAGAAGCATTGAGATATCACATCTCATGCTATCAGAAGTATCTCAGGTTTGGTATTAGAGGCATTGAGATATCACATCTCATGCTATCATAAGGGTCTCAGGATTGGAATGGGAAGGAGTTGGATATCACATCTCATGTTATAGGAAGGATCTCAGGTTTGGTATTAGAAGAATTGAGACATCACATCTCATGCTACAGGAAGGGTCTCAGGATTGGAATGGGAAGAAGTTGGATATCACATCTCATGCTATAGGAAGGGTCTCAGATTTGGTATAAGCATTGAGATATCACATCTAATGCTATATGAAGGGTCTCAGGATTGGAATGGGAAGGAGTTGCCTATGACATCTCAGGCCATAGGAAGGGTCTCAGGTTTGGTATAAGCATTGAGATATCACATCTCTGCTATCGGAAGGGTCTCAGGATTGGAATGGGAAGGAGTTTGATATCCCAAATCATGTTATAGGAAGGGTCTCAGGTTTGGTATTAGAAGCATTGAGATATCACATCTCATGCTATAGGAAGGGTCTCAGGATTGGAATGGGGAGGACTTGGATGTCACATCTCATGTTATAGGGAGGGTCTCAAGTTTGATATTAGAAGCATTGAGATAACAAATCTCATGATATCGGAACGGTCTTAGAGGATTGGAATGGGAAGGAATTGGATATCACATCTCATGATAAAGGAAGGGTCTAAGGTTTGGAAGGGGAAGGATTTGGATATCACATCTCATGTTATAGGACGGGTCTCAGGTTTGGTATTAGAAGCATTGAGATATCAAGTCTCATGGTATAGGAAGGGTCTCAGAATTGGAATGGGAAGGAGTTGGATATCACATCTCAAGCTATAGGTAGGGTCTCAGGATTGGAATGGGAAGGAGTTTGATATCACATCTCATGCCATAGTATGGGTCTCAGGTTTGGTAGAAGCATTGGGATATCACATCTCATGCTATCGGAAGGGTATCAGTATTGGATTTGGAAGGAGTTGGATATCCCATCTCATGCTATAGGAAGGGTCTCAGGTTGGAATGGGAAGGAATTGGATATCACATTTCATGTTATAGGAAGGCTCTCAGGTTTGGAAGGGGAAGGAGTTGGATATCACATTTCATGTTAGAGGAAGGATCTCAGGTTTGGTATTAGAGGCCTTGAGATATCACATCTCATGCTATAGGAAGGGTCTCAGGATTGGAATGGGAAGGAGTTGGATATCACATCTCATGTTATAGGAAAGATCTCAGGTTTGGTATTAGAAGCATTGAGACATCACATCTCATGTTATAGGAAGGGTCTCAGGATTGGAATGGGAAGAAGTTGGATATCACATCTCATGCTATAGGAAGAGTCTCAGGTTTGGAAGGGGAAGGAGTTGGATATCCAATCTCATGTTATAGGACTGGTCTAAGGTTTGGTATTAGAAGCATTGAGATATCACATCGCATGCTGTAGGAAGGTTCAGGTTTGGAATGGGGAGGAATTGGATATCACATCTCATGTATAGGAAGGATCTCAGGTTTGGTATTAGAAGCATTGAGATATCACATCTCATGCTATAGGAATGGTCTCAGGATTGGAATGGGAAGGAGTTGGATATTACACTCTTGCTATAGGAAGGGTCTCAAGTTTGGAATGGGAAGGAGTTGGATATCACATATGCTATAGGAAGGGTCTCAGGTTTGGACCGGGAAGGAGTTGGATATCACATCTCATGTTATAGGAAGGGTCTCAGGTTTGGTATAAGCATTGAGATATCACATCTCTGCTATCGGAAGTGTCTCAGGATTGGAATGGGAAGGAGTTGGATATCCCATCTCATGTTATAGGACGGGTCTCAGGTTTGGTATTAGAAGCATTGAGATATCAAGTCTCATTGTATAGGAAGGGTCTCAGAATTGGAATGGGAAGGAGTTGGATATCACATCTCAAGCTATAGGAAGGGTCTCAGGATTGGAATGGGAAGGAGTTTGATATCACATCTCATGCCATAGTATGGGTCTCAGGTTTGGTAGAAGCATTGGGATATCACATCTCATGCTATCGGAAGGGTATCAGGATTGGATTTGGAAGGAGTTGGATATCCCATCTCATGCTATAGGAAGGGTCTCAGGTTGGAATGGGAAGGAGTTGGATATCACATCTCATGTTATAGGAAGGGTCTCAGGATTGGAATGGGAAGGACTTGGATATCACATCTCATGCTATAGGAAGGCTCTCAGGTTTGCAACGGGAAAGAGTTGGATATCACATTTCATGTTAGAGGTAGGATCTCAGGTTTGGTATTAGAGGCATTGAGATATCACATCTCATGCTATCAGAAGAGTCTCAGAATTGGAATGGGAAGGAGTTGGATATCACATCTCATGCCATAGTATGGGTCTCAGGTTTGGTAGAAGCATTGGGATATCACATCTCATGCTATCGGAAGGATTTCAGGATTGGATTTGGAAGGAGTTGGATATCCCATCTCATGCTATAGGAAGGGTCTCAGGTTGGAACGGGAAGGAGTTTGATATCACATCACATGCCATAGTATGGGTCTCAGGTTTGGTAGAAGCATTGGGATATCACATCTCATGCTATCGGAAGGGTATCAGGATTGGATTTGGAAGGAGTTGGATATCCCATCTCATGCTATAGGAAGGGTCTCAGGTTGGAATGGGAAGGAGTTGGATATCACATCTCATGTTATAGGAAGGGTCTCAGGATTGGAATGGAAAGGACTTGGATATCATATCTCATGCTATAGGAAGGCTCTCAGGTTTGGAAGGGGAAGGAGTTGGATATCACATTTCATGTTAGAGGAAGGATCTCAGGTTTGGTATTAGAGGCATTGAGATATCACATCTCATGCTATAGGAAGGGTCTCAGGATTGGAATGGGAAGGAGTTGGATATCACATCTCAAGCTATAGGAAGGGTCTCAGGTTTGGTATAAGCATTGAGATATCACATCTCATGCTATAGGAATGGTCTCAGGATTGGAATGGGAAGGAGTTGGATATCACATCTCATGTTATAGGAAAGATCTCAGGTTTGGTATTAGAAGCATTGAGATATCACATCTCATGCTATAAGCAGGGTCTCAGGATTGGAATGGGAAGGAGTTGTATATGGCATTTCATGCCATTGGAAGGGTCTCAGGTTTGGTATAAGCATTGAGATATCACATCTCATGCTATAGGAAGGGTCTCAGGATTGGAATGGGAAGGACTTGGATATCACATCTCATGCTATAGGCAGGATCTCAGGTTTGGAAAGGGAAGGAGTTGGATATCATATTTCATGTTAGAGGTAGGATCTCAGGTTTGGTATTAGAGGCATTGAGATATCACATCTCATGCTATCAGAAGGGTCTCAGGATTGGAATGGGAAGGAGTTGGATATCACATCTCATGCTAAAGGGAGGGTCTCAGGTTTGGAAGGGGAAGGATTTGGATATCACATCTCATGTTATAGGAAGGATCTCAGGTTTGGTATTAGAAGCATTGAGATATCACATCTCATGCTATCGGAAGTATCTCAGGTTTGGTAGTAGAGGCATTGAGATATCACATCTCATGCTATCATAAGGGTCTCAGGATTGGAATGGGAAGGAGTTGGATATCACATTTCATGCTAAAGGGAGGGTCTCAGGTTTGGAAGGGGAAGGATTTGGATATCACATCACATGTTATAAGAAGGATCTCAGGTTTGGTATTAGAAGCATTGAGATATCACATCTCATGCTATCGGAAGGGTCTCAGGATTGGAATGGGAAGGAGTTGGATATCACATCTTATGCTATAGGAAGGGTCTCAGGTTTGGAACGGGAAGGAGTTGGATATCACATCTCATGTTATAGGAAGAGTCTCAGGTTTGGTATAAGCATTGAGATATCACATCTCTGCAATCGGAAGTGTCTCAGGATTGGGATGGGAAGGAGTTGTATATCACATCTCATGCTATAGGAAGGGTCTCAGGTTTGGAACGGGAAGGAGTTGGATATCCCATCTCATGTTATAGGACGGGTCTTAGGTTTGGTATTAGAAGCATTGAGATATCACATTGCATGCTGTAGGAAGGGTCTCAGGATTGGAATGGGAAGGAGTTGGATATTACATTCTTGCTATAGGAAGGGTCTCATGTTTGGAATGGGAAGGAGTTGGATATCACATCTCATGCTATAGGAAGGGTCTCAGGTTTGGAATAAGCATTGAGATATCACATCTCTGCTATCGGAAGTGTCTCAGGATTGGAATGGGAAGGAGTTGGGTATCACATCTCATGTTATAGGACGGGTCTCAGGTTTGTTATTAGAATCATTGAGATATCATATTGTATGCTGTAGGAAGGGTCTAAGGATTGGAATGGGAAGGTCTTGGATATCACATCTCATGCTATAGGTAGGCTCTCAGGTTTGGAAAGGGAAGGAGTTGGAAATCACATTTCATGTTAGAGGAAGGATCTCAGATTTGGTATTAGAGGCATTGAGATATCACATCTCATGCTATAGGAAGGGTCTCAGGATTGGAATGGGAAGGTCTTGGATATCACATCTCATGCTATAGGTAGGCTCTCAGGTTTGGAAAGGGAAGGAGTTGGAAATCACATTTCATGTTAGAGGAAGGATCTCAGATTTGGTATTAGAGGCATTGAGATATCACATCTCATGCTATAGGAAGGGTCTCAGGATTGGAATGGGAAGGAGTTGGATATCACATCTCATGCTATAGGAAGGGTCTCAGGTTTGGTATAAACATTGAGATATCACATCTCATGCTATAGGAAGGGTCTCAGGATTGGAATGGGAAGGAGTTGGATATCACATCTGATGTTATAGGAAGGATCTCAGGTTTGGTATTAGAAGCATTGAGACATCACATCTCATGCTATAGGAAGGGTCTCAGGATTGAAATGGAACGAGTTGGATATCACATCTCATGCTATAGGAAGGGTCTCAGGTTTGGTATAAGCATTGAGATATCACATCTCATGGTATAGGAAGGGTCTCAGGATTGGAATGGGAAGGAGTTGTATATGACATCTCATGCCATAGGAAGGGTCTCAGGTTTGGTATAAGCATTGAGATATCACATCTCTGCTATCGGAAGGGTCTCAGGATTTGAATGGAAAGGAGTTGGATATCCCATCTCATGTTATAGGAAGAGTCTCAGGTTTGGTATTAGAAGCATTGAGATATCACATCTCATGCTATAGGAATGGTCTCAGGATTGGAATGGGAAGGAGTTTGATATCACATCTCATGCCATGTATGGGTCTCAGGTTTGGTATAAGCATTGAGATATCACATCTCATGCTATAGGAAGGGTCTCAGGATTGGAATGGGAAGGAGTTGTATATGACATCTCATGCCATAGGAAGGGTCTCAGGTTTGGTATAAGCATTGAGATATCACATCTCTGCTATCGGAAGGGTCTCAGGATTGGAATGGGAAGGAGTTGGATATCCCATCTCATGTTATAGGAAGAGTCTCAGGTTTGGTATTTGAAGCATTGAGACATCACATCTCATGCTATAGGAAGTGTCTCAGGATTGGAATGGGAAGGAGTTTGATATCACATCTCATGCCATGTATGGGTCTCAGGTTTTGTAGAAGCATTGGGATATCACATCTCATGCTATCGGAAGGGTATCAGGATTGGATTTGGAAGGATTTGGATATCACATTTCGTGTTATAGGAAGGATCTCAGGTTTGGTATTAGAAGCATTGAGATATCACATCTCATGCTATCGGAAGGTCCTCAGGTTTGGTATTATAGGCATTGAGATATCACATCTCATGCTATCAGAAGGGTCTCAGGATTGGAATGGGAAGGAGTCGGATATCACATCTCATGTTATAGGAAGGATCTCAGGTTTGGTATTAGAAGCATTGAGATATCACATCTCATGCTATAGGAAGGGTCTCAGGATTGGAATGGGAAGGAGTTGGATATCACATCTCAAGCTATAGGAAGGGTCTCAGGATTGGAATGAGAAGGAGTTGGATATCACATCTCATGCTATAGGAAGGGTCTCAGGTCTGGAATCGGAAGGAGTTGTATATGACATTTCATGCCATGGGAAGGGTCTCAGGTTTGGTATAAGCATTGAGATATCACATCTCTGCTATTGGAAGGGTCTCAGGATTGGAATGGGAAGGAGTTGGATATCCCATCTCATTATAGGAAGGGTCTCAGGTTTGGTATTAGAAGCATTGAGATATCACATCTCATGGTATAGGACGGGTCTCAGGATTGGAATGGGAAGGAATTGGATATCACATCTCATGATAAAGGAAGGGTCTAAGGTTTGGAAGGGGAAGGATTTGGATATCACATCTCATGTTATAGGACGGGTCTCAGGTTTTGTATTAGAAGCATTGAGATATCAAGTCTCATGGTATAGGAAGGGTCTCAGAATTGGAATGGGAAGGAGTTGGATATCACATCTCAAGCTCTAGGTAGGGTCTCAGGATTGGAATGGGAAGGAGTTTGATATCACATCTCATGCCATAGTATGTGTCTCAGGTTTGGTAGAAGCATTGGGATATCCCATCTCATGCTATAGGAAGGGTCTCAGGTTGGAATGGGAAGGAGTTGGATATCACATTTCATCTTATAGGAAGGGTCTCAGGATTGGATGGGAAGGACTTGGATATCATATCTTATGCTATAGGAAGGCTCTCAGGTTTGGAAGGGGAAGGAGTTGGATATCACATTTCATGTTAGAGGAAGGATCTCAGGTTTGGTATTAGAGGCCTTGAGATATCACATCTCATGCTATAGGAAGGGTCTCAGGATTGGAATGGGAAGGAGTTGGATATCACATCTCAAGCTATAGGAAGGGTCTCAGGTTTGGTATAAGCATTGAGATATCACATCTCATGCTATAGGAAGGGTCTCAGGATTGGAATGGGAAGGAGTTGGATATCACATCTCATGTTATAGGAAAGATCTCAGGTTTGGTATTAGAAGCATTGAGACATCACATCTCATGTTATAGGAAGGGTCTCAGGAGTGGAATGGGAAGAAGTTGGATATCACATCTCATGCTATAGGAAGGGTCTCAGGTTTGGAAGGGGAAGGAGTTGGATATCCAATCTCATGTTATAGGACTGGTCTCGGGTTTGGTATTAGAAGCATTGAGATATCACATTGCATGCTGTAGGAAGGTTCTCAGGTTTGGAATGGGGAGGAATTGGATATCACATCTCATGTCATAAGAAGGATCTCAGGTTTGGTATTAGAAGCATTGAGATATCATATCTCATGCTATAGGAATGGTCTCAGGATTGGAATGGGAAGGAGTTGGATATTACATTCTTGCTATAGGAAGGGTCTCATGTTTGGAATGGGAAGGAGTTGGATATCACATATGCTATAGGAAGGGTCTCAGGTTTGGACCGAGAAGGAGTTGGATATCACATCTCATGTTATAGGAAGGGTCTCAGGTTTGGTATAAGCATTGAGATATCACATCTCTGCTATCGGAAGTGTCTCAGGATTGGAATGGGAAGGAGTTGGATATCCCATCTCATGTTATAGGATGGGTCTCAGGTTTGTTATTAGAATCATTGAGATATCATATTGCATGCTGTAGGAAGGGTCTAAGGATTGGAATGGGAAGGACTTGGATATCACATCTCATGCTATAGGTAGGCTCTCAGGTTTGGAAAGGGAAGGAGTTGGATATCACATTTCATGTTAGAGGAAGGATCTCAGGTTTGGTATTAGAGGCATTGAGATATCACATCTCATGCTATAGGAAGGGTCTCAGGATTGGAATGGGAAGGAGTTGGATATCACATCTCATGCTATAGGAAGTGTCTCAGGTTTGGTATAAGCATCGAGATATCACATCTCATGCTATAGGAAGGGTCTCGGGATTGGAATGGGAAGGAGTTGGATATCACATCTCATGTTATAGGAAGGATCTCAGGTTTGATATTAGAAGCATTGAGACATCACATCTCATGCTATAGGAAGGGTCTCAGGATTGGAATGGGAAGGAGTTGGATATCACATCTCATGCTATAGGAAGGGTCTCAGGTTTGGTATAAGCATTGAGATATCACATCTCATGCTATAGGAAGTGTCTCAGGATTGGAATGGGAAGGACTTGGGTATCACATCTCATGCTATAGGGAGGGTCTCAAGTTTGATATTAGAAACATTGAGATTTCACATCTCATGCTATAGGAAGGGTCTCAGGATTGGAATGGGAAGGAGTTGGATATCACATCTCAAGCTTTAGGAAGGGTCTCAGGTTTGGTATAAGCATTGAGTTAGCACATCTCATGCTATAGGAAGGGTCTCAGGATTGGAATGGGAAGGAGTTGGATATTACATCTCATGTTATAGGAAAGATCTCAGGTTTGGTATTAGAAGCATTGAGACATCACATCTCATGTTATAGGAAGGGTCTCAGGATTGGAATGGGAAGAAGTTGGATATCACATCTCATGCTATAGGAAGGGTCTCAGGTTTGGAAGGGGAAGGAGTTGGATATCCAATCTCATGTTATAGGACTGGTCTCAGGTTTGGTATTAGAAGCATTGAGATATCACATCGCATGCTGTAGGAAGGTTCTCAGGTTTGGTATTAGAAGCATTGAGACATCACATCTCATGCTATAGGAAGGGTCTCAGGATTGGAATGGGAAGGAGTTGGATATCACATCTCATGTTATAGGAAGGATCTCAGGTTTGGTATTAGAAGCATTGAGACATCACATCTCATGCTATAGGAAGGGTCTCAGGATTGGAATGGGAAGGAGTTGGATATCACATCTCATGCTATAGGAAGGGTCTCAGATTTGGTATAAGCATTGAGATATCACATCTCATGCTATAGGAAGGGTCTCAGGATTGGATTGGGAAGGAGTTGTATATGACATCTCAGGCCATAGGAAGGGTCTCAGGATTGGTATAAGCATTGAGATATCACATCTCTGCTATCGAAAGGGTCTCAGGATTGGAATGGGAAGGAGTTGGATATCCCATCTCATGATAAAGGAAGGGTCTAAGGTTTGGAAGGGGAAAGATTTGGATATCACATCTCATGTTATAGGCGGGTCTCAATTTTGATATTAGAAGCATTGAGATAACAAATCTCATGATATCGGAAGGGTCTCAGGATTGGAATGGGAAGGAGTTGGATATCACATCTCATGATAAAGGAAGGGTCTAAGGTTTGGAAGGGGAAAGATTTGGATATCACATCTCATGTTATAGGACGGGTCTCAGGTTTGGTATTAGAAGCATTGAGATATCAAGTCTCATGGTATAGGAAGGGTCTCAGAATTGGAATGGGAAGGATTTCGGATATCACATCTCAAGCTATAGGAAGAGTCTCAGGATCGGAATGGGAAGGAGTTTGATATCACATCTCATGCCATAGTATGGTTCTCAGGTTTGGTAGAAGCATTGGGATATCCCATCTCATGCTATAGGAAGGGTCTCAGGTTGGAATGGGAAGGAGTTGGATATCACATTTCATGTTATAGGAAGGGTCTCAGGATTGGAATGGGAAGGAGTTGGATATCACATCTCAAGCTTTAGGAAGGGTCTCAGGTTTGGTATAAGCATTGAGATAGCACATCTCATGCTATAGGAAGGGTCTCAGGATTGGAATGGGAAGGAGTTGGATATCACATCTCATGTTATAGGAACGATCTCAGGTTTGGTATTAGAAGCATTGAGACATCACATCTCATGTTATAGGAAGGGTCTCAGGATTGGAATGGGAAGAAGTTGGATATCACATCTCATGCTATAGGAAGGGTCTCAGGTTTGGAAGGGGAAGGAGTTAGATATCCAATCTCATGTTATAGGACTGGTCTCAGGTTTGGTATTAGAAGCATTGAGATATCACATCGCATGCTGTAGGAAGGTTCTCAGGTTTGGAATGGGGAGGAATTGGATATCACATCTCATGTCATAGGAAGGATCTCAGGTTTGGTATTAGAAGCATTGAGATATCACATCTCATGCTATAGGAATGGTCTCAGGATTGGAATGGGAAGGAGTTGGATATTACATTCTTGCTATAGGAAGGGTCTCATGTTTGGAATGGGAAGGAGTTGGATATCACATATGCTATAGGAAGGGTCTCAGGTTTGAAACGGGAAGGAGTTGGATATCACATCTCATGTTATAGGAAGGGTCTCAGGTTTGAAACAGGAAGGAGTTGGATATCACATCTCATGTTATAGGACGGGTCTCAGGTTTGTTATTAGAATCATTGAGATATCATATTGCATGCTGTAGGAAGGGTCTAAGGATTGGAATGGGAAGGACTTGGATATCACATCTCATGCTATAGGTAGGCTCTCAGGTTTGGAAAGGGAAGGAGCTCGATATCACATTTCATGTTAGAGGAAGGATCTCAGGTTTGGTATTAGAGGCATTGAGATATCACATATCATGCTATAGGAAGCGTCTCAGGATTGGAATGGGAAGGAGTTGGATATCACATCCCAAGCTTTAGGAAGGGTCTCAGGTTTGGTATAAGCATTGAGATAGCACATCTCATGCTATAGGAAGGGTCTCAGGATTGGAATGGGAAGGAGTTGGATATTACATCTCATGTTATAGGAAAGATCTCAGGTTTGGTATTAGAAGCATTGAGATATCACATCTCATGTTATAGGAAGGGTCTCAGGTTTGGAAGGGGAAGGAGTTGGATATCCAATCTCATGTTATAGGACTGGTCTCAGGTTTGGTATTAGAAGCATTGAGATATCACATCGCATGCTGTAGGAAGGTTCTCAGGTTTGGTATTAGAAGCATTGAGACATCACATCTCATGCTATAGGAAGGGTCTCAGGATTGGAATGGGAAGGAGTTGGATATCACATCTCATGTTATAGGAAGGATCTCAGGTTTGGTATTAGAAGCATTGAGACATCACATCTCATGCTATAGGAAGGGTCTCAGGATTGGAATGGGAAGGAGTTGGATATCACATCTCATGCTATAGGAAGGGTCTCAGGTTTGGTATAAGCATTGAGATATCACATCTCATGCTATAGGAAGTGTCTCAGGATTGGAATGGGAAGGACTTGGGTATCACATCTCATGCTTTAGGGAGCGTCTCAAGTTTGATATTAGAAACATTGAGATATCACATCTCATGCTATAGGAAGGGTCTCAGGATTGGAATGGGAAGGAGTTGGATATCACATCTCAAGCTTTAGGAAGGGTCTCAGGTTTGGTATAAGCATTGAGTTAGCACATCTCATGCTATAGGAAGGGTCTCAGGATTGGAATGGGAAGGAGTTGGATATTACATCTCATGTTATAGGAAAGATCTCAGGTTTGGTATTAGAAGCATTGAGACATCACATCTCATGTTATAGGAAGGGTCTCAGGATTGGAATGGGAAGAAGTTGGATATCACATCTCATGCTATAGGAAGGGTCTCAGGTTTGGAAGGGGAAGGAGTTGGATATCCAATCTCATGTTATATTACTGGTCTCAGGTTTGGTATTAGAAGCATTGAGATATCACATCGCATGCTGTAGGAAGGTTCTCAGGTTTGGTATTAGAAGCATTGAGACATCACATCTCATGCTATAGGAAGGGTCTCAGGATTGGAATGGGAAGGAGGTGGATATCACATCTCATGTTATAGGAAGGATCTCAGGTTTGGTATTAGAAGCATTGAGACATCACATCTCATGCTATAGGAAGGGTCTCAGGATTGGAATGGGAAGGAGTTGGATATCACATCTCATGCTATAGGAAGGGTCTCAGATTTGGTATAAGCATTGAGATATCACATCTCATGCTATAGGAAGGGTCTCAGGATTGGATTGGGAAGGAGTTGTATATGACATCTCAGGCCCTAGGAAGGGTCTCAGGATTGGTATAAGCATTGAGATATCACATCTCTGCTATCGAAAGGGTCTCAGGATTGGAATGGGAAGGAGTTGGATATCCCATCTCATGATAAAGGAAGGGTCTAAGGTTTGGAAGGGGAAAGATTTGGATATCACATCTCATGTTATAGGCGGGTCTCAATTTTGATATTAGAAGCATTGAGATAACAAATCTCATGATATCGGAAGGGTCTCAGGATTGGAATGGGAAGGAGTTGGATATCACATCTCATGATAAAGGAAGGGTCTAAGGTTTGGAAGGGGAAAGATTTGGATATCACATCTCATGTTATAGGACGGGTCTCAGGTTTGGTATTAGAAGCATTGAGATATCAAGTCTCATGGTATAGGAAGGGTCTCAGAATTGGAATGGGAAGGATTTCGGATATCACATCTCAAGCTATAGGAAGAGTCTCAGGATCGGAATGGGAAGGAGTTTGATATCACATCTCATGCCATAGTATGGTTCTCAGGTTTGGTAGAAGCATTGGGATATCCCATCTCATGCTATAAGAAGGGTCTCAGGTTGGAATGGGAAGGAGTTGGATATCACATTTCATGTTATAGGAAGGGTCTCAGGATTGGAATGGGAAGGAGTTGGATATCACATCTCAAGCTTTAGGAAGGGTCTCAGGTTTGGTATAAGCATTGAGATAGCACATCTCATGCTATAGGAAGGGTCTCAGGATTGGAATGGGAAGGAGTTGGATATCACATCTCATGTTATAGGAAAGATCTCAGGTTTGGTATTAGAAGCATTGAGACATCACATCTCATGTTATAGGAAGGGTCTCAGGATTGGAATGGGAAGAAGTTGGATATCACATCTCATGCTATAGGAAGGGTCTCAGGTTTGGAAGGGGAAGGAGTTAGATATCCAATCTCATGTTATAGGACTGGTCTCAGGTTTGGTATTAGAAGCATTGAGATATCACATCGCATGCTGTAGGAAGGTTCTCAGGTTTGGAATGGGGAGGAATTGGATATCACATCTCATGTCATAGGAAGGATCTCAGGTTTGGTATTAGAAGCATTGAGATATCACATCTCATGCTATAGGAATGGTCTCAGGATTGGAATGGGAAGGAGTTGGATATTACATTCTTGCTATAGGAAGGGTCTCATGTTTGGAATGGGAAGGAGTTGGATATCACATATGCTATAGGAAGGGTCTCAGGTTTGAAACGGGAAGGAGTTGGATATCACATCTCATGTTATAGGACGGGTCTCAGGTTTGTTATTAGAATCATTGAGATATCATATTGCATGCTGTAGGAAGGGTCTAAGGATTGGAATGGGAAGGACTTGGATATCACATCTCATGCTATAGGTAGGCTCTCAGGTTTGGAAAGGGAAGGAGTTCGATATCACATTTCATGTTAGAGGAAGGATCTCAGGTTTGGTATTAGAGGCATTGAGATATCACATATCATACTATAGGAAGCGTCTCAGGATTGGAATGGGAAGGAGTTGGATATCACATCTCAAGCTTTAGGAAGGGTCTCAGGTTTGGTATAAGCATTGAGATAGCACATCTCATGCTATAGGAAGGGTCTCAGGATTGGAATGGGAAGGAGTTGGATATTACATCTCATGTTATAGGAAAGATCTCAGGTTTGGTATTAGAAGCATTGAGATATCACATCTCATGTTATAGGAAGGGTCTCAGGTTTGGAAGGGGAAGGAGTTGGATATCCAATCTCATGTTATAGGACTGGTCTCAGGTTTGGTATTAGAAGCATTGAGATATCACATCGCATGCTGTAGGAAGGTTCTCAGGTTTGGTATTAGAAGCATTGAGACATCACATCTCATGCTATAGGAAGGGTCTCAGGATTGGAATGGGAAGGAGTTGGATATCACATCTCATGTTATAGGAAGGATCTCAGGTTTGGTATTAGAAGCATTGAGACATCACATCTCATGCTATAGGAAGGGCCTCAGGATTGGAATGGGAAGGAGTTGGATATCACATCTCATGCTATAGGAAGGGTCTCAGATTTGGTATAAGCATCGAGATATCACATCTCATGCTATAGGAAGGGTCTCGGGATTGGAATGGGAAGGAGTTGGATAATACATCTCATGCCATAGGAAGGGTGTTAGGTTTGGTATAAGCATTGAGATATCACATCTCTGCTATTGGAAGGGTCTCAGGATTGGAATGGGAAGGAGTTGGATATCCCATCTCATGTTATAGGAAGAGTCTCAGGTTTGGTATTAGAAGCATTGAGATATCACATCTCATGCTATAGAAAGTGTCTCAGGATTGGAATGGGAAGGACTTGGGTATCACATCGCATGCTATAGGGAGGGTCTCAAGTTTGATATTAGAAGCATTGAGATATCACATCTCATGCTATAGGAAGGGTCTCAGGATTGGAATGGGAAGGAGTTGGATATCACATCTCATTCTATAGGAAGGGTCTCAGGTTTGGTATAAGCAGTGAGATATCACATCTCATGCTATAGGAAGTGTCTCAGGATTGGAATGGGAAGGAGTTGGATATCACATCTCATGTTATAAGAAGGATCTCAGGTTTGGTATAAGCATTGAGATATCACATCTCTGCTATCGGAAGGGTCTCAGGATTGGAATGGGAAGGAGTTGGATATTCCCATCTCATGTTATAGGAAGGGTCTCAGGTTTGGTATTAGAAGCATTGAGATATCCCATCTCATGATATAGGAAGGGTCCCAGGTTGGAATGGGAAGGAGTAGGATATCACATTTCACGTTATAGGAAGGGTCTCAGGATTGGAATGGGAAGGACTTGGATATCATATCTCATGCTATAGGAAGGCTCTCAGGTTTGGAAGGGGAAGGAGTTGTATATCACATTTCATGTTAGAGGAAGGATCTCAGGTTTGGTATTAGAGGCCTTGAGATATCACATCTCATGCTATAGGAAGGGTCTCAGGATTGGAATGGGAAGGAGTTGGATATCACATCTCAAGCTATAGGAACGGTCTCAGGTTTGGTATAAGCATTGTGATATCACATCTCATGCTATAGGAAGGGTCTCAGGATTGGAATGGGAAGGAGTTGGATATGACATCTCATGCCATAGGAAGGGTCTCAGGTTTGGTATAAGCATTGAGATATCACATCACATGCTATAGGAAGGGTCTCAGGATTGGAATGGGAAGGACTTGGATATCACATCTCATGCTATAGGCAGGGTCTCAGGTTTGGAAAGGGAAGGAGATGGATATCACATTTCATGTTAGAGGTAGGATCTCAGGTTTGGAATTAGAGGCATTGAGATATCACATCTCATGCTATCAGAAGGGTCTCAGGATTGGAATGGGAAGGAGTTGGATATCACATCTCATGCTAAAGGGAGGGTCTCAGGTTTGGAAGGGGGAGGATTTGGAAATCACATCTCATGTTATAGGAAGGATCTCAGGTTTGGTATTAGAAGCATTGAGATATCACATCTCATGCTATCGGAAGTATCTCAGGTTTGGTATTAGAGGCATTGAGATATCACATCTCATGCTATCATAAGGGTTTCAGGATTGGAATGGGAAGGAGTTGGATATCACATCTCATGTTATAGGAAGGATCTCAGGTTTGGTATTAGAAGCATTGAGACATCACATCTCATGCTATAGGAAGGGTCTCAGGATTGGAATGGGAAGGAGTTGGATATCACATCTCATGCTATAGGAAGGGTCTCAGATTTGGTATAAGCATTGAGATATCACATCTCATGCTATAGGAAGGGTCTCAGGATTGGAATGGGAAGGAGTTGTATATGACATCTCAGGCCATAGGAAGGGTCTCAGGTTTGGTATAAGCATTGAGATATCACATCTCTGCTATCGGAAGGGTCTCAGGATTGGAATGGGAATGAGTTGGATATCCAATCTCATGTTATAGGAAGAGTCTCAGGTTTGGTATTAGAAGCATTGAGATATCCCATCTCATGCTATAGGAAGGGTCTCAGGTTGGAATGGGAAGGAGTTGGATATCACATTTCATGTTATAGGAAGGGTCTCAGGATTGGAATTGGAAGGACTTGGCTATCATATCTCATGCTATAGGAAGGCTCTCAGGTTTGGAAGGGGAAGGAGTTGGATATCACATTTTATGTTAGAGGAACGATCTCAGGTTTGGTATTAGAGGCCTTGAGATATCACATCTCATGCTATAGGAAGGGTCTCAGGTTTGGTATTAGAAGCATTGAGATATCCCCTCTCATGATATAGGAAGGGTCCCAGGTTGGAATGGGAAGGAGTAGGATATCACATTTCACGTTATAGGAAGGGTCTCAGGATTGGAATGGGAAGGACTTGGATATCATATCTCATGCTATAGGAAGGCTCTCAGGTTTGGAAGGGGAAGGAGTTGTATATCACATTTCATGTTAGAGGAAGGATCTCAGGTTTGGTATTAGAGGCCTTGAGATATCACATCTCATGCTATAGGAAGGGTCTCAGGATTGGAATGGGAAGGAGTTGGATATCACATCTCAAGCTATAGGAACGGTCTCAGGTTTGGTATAAGCATTGTGATATCACATCTCATGCTATAGGAAGGGTCTCAGGATTGGAATGGGAAGGAGTTGGATATGACATCTCATGCCATAGGAAGGGTCTCAGGTTTGGTATAAGCATTGAGATATCACATCACATGCTATAGGAAGGGTCTCAGGATTGGAATGGGAAGGACTTGGATATCACATCTCATGCTATAGGCAGGGTCTCAGGTTTGGAAAGGGAAGGAGATGGATATCACATTTCATGTTAGAGGTAGGATCTCAGGTTTGGAATTAGAGGCATTGAGATATCACATCTCATGCTATCAGAAGGGTCTCAGGATTGGAATGGGAAGGAGTTGGATATCACATCTCATGCTAAAGGGAGGGTCTCAGGTTTGGAAGGGGGAGGATTTGGAAATCACATCTCATGTTATAGGAAGGATCTCAGGTTTGGTATTAGAAGCATTGAGATATCACATCTCATGCTATCGGAAGTATCTCAGGTTTGGTATTAGAGGCATTGAGATATCACATCTCATGCTATCATAAGGGTTTCAGGATTGGAATGGGAAGGAGTTGGATATCACATCTCATGTTATAGGAAGGATCTCAGGTTTGGTATTAGAAGCATTGAGACATCACATCTCATGCTATAGGAAGGGTCTCAGGATTGGAATGGGAAGGAGTTGGATATCACATCTCATGCTATAGGAAGGGTCTCAGATTTGGTATAAGCATTGAGATATCACATCTCATGCTATAGGAAGGGTCTCAGGATTGGAATGGGAAGGAGTTGTATATGACATCTCAGGCCATAGGAAGGGTCTCAGGTTTGGTATAAGCATTGAGATATCACATCTCTGCTATCGGAAGGGTCTCAGGATTGGAATGGGAATGAGTTGGATATCCAATCTCATGTTATAGGAAGAGTCTCAGGTTTGGTATTAGAAGCATTGAGATATCCCATCTCATGCTATAGGAAGGGTCTCAGGTTGGAATGGGAAGGAGTTGGATATCACATTTCATGTTATAGGAAGGGTCTCAGGATTGGAATTGGAAGGACTTGGCTATCATATCTCATGCTATAGGAAGGCTCTCAGGTTTGGAAGGGGAAGGAGTTGGATATCACATTTTATGTTAGAGGAACGATCTCAGGTTTGGTATTAGAGGCCTTGAGATATCACATCTCATGCTATAGGAAGGGTCTCAGGATTGGAATGGGAAGGAGTTGGATATCACATCTCAAGCTATAGGAACGGTCTCAGGTTTGGTATAAGCATTGTGATATCACATCTCATGCTATAGGAAGGGTCTCAGGATTGGAATGGGAAGGAGTTGGATATCACATCTCATGTTATAGGAAAGATCTCAGGTTTGGTATTAGAAGCATTGCGACATCACATCTCATGTTATAGGAAGGGTCTCAGGATTGGAATGGGAAGAAGTTGGATATCACATCTCATGCTATAGGAAGGGTCTCAGGTTTGGTATAAGCATTGAGATATCACATCTCATGCTATAGGAAGGGTCTCAGGTTTGGAATGGGAAGGAGTTGTATATGACATCTCATGCCATAGGAAGGGTCTCAGGTTTGGTATAAGCATTGAGATATCACATCACATGCTATAGGAAGGGTCTCAGGATTGGAATGGAAAGGACTTGGATATCACATCTCATGCTATAGGCAGGGTCTCAGGTTTGGAAAGGGAAGGAGATGGATATCACATTTCATGTTAGAGGTAGGATCTCAGGTTTGGTATTAGAGGCATTGAAATATCACATCTCATGCTATTAGAAGGGTCTCAGGATTGGAATGGGAAGGAGTTGGATATCACATCTCATGCTAAAGGGAGGGTCTCAGGTTTGGAAGGGGAAGGATTTGGAAATCACATCTCATGTTATAGGAAGGATCTCAGGTTTGGTATTAGAAGCATTGAGATATCACATCTCATGCTATCGGAAGTATCTCAGGTTTGGTATTAGAGGCATTGAGATATCACATCTCATGCTATCATAAGGGTCTCAGGATTGGAATGGGAAGGAGTTGGATATCACATCTCATGTTATAGGAATGCTCTCAGGTTTGGAAGGGGAAGGAGTTGGATATCACATTTCATGTTAGAGGAACGATCTCAGGTTTGGTATTAGAGGCCTTGAGATATCACATCTCATGCTATAGGAAGGGTCTCAGGATTGGAATGGGAAGGAGTTGGATATCACATCTCATGTTATAGGAAAGATCTCAGGTTTGGTATTAGAAGCATTGCGACATCACATCTCATGTTATAGGAAGGGTCTCAGGATTGGAATGGGAAGAAGTTGGATATCACATCTCATGCTATAGGAAGGGTCTCAGGTTTGGTATAAGCATTGAGATATCACATCTCATGCTATAGGAAGGCTCTCAGGATTGGAATGGGAAGGAGTTGTATATCACATCTCATGCCATAGGAAGGGTCTCAGGTTTGGTATAAGCATTGAGATATCACATCACATGCTATAGGAAGGGTCTCAGGATTGGAATGGAAAGGACTTGGATATCACATCTCATGCTATAGGTAGGGTCTCAGGTTTGGAAAGGGAAGGAGATGGATATCACATTTCATGTTAGAGGTAGGATCTCAGGTTTGGTATTAGAGGCATTGAAATATCACATCTCATGCTATCAGATGGGTCTCAGGATTGGAATGGGAAGGAGTTGGATATCACATCTCATGCTAAAGGGAGGGTCTCAGGTTTGGAAGGGGAAGGATTTGGAAATCACATCTTATGTTATAGGAAGGATCTCAGGTTTGGTATTAGAAGCATTGAGATATCACATCTCATGCTATCGGAAGTATCTCAGGTTTGGTATTAGAGGCATTGAGATATCACATCTCATGCTATCATAAGGGTCTCAGGATTGGAATGAGAAGGAGTTGGATATCACATCTCATGTTATAGGAAGGATCTCAGGTTTGGTATTAGAAGCATTGAGACATCACATCTCATGCTATAGGAAGGGTCTCAGGATTGGAATGGGAAGGAGTTGGAAATCACATCTCATGATATAGGAAGGGTCTCAGATTTGGTATAAGCATTGAGATATCACATCTCATGCTATAGGAAGGGTCTCAGGATTGGAATGGGAAGGAGTTGTATATGACATCTCAGGCCATAGGAAGGGTCTCAGGTTTGGTAAAAGCATTGAGATATCACATCTCTGCTATCGGAAGGGTCTCAGGATTGGAATGGGAAGGAGTTGGATATCCCATCTCATGTTATAGGAAGGGTCTCAGGTTTGGTATTAGAAGCATTGAGACATCACATCTCATGTTATAGGAAGGGTCTCAGGATTGGAATGGGAAGAAGTTGGATATCACATCTCATGCTATAGGAAGGGTCTCAGGTTTGGTATAAGCATTGAGATATCACATCTCATGCTATAGGAAGGGTCTCAGGATTGGAATGGGAAGGAGTTGTATATGACATTTCATGCCATAGGAAGGGTCTCAGGTTTGGTATAAGCATTGAGATATCACATCACATGCTATAGGAAGGGTCTCAGAATTGGAATGGGAAGGACTTGGATATCACATCTCATGCTATAGGCAGGGTCTCAGGTTTGGAAAGGGAAGGAGATGGATATCACATTTCATGTTAGAGTAGGATCTCAGGTTTGGTATTAGAGGCATTGAAATATCACATCTCATGCTATCAGAAGGGTCTCAGGATTGGAATGGGAAGGAGTTGGATATCACATCTCATGCTAAAGGGAGGGTCTCAGGTTTGGAAGTCGAAGGATTTGGAAATCACATCTCATGTTATAGGAAGGATCTCAGGTTTGGTATTAGAAGCATTGAGATATCACATCTCATGCTATCAGAAGTATCTCAGGTTTGGTATTAGAGGCATTGAGATATCACATCTCATGCTATCATAAGGGTCTCAGGATTGGAATGGGAAGGAGTTGGATATCACATCTCATGTTATAGGAAGGATCTCAGGTTTGGTATTAGAAGAATTGAGACATCACATCTCATGCTATAGGAAGGGTCTCAGGATTGGAATGGGAAGAAGTTGGATATCACATCTCATGCTATAGGAAGGGTCTCAGATTTGGTATAAGCATTGAGATATCACATCTAATGCTATAGGAAGGGTCTCAGGATTGGAATGGGAAGGAGTTGCATATCACATCTCAGGCCATAGGAAGGGTCTCAGGTTTGGTATAAGCATTGAGATATCACATCTCTGCTATCGGAAGGGTCTCAGGATTGGAATGGGAAGGAGTTGGATATCCCAAATCATGTTATAGGAAGGGTCTCAGGTTTGGTATTAGAAGCATTGAGATATCACATCTCATGCTATAGGAAGGGTCTCAGGATTGGAATGGGGAGGACTTGGATGTCACATCTCATGTTATAGGAAGGCTCTCAGGTTTGGAAGGGGAAGGAGTTGGATATCACATTTCATGTTAGAGGAACGATCTCAGGTTTGGTATTAGAGGCCTTGAGATATCACATCTCATGCTATAGGAAGGGTCTCAGGATTGGAATGGGAAGGAGTTGGATATCACATCTCAAGCTATAGGAACGGTCTCAGGTTTGGTATAAGCATTGTGATATCACATCTCATGCTATAGGAAGGGTCTCAGGATTGGAATGGGAAGGAGTTGGATATCACATCTCATGTTATAGGAAAGATCTCAGGTTTGGTATTAGAAGCATTGCGACATCACATCTCATGTTATAGGAAGGGTCTCAGGATTGGAATGGGAAGAAGTTGGATATCACATCTCATGCTATAGGAAGGGTCTCAGGTTTGGTATAAGCATTGAGATATCACATCTCATGCTATAGGAAGGGTCTCAGGATTGGAATGGGAAGGAGTTGTATATGACCTCTCATGCCATAGGAAGGGTCTCAGGTTTGGTATAAGCATTGAGATATCACATCACATGCTATAGGAAGGGTCTCAGGATTGGAATGGAAAGGACTTGGATATCACATCTCATGCTATAGGCAGGGTCTCAGGTTTGGAAAGGGAAGGAGATGGATATCACATTTCATGTTAGAGGTAGGATCTCAGGTTTGGTATTAGAGGCTTTGAAATATCACATCTCATGCTATCAGATGGGTCTCAGGATTGGAATGGGAAGGAGTTGGATATCACATCTCATGCTAAAGGGAGGGTCTCAGGTTTGGAAGGGGAAGGATTTGGAAATCACATCTCATGTTATAGGAAGGATCTCAGGTTTGGTATTAGAAGCATTGAGATATCACATCTCATGCTATCGGAAGTATCTCAGGTTTGGTATTAGAGGCATTGAGATATCACATCTCATGCTATCATAAGGGTCTCAGGATTGGAATGGGAAGGAGTTGGATATCACATCTCATGTTATAGGAAGGATCTCAGGTTTGGTATTAGAAGCATTGAGACATCACATCTCATGCTATAGGAAGGGTCTCAGGATTGGAATGGGAAGGAGTTGGATATCACATCTCATGCTATAGGAAGGGTCTCAGATTTGGTATAAGCATTGAGATATCACATCACATGCTATAGGAAGGGTCTCATGATTGGAATGGGAAGGACTTGGATATCAAATCTCATGCTATAGGCAGGGTCTCAGGTTTGGAAAGGGAAGGAGATGGATATCACATTTCATGTTAGAGGTAGGATCTCAGGTTTGGTATTAGAGGCATTGAGATATCACATCTCATGCTATCATAAGGGTCTCAGGATTGGAATGGGAAGGAGTTGGATATCACATCTCATGTTATAGGAAGGATCTCAGGTTTGGTATTAGAAGCATTGAGACATCACATCTCATGCTATAGGAAGGGTCTCAGGATTGGAATGGGAAGGAGTTGGATATCACATCTCATGCTATAGGAAGGGTCTCAGATTTGGTATAAGCATTGAGATATCACATCACATGCTATAGGAAGGGTCTCATGATTGGAATGGGAAGGACTTGGATATCAAATCTCATGCTATAGGCAGGGTCTCAGGTTTGGAAAGGGAAGGAGATGGATATCACATTTCATGTTAGAGGTAGGATCTCAGGTTTGGTATTAGAGGCATTGAAATATCACATCTCATGCTATCAGAAGGGTCTCAGGATTGGAATGGGAAGGAGTTGGATATCACATCTCATGCTAAAGGGAGGGTCTCAGGTTTGGAAGTGGAAGGATTTGGAAATCACATCTCATGTCATAGGAAGGATCTCAGGTTTGGTATTAGAAGCATTGAGATATCACATCTCATGCTATCAGAAGTATCTCAGGTTTGGTATTAGAGGCATTGAGATATCACATCTCATGCTATCATAAGGGTCTCAGGATTGGAATGGGAAGGAGTTGGATATCACATCTCATGTTATAGGAAGGATCTCAGGTTTGGTATTAGAAGAATTGAGACATCACATCTCATGCTATAGGAAGGGTCTCAGGATTGGAATGGGAAGAAGTTGGATATCACATCTCATGCTATAGGAAGGGTCCCAGATTTGGTATAAGCATTGAGATATCACATCTAATGCTATAGGAAGGGTCTCAGGATTGGAATGGGAAGGAGTTGCATATGACATCTCAGGCCATAGGAAGGGTCTCAGGTTTGGTATAAGCATTGAGATATCACATCTCTGCTATCGGAAGGGTCTCAGGATTGGAATGGGAAGGAGTTGGATATCCCAAATCATGTTATAGGAAGGGTCTCAGGTTTGGTATTAGAAGCATTGAGATATCACATCTCATGCTATAGGAAGGGTCTCAGGATTGGAATGGGGAGGACTTGGATGTCACATCTCATGTTATAGGGAGGGTCTCAAGTTTGATATTAGAAGCATTGAGATAACAAATCTCATGATATCGGAAGGGTCTCAGGATTGGAATGGGAAGGAATTGGATATCACATCTCATGATAAAGGAAGGGTCTAAGGTTTGGAAGGGGAAGGATTTGGATATCACATCTCATGTTATAGGACGGGTCTCAGGTTTGGTATTAGAAGCATTGAGATATCAAGTCTCATGGTATGGGAAGGGTCTCAGAATTGGAATGGGAAGGAGTTGGATATCACATCTCAAGCTATAGGTAGGGTCTCAGGATTGGAATGGGAAGGAGTTTGATATCACATCTCATGCCATAGTATGGGTCTCAGGTTTGGTAGAAGCATTGGGATATCACATCTCAAGCTATCGGAAGGGTATCAGTATTGGATTTGGAAGGAGTTGGATATCCCATCTCATGCTATAGGAAGGGTCTCAGGTTGGAATGGGAAGGAATTGGATATCACATTTCATGTTAGAGGAACGATCTCAGGTTTGGTATTAGACGCCTTGAGATATCACATCTCATGCTATAGGAAGGGTCTCAGGATTGGAATGGGAAGGAGTTGGATATCACATCTCAAGCTATAGGAAGGGTCTCAGGTTTGGTATAAGCATTGAGATATCACATCTCATGCTATAGGAAGGGTCTCAGGATTGGAATGGGAAGGAGTTGGATATCACATCTCATGTTATAGGAAAGATCTCAGGTTTGGTATTAGAAGCATTGAGACATCACATCTCATGTTATAGGAAGGGTCTCAGGATTGGAATGGGAAGAAGATGGACATCACATCTCATGCTATAGGAAGAGTCTCAGGTTTGGAAGGGGAAGGAGTTGGATATCCAATCTCATGTTATAGGACTGGTCTAAGGTTTGGTATTAGAAGCATTGAGATATCACATCGCATGCTGTAGGAAGGTTCTCAGGTTTGGAATGGGGAGGAATTGGATATCACATCTCATGTCATAGGAAGGATCTCAGGTTTGGTATTAGAAGCATTGAGATATCACATCTCATGCTATAGGAATGGTCTCAGGATTGGAATGGGAAGGAGTTGGATATTACACTCTTGCTATAGGAAGGGTCTCATGTTTGGAATGGGAAGGAGTTGGATATCACATATGCTATAGGAAGGGTCTCAGGTTTGGACCGGGAAGGAGTTGGATATCACATCTCATGTTATAGGAAGGGTCTCAGGTTTGGTATAAGCATTGAGATATCACATCTCTGCTATCGGAAGTGTCTCAGGATTGGAATGGGAAGGAGTTGGATATCCCATCTCATGTTATAGGACGGGTCTCAGGTTTGTTATTAGAATAATTGAGATATCATATTGCATACTGTAGGAAGGGTCTAAGGATTGGAATGGGAAGGACTTGGATATCACATCTCATGCTATAGGTAGGCTCTCAGGTTTGGAAAGGGAAGGAGTTGGATATCACATTTCATGTTAGAGGAAGGATCTCAGGTTTGGTATTAGTGGCATTGAGATATCACATCTCATGCTATAGGAAGAGTCTCAGGATTGAAATGGGAAGGAGTTGGATATCACATCTCATGCTATAGGAAGGGTCTCAGGTTTGGTATAAGCATTGAGATATCACATCTCATGCTATAGGAAGGGTCTCGGGATTGGAATGGGAAGGAGTTGGATATCACATCTCATGTTATAGGAAGGATCTCAGGTTTGGTATTAGAAGCATTGAGACATCACATCTCATGCTATAGGAAGGGTCTCAGGATTGGAATGGGAAGGAGTTGGATATCACATCTCATGCTATAGGAAGGGTCTCAGGTTTGGTATAAGCATTGAGATATCACATCTCATGCTATAGGAAGGGTCTCAGGATTGGAATGGGAAGGAGTTGTATATGACATCTCATGCCATAGGAAGGGTCTTAGGTTTGGTATAAGCATTGAGATATCACATCTCTGCTATCGGAAGGGTCTCAGGATTGGAATGGGAAGGAGTTGGATATCCCATCTCATGTTATAGGAAGAGTCTCAGGTTTGGTATTAGAAGCATTGAGACATCACATCGCATGCTGTAGGAAGGGTCTCAGGATTGGAATGGGAAGGACTTGGGTATCACATCTCATGCTATATGGAGGGTCTCAAATTTGATATTAGAAGCATTGAGATATCACATCTCATGCTATAGGAAGGGTCTCAGGATTGGAATGGGAAGGAGTTGGATATCACATCTCATTCTATAGGAAGGGTCTCAGGTTTGGTATAAGCAGTGAGATATCACATCTCATGCTATAGGAAGTGTCTCAGGATTGGAATGGGAAGGAGTTGGATATCACATCTCATGTTATAGGAAGGATCTCAGGTTTGGTATAAGCATTGAGATATTACATCTCTGCTATCGGAAGGGCCTCACGATTGGAATGGGAAGGAGTTGGATATTCCCATCTCATGTTATAGGAAGGGTCTCAGGTTTGGTATTAGAAGCATTGAGATATCACATCTCATGCTATAGGAAGGGTCTCAGGATTGGAATGGGAAGGCCTTGGTTTTCACATCTCATGCTATAGGGAGGGTCTCAAGTTTGATATTAGAAGCATTGAGATATCACATCTCATGATATCGGAAGAGTCTCAGGATTGGAATGGGAAGGAGTTGGATATCACATCTCATGATAAAGGAAGGGTCTAAGGTTTGGAAGGGGAAGGATTTGGATATCACATCTCATGTTATAGGACGGGTCTCAGGTTTGGTATTAGAAGCATTGAGATATCAAGTCTCATTGTATAGGAAGGGTCTCAGAATTGGAATGGGAAGGAGTTTGATATCACATCTCAAGCTATAGGAAGGGTCTCAGGATTGGAATGGGAAGGAGTTTGATATCACATCTCATGCCATAGTATGGGTCTCAGGTTTGGTAGAAGCATTGGGATATCACATCTCATGCTATCGGAAGGGTATCAGGATTGGATTTGGAAGGAGTTGGATATCCCATCTCATGCTATAGGAAGGGTCTCAGGTTGGAATGGGAAGGAGTTGGATATCACATCTCATGTTATAGGAAGGGTCTCAGGATTGGAATCGGAAGGACTTGGATATCACATCTCATGCTATAGGAAGGCTCTCAGGTTTGCAATGGGAAAGAGTTGGATATCACATTTCATGTTAGAGGTAGGATCTCAGGTTTGGTATTAGAGGCATTGAGATATCACATCTCATGCTATCAGAAGAGTCTCAGAATTGGAATGGGAAGGAGTTGGATATCACATCTCATGCCATAGTATGGGTCTCAGGTTTGGTAGAAGCATTGGGATATCACATCTCATGCTATCGGAAGGATTTCAGGATTGGATTTGGAAGGAGTTGGATATCCCATCTCATGCTATAGGAAGGGTCTCAGGTTGGAATGGGAAGGAGTTTGATATCACATCTCATGCCATAGTATGGGTCTCAGGTTTGGTAGAAGCATTGGGATATCACATCTCATGCTATCGGAAGGGTATCAGGATTGGATTTGGAAGGAGTTGGATATCCCATCTCATGCTATAGGAAGGGTCTCAGGTTGGAATGGGAAGGAGTTGGATATCACATCTCATGTTATAGGAAGGATCTCAGGATTGGAATCGGAAGGACTTGGATATCACATCTCATGCTATAGGAAGGCTCTCAGGTTTGCAACGGGAAAGAGTTGGATATCACATTTCATGTTAGAGGTAGGATCTCAGGTTTGGTATTAGAGGCATTGAGATATCACATCTCATGCTATCAGAAGAGTCTCAGAATTGGAATGGGAAGGAGTTGGATATCACATCTCATGCCATAGTATGGGTCTCAGGTTTGGTAGAAGCATTGGGATATCACATCTCATGCTATCGGAAGGATTTCAGGATTGGATTTGGAAGGAGTTGGATATCCCATCTCATGCTATAGGAAGGGTCTCAGGTTGGAATGGGAAGGAGTTGGATATCACATCTCATGTTATAGGAAGGGTCTCAGGATTGGAATGGAAAGGACTTGGATATCATATCTCATGCTATAGGAAGGCTCTCAGGTTTGGAAGGGGAAGGAGTTGGATATCACATTTCATGTTAGAGGAAGGATCTCAGGTTTGGTATTAGAGGCATTGAGATATCACATCTCATGCTATAGGAAGGGTCTCAGGATTGGAATGGGAAGGAGTTGGATATCACATCTCATGTTATAGGAAAGATCTCAGGTTTGGTATTAGAAGCATTGAGATATCACATCTCATGCTATAAGCAGGGTCTCAGGATTGGAATGGGAAGGAGTTGTATATGGCATCTTATGCCATAGGAAGGGTCTCAGGTTTGGTATAAGCATTGAGATATCACATCTCATGCTATAGGAAGGGTCTCAGGATTGGAATGGGAAGGACTTGGATATCACATCTCATGCTATAGGCAGGATCTCAGGTTTGGAAAGGGAAGGAGTTGGATATCATATTTCATGTCAGAGGTAGGATCTCAGGTTTGTATTAGAGGCATTGAGATAACACATCTCATGCTATCAGAAGGGTCTCAGGATTGGAATGGGAAGGAGTTGGATATCACATCTCATGCTAAAGGGAGGGTCTCAGGTTTGGAAGGGGAAGGATTTGGATATCACATCTCATGTTATAGGAAGGATCTCAGGTTTGGTATTAGAAGCATTGAGATATCACATTTCATGCTATCGGAAGTATCTCAGGTTTGGTATTAGAGGCATTGAGATATCACATATCATGCTATCATAAGGGTCTCAGGATTGGAATGGGAAGGAGTTGGATATCACATTTCATGCTAAAGGGAGGGTCTCAGGTTTGGAAGGGGAAGGATTTGGATATCACATCACATGTTATAAGAAGGATCTCAGGTTTGGTATTAGAAGCATTGAGATATCACATCTCATGCTATCGGAAGGGTCTCAGGATTGGAATGGGAAGGAGTTGGATATCACATCTTATGCTATAGGAAGGGTCTCAGGTTTGGAACGGGAAGGAGTTGGATATCACATCTCATGTTATAGGAAGAGTCTCAGGTTTGGTATAAGCATTGAGATATCACATCTCTGCAATCGGAAGTGTCTCAGGATTGGGATGGGAAGGAGTTGGATATCACATCTCATGCTATCGGAAGGGTCTCAGTTTTGGAACGGGAAGGAGTTGGATATCCCATCTCATGTTATAGGACGGGTCTCAGGTTTGGTATTAGAAGCATTGAGATATCACATCGCATGCTGTAGGAAGGGTCTCAGGATTGGAATGGGAAGGAGTTGGATATTACATTCTTGCTATAGGAAGGGTCTCATGTTTGGAATGGGAAGGAGTTGGATATCACATATGCTATAGGAAGGGTCTCAGGTTTGGAACGGGAAGGAGTTGGATATCACATCTCATGCTATAGGAAGGGTCTCAGGTTTGGAATAAGCATTGAGATATCACATCTCTGCTATCGGAAGTGTCTCAGGATTGGAATGGGAAGGAGTTGGATATCACATCTCATGTTATAGGACGGGTCTCAGGTTTGTTATTAGAATCATTGAGATATCATATTGTATGCTGTAGGAAGGGTCTAAGGATTGGAATGGGAAGGTCTTGGATATCACATCTCATGCTATAGGTAGGCTCTCAGGTTTGGAAAGGGAAGGAGTTGGATATCACATTTCATGTTAGAGGAAGGATCTCAGATTTGGTATTAGAGGCATTGAGATATCACATTGTTAAGACGGATTTCTGAACTCTGTCCTGGTGGCGCAGAGGTTCAGAAGGCCAACCTAATTACTTGGAACAGGGTAACCTCTGGACAAGCCAGACCAATCAAGGTAGCGATCGCGGCGGTCAAGACTAGGTCTCAAGAGGGGTGAGGGTGACTGAAAGCCCGCAATGAGCACAAAAAGCAAGAGCGCTTACAAACTACTCCAAACAGTTGTTATATCAAAAATATATACACATTTATTTTAAGGCCTTTAAAACAACGACCGTAGCGAGAAAATCACAATATCACAATATTAAGCCAACACATACCATATCAACACAATATATATACAAATACGACAGTCTCAAGCATTAGAGGCACGAAATGTGTAGTCCACCTGCAAGGGAAGGAAAACAGGCAGTGCGATAATGCTTTAGACTCAGTTCGCCTTCAGAGGCACCTAACTAGATGGAAGTCCGAGCCCTGCGAAGAGTGGAGCCTTGTGCTCAAAGTACCTGCACACGCTGGTGCCAACGGGCAAAAGGAGAAGCTCTTCGGAGGAAGTCAGGCAGTTCGGGTTAGTGCACAGCAGAAGGAGAACAGGTTCCGCAACTCAAGCGCAGCCTCCACAGCGGGCAGAAGCAGAGCGCGAGTACGGACAAAAGGGTGCTGTTTTTACACAGCGGGGAAAAGCAATGGGCTACTGCAGGAGGGCGACCAGATCCTAGCTAAACTACTCACCGGTCCCTGAAGCAAGCAGACCCAGGCTTCTCCACGTTAGTTTCAGCAGCTGGCAGGTTCAGAAGAGCAGGGAACGCCTCGTAGTCGTGTAGAGCAAAAAGACGTCCCAATCGACGAAACCAGCACAGTTTGTTGCCGCAGCAGGACAACGGAGCGGCCGTGTGTATTCGAGCCAAATGTACACTCCTCCCTTCAGACTTGGGAACGCCAAGTGTACGAAGCGTGGGAGAGTGACAAGGACTCGAAATACAACACAACCTGGCGGCGGTTACAGAGCAGGACTCCCTTGTAAGCTGGTCAGTCAACTGGATGGCCCAGAGACACTTCCGAAGGCTTACTTGGCAGGAGTTGATGAAGTCACCGGGAATAGCTGTTCCTGCTATTCCAAAGGTCGAAGCACCAGTACAGGCCTTCTGGTTCGATCAAAGGAGGAAAGGGTTTCACAGTACGACAGCAGTGCAAAGGAGGATTCCTTCAGCGGGTCACCAGCGATTCCTCGGTCCAGCCTCTTGGTTGCAGGATACTTGGCTCCTGTATTCCTTCGTTCGTGAGAACTCAGGAGATCGACATGGTAGTGGTGTTTCCAGCCCCCTCTTATCCACGGTTCCCTTCGCGCCAAAACGGAGGGGAGCCAATGGGAGATCCACTCATCAACACACATACCATACGTGGACCAATCACGGACCACGGTGGTCCCAGGCATTCACACCACCCTAGACTCTCTGGCACCCAGGATGTGTATTGGGACCAGACATCCCAGCCCACACCCTGGAGGCACACGAAAGACATGTAGAAGCCCGCGAAAGCAACCACGTTTCGCGGGAAAGTACATGCCCAAATAAGGAAGGCCCCGGGTCGCTCGACCTGGGGAAGGTGAAGGGAGCAAGACGGTCAGTGGACAGGACAAAGGAGCCTCGTGGTCTGGCCATTTTGGGAGCCAGGCCACCATTTTGTGTTCAGTGCGAAAAACGTGCTCAGAACGCCAAAAGGAGCTCAAAATAAACAAAACGATCGCTGCCACCATTCCAGTCCCTGAATGACTTGCACCGATCAAATACCATCCTAAAAGAGTATCTAGGGCCTGTAGAAGGCTAGAGACCCAAGAGAGCTGTAACTTAGCTTACAGTGCCCTCTTGTGTCATGTTGCACTAAAGCCGCAACACGATAAAAGAAACTACGGGAAACAGCGTTCCCCGGTACTGACTGTCTTAAGGGCATGTCAGTTTCCAAGTAAGAAAAGGAGCGAAAGCCCAGAGGAGTGCGGCCGAAGGCTGCACTTCTCTGGCAAAGTCAAGAACAAGGTGAAAAACAACAGCAAAAAGTTTAGGGGTTGCCACATGGAAGGAAAATTACCTACAATTACGAAATCTTTCCTAACACACATCTCATGCTATAGGAAGGGTCTCAGGATTGGAATGGGAAGGAGTTGGATATCACATCTCATGCTATAGGAAGGGTCTCAGGTTTGGTATAAACATTGAGATATCACATCTCATGCTATAGGAAGGGTCTCAGGATTGGAATGGGAAGGAGTTGGATATCACATCTGATGTTATAGGAAGGATCTCAGGTTTGGTATTAGAAGCATTGAGACATCACATCTCATGCTATAGGAAGGGTCTCAGGATTGAAATGGAAAAAGTTGGATATCACATCTCATGCTATAGGAAGGGTCTCAGGTTTGGTATAAGCATTGAGATATCACATCTCATGCTATAGGAAGGGTCTCAGGATTGGAATGGGAAGGAGTTGTATATGACATCTCATGCCATAGGAAGGGTCTCAGGTTTGGTATAAGCATTGAGATATCACATCTCTGCTATCGGAAGGGTCTCAGGATTTGAATGGAAAGGAGTTGGATATCCCATCTCATGTTATAGGAAGAGTCTCAGGTTTGGTATTAGAAGCATTGAGATATCACATCTCATGCTATAGGAATGGTCTCAGGATTGGAATGGGAAGGAGTTTGATATCACATCTCATGCCATGTATGGGTCTCAGGTTTGGTATAAGCATTGAGATATCACGTCTCATGCTATAGGAAGGGTCTCAGGATTGGAATGGGAAGGAGTTGTATATGACATCTCATGCCATAGGAAGGGTCTCAGGTTTGGTATAAGCATTGAGATATCACATCTCTGCTATCGGAGGGGTCTCAGGATTGGAATGGGAAGGAGTTGGATATTCCATCTCATGTTATAGGAAGAGTCTCAGGTTTGGTATTAGAAGCATTGAGATATCACATCTCATGCTATAGGAAGTGTCTCAGGATTGGAATGGGAAGGAGTTTGATATCACATCTCATGCCATGTATGGGTCTCAGGTTTTGTAGAAGCATTGGGATATCACATCTCATGCTATCGGAAGGGTATCAGGATTGGATTTGGAAGGATTTGGATATCACATTTCATGTTATAGGAAGGATCTCAGGTTTGGTATTAGAAGCATTGAGATATCACATCTCATGCTATCGGAAGGACCTCAGGTTTGGTATTATAGGCATTGAGATATCACATCTCATGCTATCAGAAGGGTCTCAGGATTGGAATGGGAAGGAGTCGGATATCACATTTCATGCTAAAGGGAGGGTCTCAGGTTTGGAAGTGGAAGTATTTGGATATCATATCTCATGTTATAGGAAGGATCTCAGGTTTGGTATTAGAAGCATTGAGATATCACATCTCATGCTATAGGAAGGGTCTCAGGATTGGAATGGGAAGGAGTTGGATATCACATCTCAAGCTATAGGAAGGGTCTCAGGATTGGAATGAGAAGGAGTTGGATATCACATCTCATGCTATAGGAAGGGTCTCAGGTCTGGAATCGGAAGGAGTTGTATATGACATTTCATGCCATAGGAAGGGTCTCAGGTTTGGTATAAGCATTGAGATATCACATCTCTGCTATTGGAAGGGTCTCAGGATTGGAATGGGAAGGAGTTGGATATCCCATCTCATTATAGGAAGGTGTAGTATTGTACCTATCTATTTGCACTGGGTGCACACAGTGCTGCTAGTAGAATACAGCTATGTCATATGGAATGTGATGGGACCTGAGGGTTCCAGGAACTACAGTTGGGAACACAGGATGGGAGAACCTGACTGAAAGGATGTCATCTGTTTAGCTCTCTGCCCCTTTCTATATAACTAGCCCTGTAACTCTGTAACTTATAAATAAACTCACTCCTTTTATATATACTGGTCTCCTGTGCCTTACCTGAACCCAGATGTCTTCTTACCATTCCCGATACTACAAATGGCGACCAGGATGGGATTAACAGGTGTTGCTGGTTCCAGTTGGATTGATATATGTTTGCCTGTTGATCCCAAAATAAAAGGACCCACTGATGGAAATTCTGATGACTCCTGGCATCATAAAAATGCTCTTGGCAGAGGTCCATGATGAGCCCAGCAGTGGCACAGCCCAGCGCCTGCTTCCAGTGAGATACTTCATATATCAGCCTACACAAGGTATAAGTCCTGCCATTTTGTATCTATGTGGCAGGCAGCCGGCACGCAAAAGACTGTTGAAGAGCATCGATTAAGGTACTGTGCGGCATGCCTGGGGAGTTGCAGCAGCGTTTAATTAAGGGCTAGGGTGCTCATTGCAGCTGCTGAGTTACAGGGCTGGTGTGAATGAGACTTCCGAGCGACACACAACAGAAGTGTAAAATGGGGCTACACAGTCACTGGTATATTATGTGCAGCGGTGACCACACCGTCCTTAATATGGAGGTGCCGGTGTTCTGTACACCACAGATTACCTCAGACAAATGATGACGTTGCATAGTGCTCCGTTGTGTTGGCAGAGTTCAGAATGTTATGAACTTGGAATTCTAAGTTCCATTTGCTGCGCAGAGAAATGCCTGCATTTGTTTCCATATGAGACTTGAACTTTAAAGGAAAAGCCCTAGCTGCGTGCCTGGCGTGATGACGTTTCCTAAGGAGGCTTTGTAGAATCCAGTGTATTTCCCACGTTATCGTGTGAGGGCAGGCAATATTGTGAACATCTCATCGTCAAGGGAAGCGCTGTGTTAAATGCACAAGGGATTTTAAAAGCATTTAATCTAGGATTCCTATTAAAAATGATTTCACAGCAGTCGTGTGCTGATTGTGAAGAAATTCACCGGCAGCAGTTCCAGCGGATTTATGGATGGATGACACATTCTTGCATGAGATGATGCGACGGGTACGGTTTAATTATTCAGCACAGCGTTGCCGCGATTGAAACTATTTATTTACTTTGCCATTAACCTGCCAGAGTTTATTTATGATGCTTACTGAAGGGGGCTTTTGCATGCCTTTCACGCCAACGAGAGCACTAAGGGCACTGTGTGTTTTCGTGTTGCTGCGGATATTTTCTGCGTGAAATTTATGGCACTGACAACGTTTCTGATTTTCATGCTGAGTAAACACGAGGCACAGGTACTTTTGGTGTTTCCTCTTGTGTTTCGAATGCACTTACAGTCAACGTGTAAATTATGGACTATATATGCACGTTATCAATTTTATTGAGAATGCCAGTTAAATATGTTTTGCCTCATTTTGCTGGAAACTGATAATTTTGAGGAACATATTGTTTTTACTCCCGATATATGTCTTCGAGCAATTCATGGACAATTTTCAGTTTTGATGATATTATTCTCAGTTTTTATGTGGAATTTTAATTGCATGTTTAAATCTGATGCAATGTATTATTATTATTATGGATTGTGCCATGAATGTATGTATTGGTAAGTGCTAATGACTAAAAGGGTGAATAGTGTAATAGGTGATTGCATTTACTTTATGAGGATGAGTGGTTGTATGGGTTTATGCATAACACTATACCACACCAACAACCTAACCAACAAACACAAAGAAAAAAAATGTTTTTTTCCTGCGTGTAGTGTTTAACAATATTTTAAGATTTTCAGGTTTTCAAATGCTGTATTTCATATATGTTTGCAATGCATATTGATATTTTAAATGTGTTATTTCCAAGGGGAAATATGTTCATTAATAATATATTATCCAAGATGTGGATTGGAATAAGTATAATTTAAGTGGCACAGCATCGTTCTGTTGTCATGTTAGAGTATAATATTTTTTTCTTGGCACAGCATCGTTCTGATGTCATGAAATATATAAGTGAAATTGCTGAGTGATCTCCATGTTAAAGGAGATAGCCCTATGGTTAAATGTGACATGAATGTTGCATGGTATGTATACCATTTTTTGGGCATATTACATATGGCATGCATGTGAAGATATTACCGGTTTATTTTCCTTGGCCTAACATGTTTTTTTTTAAACTTTGGATGCTTTCAATTTTTGGCCGCATTCAAAACAATTTTGTTTTCAAAGATCTTTTGCACTTGGACTCAGATCTGATCAGTCTCTGTCGTGGTGTATTCTCTTCTCGCGCTGTTCTTTTCCAGCTGCATTGTATTAATGTGATCTTTGTTTTGTGAGTTTTCTTTTCTGCATTTTCCCACTTTTCATTGTTTCTTATGGCAGGGTGTGTATGTGAATATGTGATGGCGCAAACCACAGGTATTTCTGAGAGGAATGGTGGTGTATGTAGTTATGCAGTTATGGTTGTGAGGCAAATGTTGATAAGGATAAAATATAATAGGTTCATATGAATGTTAGATAGTTCCTGATGGTTGCGTGAGTACGCGGTTGTGCTGGGTGTGGCAGACCCTTGTCTCCAGGTGGCAGATGGAGTGGGAGGAGATACGCTCTGTTGGTTGAGAGTGTGGCAAGGAACGTATGTGCTCGCAAGTGGCAGTTGTGAGGCCCGGGAGTGGCAGTCCCGGGCAGGTGGTGATTTGTGTACTTGATTGTTTTGATTGTTAGTTACGTGAATGTGGATACGCTTTCTGGGTTGTGAATGTTGTAATGGTTTTACGGATTTGCAGGAGTGTGTAATTTTGATAGCCTCTTTTAATGCTTGGTTTGTGATACTTTGTTTGGTGTTCAATTGAAGAGAGGGAGATGTGTAGTGTTGTACTTATCTATTTGCACTGGGTGCACACAGTGCTGCTGATGGTAGAACACAGCGATGTCATATGGAATGTGATGGGACCTGAAGGTTCCAAGAACTACAGTTGGTAACACAGGATGGGAGAACCGTACTGAAAGGATGTCATCTGTTTAGCTCCCTGCCCCTTTCTATATAACTAGCCCTGTAACTCTAACTTATAAATAAACTTACTCCTTTTATATATACAAGTCTCCTGTGCCTTACCTGAATCCAGATGTCTTCTTACCATCCCTGATACTACAAATGGCGACGAGGATGGGATGTTAACCTCCTGGGATTTATACACCGCGTTACGATGGAGATGTTCTGGTCAATTTTAAAAGGAAAGCAGATGACTCGCAGTGCAACACCAGCGCTGCATCTGGAGCACAATGAAATGGGTTTTAATTAAAATGAATGCCGATACGTTTGCTGCTGTATTTACAGAGTGTTGGCAGTACTTCATGGAGAAATGGACGAATTGACAGGTACTGTGTTTTATAAACCGCAGCGCTGCCGAGACAAGGTTAAAGGTTAATGATTTACTTTGCCATTAACCTGCCAGAACTTATTTATGGTACGAAATGAAGGGGGCATTAGCAATGCCTTCCACACTAATGAAAGCAGTGTTTATTCCACGTGTAATTCATGGACATTTTACTTTTAAGTACAGAAATGTTTCTGGCTGATGTTTCATGTGTATTTTATGCACTTCAATCTATTTAAATGTTTAATAGTAATGAAATTTTGTAATGCTTGCAACTAATAGGAACCAATCAGTATTGCCATAATCTGAATGTTTAGGGTGTGTGCCATGGTAGTATATGTTACCTTGTATGGATGCATATGCCAATATTTAAAAGGGTGACAGAGTGCAATTGGTGATTGCATTCACTTTATGAGGGAGAGAGGTTGTGTGTGTTTATGCATAACACTATATCACACCAACAACCTAACCAACAAACAACACAAAGAAAAAGAAAATGTTTTTTTCCTGTGTGTAGTGTTTAACAATATTATAGGATTTTCAGGTCTCCAAATGCTGCAATTCATATATATATTTGCAATGCATATTGAAATTTTAAATGTGTATCAATCCAAAGGGGAAATATGTTCATTAATGATATATTATCCATGATGTGGATTGTAATAAGTATAATTTAAATGGCACAGCATCGTTCTGATGCCATGTTATAGTATAATATTTTGGCACAGCATCGTTCTGATGTCATGCAATACATGAGTGAAAAAAATGAGTGATTTCATGTTAAATGAGAAAGCCCTATGGTTAAATGTGACACGAATGTTGCGTGGTACGTATACAATTTTTGGGCATAGTACTTATGGCATGCATATTAATATATTACCGGTTTATTTTCCTTGGCCTAACATGTTTTTTAAAACTTTGGATGCTTTCAATTTTTGGCTGCATTCAAAACAATTTTGTTTTCAAAGATCTTTTGCACTTGGACTCAGATCTGATCAGTCTCTGTCGCGGTGTATTCTCTTCTCGCGCTGTTCTTTTCCAGTTGCGTTGTTTCAATGTGATCTTTGTTTTGTGAGTTTTCTTTTCTGCATTTTCCCACTTTTCATTGTTTCTTATGGCAGGGTGTGTATGTGAATATGTGATGGCGCAAACCACAGGTGTTTCGGAGAGGAATGGTGGTGTATGTAGTTATGCAGTTATGGTTGTGAGGCAAATGTTGATAAGGATAAAATATAAGAGGTTCATATGAATGTTAGATAGTTCCTGATGGTTGCGTGAGTACGCGGTTGTGCTGGGTGTGGCAGACCCTTGTCTCCATGTGACAGGTGGAGTGGGAGGAGATACGCTTTGATGGTTGAGAGTGTGGCAAAGAACGTATGTGCTCGCAAGTGGCAGTTGTGAGGCCCGGGAGTGGCAGTCCCGGGCAGGTGGTGATTTGTGTATTTGATTGTTTTGATTGTTAGTTACGTGAATGTGGATACGCTTTCTTGGTTGTGAATGTTGTATAGGTTTTACGGATTTGCAGGAGTGTGTAATTTTGAGAGCCTCTTTTAATGCTTGGTTTGTGATGCTTTGTTTAGTGTTCAATTGAAGAGAGGGAGATGTGTAGTATTGTACCTATCTATTTGCACTGGGTGCACACAGTGCTGCAAGTAGAATACAGCTATGTCATATGGAATGTGATGGGACCTGAGGGTTCCAGGAACTACAGTTGGGAACACAGGATGGGAGAACCTGACTGAAAGGATGTCATCTGTTTAGCTCTCTGCCCCTTTCTATATAACTAGCCCTGTAACTCTGTAACTTATAAATAAACTCACTCCTTTTATATATACTGGTCTCCTGTGCCTTACCTGAACCCAGATGTCTTCTTACCATTCCCGATACTACAGAAGGGTCTCAGGTTTGGTATTAGAAGCATTGAGATATCACATCTCATGGTATAGGACGGGTCTCAGGATTGGAATGGGAAGGACATGGATATCACATCTCTTGTTATAGGAAGGGTCTCAGGTTTGGTATTAGAAGCATTGAGATATCACATCTCATGCTATAGGAAGGGTCTCAGGATTGGAATGGGAAGGACTTGGATATCCCATCTCATGTTATAGGAAGGGTCCCAGGTTTGGTATTAGAAGCATTGAGATATCACATCTCATGCTATAGGAAGGGTCTCAGAATTGGAATGGGGAGGAGTTGGATATCACATCTCAAGCTATAGGAAGGGTCTCAGGATTGGAATGGGAAGGACTTGGATATCACATCTCATGCTATAGGAAGGCTCTCAGGTTTGGAAGGGGAAGGAGTTGGATATCACATTTCATGTTAGAGGTAGGATCTCAGGTTTGGTATTAGAGGCATTGAGATATCACATCTCATGCTATCAGAAGGATCTCAGGATTGGAATGGGAAGGAGTTGGATATCACATCTCATGCTAAAGGGAGGGTCTCAGGTTTGGAAGGGGAAGGATTGGGATATTACATCTCGTGTTATAGGAATTATCTCAGGTTTGGTATTAGAAGCATTGAGATATCACATCTCATGCTATCGGAAGGATCTCAGGTTTGGTGTTAGAAGCATTGAGATATCAAATCTCATGCTATAGGAAGGGTCTCAGGATTGGAATGGGAAGGAGTTGGATATCACATCTCATGCTATAGGAAGGGTCTCAGGATTGGAATGGGAAGGAGTTGTATATGACATCTCATGCCACAGGAAGGGTCTCAGGTTTGGTATAAGCATTGAGATATCACATCTCTGCTATCGGAAGGGTCTCAGGATTGGAATGGGAAGGAGTTGGATATCCCATCTTATGTTATAGGAAGGGTCTCAGGTTTGGTATTAGAAGCATTGAGATATCACATCTCATGCTATCAGAAGGGTCTCAGGATTGGAATGGGAAGGAGTCGGATATCACATCTCATGCTAAAGGGAGGGTCTCAGGTTTGGTATTAGAAGCATTGAGATATCACATCTCATGTTATAGGAAGAATCTCAGGTTTGGTATTAGAGGCATTGAGATATCACATCTCATGCTATCAGAAGGGTCTCAGGATTGGTATGGGAAGGAGTCGGATATCACATCTCATGCTAAAGGGAGGGCCTCAGGTTTGGTATTAGAAGCATTGAGATATCACATCTCATGTTATAGGAAGAATCTCAGGTTTGGTATTAGAGGCATTGCGATAGCACATCTCATGCTATAGGAAGGGTCTCAGGATTGGAATGGGAAGGAGTTGGATATCACATCTCATGCTAAACGAAGGGTCTCAGTTTTGGTAGAAGCATTGAGATATCACATCTCATGGTATAGGAAGGGTCTCAGTATTGGAATGGGAAGGAGTTGGATATCACATCTCATCCAATAGGAAGGATCTCAGGATTGGAATGGGAAGGATTTGGATGTCACATCTCTTGCTATAGGAAGGGTCTCAGTTTTTTTATTAGAAACATTGAGATATCACATCTCATGCTATAGGAAGGGTTTCAGGATTGGAATGGGAAGGATTTGTATATCACATCTCATGCTAAAGGAAGGGTCTCAGGTTTGGAAGGGGAAGGATTTGGATATCATATCTCATGTTATAGGACGGGTCGCAGGTTTGGTATTAGAAGCTTTGAGATATCACATCTCATGCTATAGGAAGGTCTCAGGATTGGAATGGGAAGGAGTTGGATATCCCTTCTCATGCTATAGGAAGGTTCTCAGGTTGGAATGGGAAGGAGTTGGATATCACATCTCATGTTATAGGAAGGGTCTCAGGATTGGAATGGGAAGGATTTGGATATCACATCTCTTGCTATAGGAAGGGTCTCAGGTTTTTTATTAGAAACATTGAGATATCACATCTCATGCTATAGGAAGGGTTTCAGGATTGGAATGGGAAGGATTTGGATATCACATCTCATGCTAAAGGAAGGGTCTCAGGTTTGGAAGGGGAAGGATTTGGATATCATATCTCATGTTATAGGACGGGTCCCAGGTTTGGTATTAGAAGCTTTGGGATATCACATCTCAAGCTATAGGAAGGTTCTCAGGTTTGGAAGGGGAAGGATTTGGATCTCACATCTCATGTTTTAGGACGGGTCTCAGGTTTGGTATTAGAAGCATTGAGATATCACATCTCATGCTATAGGAAGGGTCTCAGGATTGGAATGGGAAGGAGTTGGATATCAAGTCTCATGCCATAGGAAGGGTCTCAGGTTTGGTACAAGCATTGAGATATCACATCTCTGCTATCGGAAGGGTCTCAGGATAGGAATGGGAAGGAGTTGGATATCACATCTCAAGCTATCTCAGGATTGGAATGGGAAGGAGTTTGATATCACATCTCAAGCTATAGGAAGGTTCTCAGGTTTGGAAGGGGAAGGATTTGGATCTCACATCTCATGTTTTAGGACGGGTCTCAGGTTTGGTATTAGAAGCATTGAGATATCACATCTCATGGTATAGGAAGGGTCTCAGGATTGGAATGGGAAGGAGTTGGATATCACATCTCAAGCTATCACAGGATTGAGAAGCATTGATTTGGATTTCACATCTCATGTTATAGGATGGTTCTCATGTTTGGTTTTAGAAGCATTGAGATATCACATCTAATGCTATCGGAAGGGTCTCAGGTTTGGAAAGGGAAGGATTTGGATTTCACATATGTTATTGGATGGTTCTCATGCTATAGGAAGGGTCTCACGATTGGAATGGGAAGGATTTGGATATCACATCTCATGCTATAGGAAGGGTCTCAGGATTGGAATGGGAAGGAGTTGGATATCACATCTCATGCTATAGGAAGGGTCTCAGGAATGGAATGGGAAGGAGTTTTATATGACATCTCATGCCATAGGAAGGATCTCAGGTTTGGTATTAGAAGCATTGAGACATCACATCTCATGTTATAGGAAGGGTCTCAGGATTGGAATTGGAAGGAGTTGGATATCACATCTCATGCTATAGGAAGGGTCTCAGGTTTGGTATAAGCATTGAGATATCACATCTCATGCTATAGGAAGGGTCTCAGGATTGGAATGGGAAGGAGTTGTATATGACATCTCATGCCATAGGAAGGGTCTCAGGTTTGGTATCAGCATTGAGATATCACATCTCTGCTATCGGAAGGGTCTCAGGATTGGAATGGGAAGGAGTTGGATATCCCATCTTATGTTATAGGAAGGGTCTCAGGTTTGGTATTAGAAGCATTGAGATATCACATCTCATGCTATAGGAAGGGTCTCAGGATTGAAATGGGAAGGACTTGAATATCCCATCTCATGCTATAGGGAGGCTCTCACGTTTGGAAAGGGAAGGAGTTGGATATCACATTTCATGTTAGAGGTAGGATCTCAGGTTTGGTATTAGAGGCATTGAATATCACATCTCATGCTATCAGAAGGGTCTCAGGATTGGAATGGGAAGGAGTTGGATATCACATCTCATGCTAAAGGGAGGGTCTCAGGTTTGGAAGGGGAAGGATTTTGATATCACATCTCATGTTATAGGAAGGATCTCAGGTTTGGTATTAGAGGGATTGAGATATCACATCTCATGCTATCGGAAGGGTATCAGGATTGGATTTGGAAGTAGTTGGATATCCCATCTCATGCTATAGGAAGGGTCTCAGGTTGGAATGGGAAGGAATTGGATATCACATCTCATGTTATAGGAAGGGTCTCAGGATTGGAATGGGAAATACTTCGATATCACATCTCATGCTATAGGAAGGCTCTCAGGTTTGCAAGGGGAAGGAGTTGGATATCACATTTCATGTTAGAGGTAGGATCTCAGGTTTGGTATTAGAGGCATTGAGATATCACATCTCATGCTATCAGAAATGTCTCAGGATTGGAATGGGAAGGAGTTGGATATCACATCTCATGCTAAAGGGAGGGTCTCTGGTTTGGAAGGGGAAGGATTTGGATATCACATCTCATATTATAGGAAGGATCTCAGGTTTGGTATTAGAAGCATTGAGATATCACATCTCATGCTATAGGAAGGGTCTCAGGTTTGGAATGGGAAGGAATTGGATATCACATCTCATGTTATAGGAAGGATCTCAGGTTTGGTATTAGAAGCATTGAGATATCACATCTCATGCTATAGAAAGGGTCTCAGGTTTGGAACGGGAAGGAGTTGGATATCACATCTCATGTTATAGGAAGGGTCTCAGGTTTGGTCTAAGCATTGAGATATCACATCTCTGCTATCAGAAGTTTCTCAGGATTGAAATAGGAAGGAGTTGGATATCCCATCTCATGTTATAGGACGGGTCTCAGGTTTGGTAATAGAATCATTGAGATATCACATCTCATGCTGTAGGAAGTGTCTAAGGATTGGAATGGGAAGGACTTGGATATCACATCTCATGCTATAGGTAGACTCTCAGGTTTGGAAAGGGAAGGAGTGGGATATCACATTTCATGTTCAAGGAAGGATCTCAGGTTTGGTATTAGAGGCATTGAGATATCACATCTCATGCTATAGGAAGGGTCTCAGGATTTGAATGGGAAGGATTTGGATATCACATCTCATGCTATAGGAAGGGTCTCAGGTTTGGTATAAGCATTGAGAAATCACATCTCATGCTATAGGAAGGGTCTCAGGATTGGAATGGAAAGGAGTTGGATATCACATCTCATGCCATAGGAAGGGTCTCAGGTTTGGTACAAGCATTGAGATATCACATCTCTGCTATCGGAAGGGTCTCAGGATAGGAATGGGAAGGAGTTGGATATCACATCTCAAGCTATCTCAGGATTGGAATGGGAAGGAGTTTGATATCACATCTCAAGCTATAGGAAGGTTCTCAGGTTTGGAGGGGGAAGGATTTGGATCTCACATCTCATGTTTTAGGACGGGTCTCAGGTTTGGTATTAGAAGCATTGAGATATCACATCTCATGGTATAGGAAGGGTCTCAGGATTGGAATGGGAAGGAGTTGGATATCACATCTCAAGCTATCACAGGATTGGAATGGGAAGGAGTTTGATATCACATCTCAAGCTATAGGAAGGGTCTCAGGTTTGGAAAGGGAAGGATTTGGATTTCACATCTCATGTTATAGGATGGTTCTCATGTTTGGTTTTAGAAGCATTGAGATATCACATCTAATGCTATCGGAAGGGTCTCAGGTTTGGAAAGGGAAGGATTTGGATTTCACATATGTTATTGGATGGTTCTCAGGTTTGGTTTTAGAAGCATTAAGATATCACATCTCATGCTATAGGAAGGGTCTCAGGTTTTGGAATCGGAAGGAGTTGGATACACATCTCATGTTATAGGAAGGATCTCAGGTTTGGTATTAGAAAAATTGTGATATCACAAATCATGCTATAGGAAGGGTCTCAGGATTGGAATGGGAAGGAGTTGGATATGACATCTCATGCCACAGGAAGGGTCTCAGGTTTGGTATAAGCATTGAGATATCACATCTCTGCTATCGGAAGGGTCTCAGGATTGGAATGGGAAGGAGTTGGATATCCCATCTTATGTTATAGGAAAGATCTCAGGTTTGGAAGGGGAAGTATTTGGACATCACATCTCATGTTTTAGGACGGGTGTCAGGTTTGGTATTAGAAGCATTGAGATATCACATCTCATGGTATAGGAAGGGTCTCAGGATTGGAATGGGAAGGAGTTGGATATCACATCTCATGCTAAAGGAAAGATCTCAGGTTTGGAAGGGGAAGGATTTGGACATCACATCTCATGTTTTAGGACGGGTGTCAGGTTTGGTATTAGAAGCATTGAGATATCACATCTCATGGTATAGGAAGGGTCTCAGGATTGGAATGGGAAGGAGTTGGATATCACATCTCATGCTAAAGGAAAGATCTCAGGTTTGGAAGGGGAAGGATTTGGACATCACATCTCATGTTTTAGAACGGGTGTCAGGTTTGGTATTAGAAGCATTGAGATATCACATCTCATGGTATAGGAAGGGTCTCAGGATTGGAATGGGAAGGAGTTTGATATCACATCTCATGCAATCGGAAGGGTCTCAGGTTTGGAATGGGAAGGAGTTGGATATCACATCTCATGTTATAGGAAGGGTCTCAGGTTTGGTATAAGCATTGAGATATCACATCTCTGCTATCGGAAGGGTCTCAGGATTGGAATGGGAAGGAGTTGGATATCCCATCTCATTATAGCAAGGGTCTCAGGTTTGGTATTAGAAGCATTGAGATATCACATCTCATGCTATAGGAAGGGTCTCAGGATTGGAATGGGAACGACTTGGATATCACATCTCATGATAAAGGAAGGGTCTAAGGTTTGGAAGGGGAAGGATTTGGATATCACATCTCATGTTATAGGACCGGTCTCAGGTTTGGTATTAGAAGCATTGAGATATCAAGTCCCATGGTATAGGATGGTCTCAGAATTGGAATGGGAAGGAGTTGGATATCACATCTCAAGCTATAGGAAGGGTGTCAGGATTGGAATGGGAAGGAGTTTGATATCACATCTCATGCCATGGTATGGGTCTCAGGTTTTGTAGAAGCATTGGGATATCACATCTCATGCTATCGGAAGGGTATCAGGATTGGATTTGGAAGGAGTTGGATATCCCATCTCATGATATAGGAAGGGTCTCAGGTTGGAATGGGAAGGAGTTGGATATCACATCTCATGCTATAGGAAGGGTATCAGGATTGGAATGGGAAGGACTTGGATATCACATCTCATGCTATAGGAAGGCTATCAGGTTTGGAAGGGGAAGGATTTGGATATCACATCTCATGCTATAGGAAGGGTCTCAGGTTTGGTATAAGCATTGAGATATCACATCTCATGCTATAGAAACGGTCTCAAGATTGCAATGGGAAGGAGTTGGATATCACATCTCATGTTATAGGAAGGATCTCAGATTTGGTATTAGAAGCATTGAGACATCACATCTCATGCTATAGGAAGTGTCTCAGGATTGGAATGGGAAGGAGTTGGATATCACATCTCATGTTATAGGAAGGGTCTCAGGATTGGAATGGGAAGCACTTCGATATCACATCTCATGTTATAGGAAGGCTTCCAGGTTTAGAAGGGGAAGGAGTTGGATATCACATTTCATGTTAGAGGTAGGATCTCAGGTTTGGTATTAGAGGCATTGAGATATAACATCTCATGCTATCAGAAGGGTCTCAGGATTGGAATGGGAAGGAGTTGGATATCACATCTCATGCTAAAGGGAGGGTCTCAGGTTTGGAAGGGGAAGGATTTGGATATCACATCTCATGCTATAGGAAGGGTCTCAGGAATGGAATGGGAAGGAGTTTTATATGACATCTCATGCCATAGGAAGGATCTCAGGTTTGGTATTAGAAGCATTGAGACATAACATCTCATGTTATAGGAAGGGTCTCAGGATTGGAATGGGAAGGAGTTGGATATCACATCTCATGCTATAGGAAGGGTCTCAGGTTTGGTATAGGCATTGAGATATCACATCACATGCTATAGGAAGGGTCTCAGGATTGGAATGGGAAGGAGTTGTATATGACATCTCATGCCATAGGAAGGGTCTCAGGTTTGGTATCAGCATTGAGATATCACATCTCTGCTATCGGAAGGGTCTCAGGATTGGAATGGGAAGGAGTTGGATATCCCATCTTATGTTATAGGAAGGGTCTCAGGTTTGGTATTAGAAGCATTGAGATATCACATCTCATGTTATAGGAAGGGTCTCAGGATTGGAATGGGAAGGAGTTGGATATCACATCTCATGCTATAGGAAGGGTCTCAGGTTTGGTATAAGCATTGAGATATCACATCTCATGCTATAGGAAGGGTCTCAGGATTGGAATGGGAAGGAGTTGGATATCACATCTCATGCTATAGGAAGGGTCTCAGGTTTGGTATAAGCATTGAGATATCACATCCCATGCTATAGGAAGGGTCTCAGGATTGGAATGGGAAGGAGTTGTATATGACATCTCATGCCATAAGAAGGGTCTCAGGTTTGGTATCAGCATTGAGATATCACACCTCTGCTATCGGAAGGGTCTCAGGATTGGAATGGGAAGGAGTTGGATATCCCATCTCATGCTATAGGAAGGGTCTCAGGATTGGAATGGGAAGGACTTGAATATCCCATCACATGCTATAGGGAGGCTCTCACGTTTGGAAAGGGAAGGAGTTGGATATCACATTTCATGTTAGAGGTAGGATCTCAGGTTTGGTATTAGAGGCATTGAATATCACATCTCATGCTATCAGAAGGGTCTCAGGATTGGAATGGGAAGGAGTTGGATATCACATCTCATGCTAAAGGGAGGGTCTCAGGTTTGGAAGGGGAAGGATTTTGATATCACATCTCATGTTATAGGAAGGATCTCAGGTTTGGTATTAGAGGGATTGAGATATCACATCTCATGCTATCGGAAGGGTATCAGGATTGGATTTGGAAGTAGTTGGATATCCCATCTCATGCTATAGGAAGGGTCTCAGGTTGGAATGGGAAGGAGTTGGATATCACATCTCATGTAATAGGAAGGGTCTCAGGATTGGAATGGGAAATACTTCGATATCACATCTCATGCTATAGGAAGGCTCTCAGGTTTGCAAGGGGAAGGAGTTGGATATCACATTTCATGTTAGAGGTAGGATCTCAGGTTTGGTAGTAGAGGCATTGAGATATCACATCTCATGCTATCAGAAATGTCTCAGGATTGGAATGGGAAGGAGTTGGATATCACATCTCATGCTAAAGGGAGGGTCTCTGGTTTGGAAGGGGAAGGATTTGGATATCACATCTCATGTTATAGGAAGGATCTCAGGTTTGGTATTAGAAGCATTGAGATATCACGTCTCATGCTATAGGAAGGGTCTCAGGTTTGGAATGGGAAGGAATTGGATATCACATCTCATGTCATAGGAAGGATCTCAGGTTTGGTATTAGAAGCATTGAGATATCACATCTCATGCTATAGGAATGGTCTCAGGATTGGAATGGGAAGGAGTTGGATATTAGGTTCTTGCTATAGAAAGGGTCTCAGGTTTGGAACGGGAAGGAGTTGGATATCACATCTCATGTTATAGGAAGGGTCTCAGGTTTGGTCTAAGCATTGAGATATCACATCTCTGCTATCGGAAGTTTCTCAGGATTGAAATGGGAAGGAGTTGGATATCCTATCTCATGTTATAGGACGGGTCTCAGGTTTGGTAATAGAATCATTGAGATATCACATCTCATGCTGTAGGAAGTGTCTAAGGATTGGAATGGGAAGGACTTGGATATCACATCTCATGCTATAGGTAGACTCTCAGGTTTGGAAAGGGAAGGAGTGGGATATCGCATTTCATGTTCAAGGAAGGATCTCAGGTTTGGTATTAGAGGCATTGAGATATCACATCTCATGCTATAGGAAGGGTCTCAGGATTGGAATGGGAAGGATTTGGATATCACATCTCATGCTATAGGAAGGGTCTCAGGTTTGGTATAAGCATTGAGATATCACATCTCATGCTATAGGAAGGGTCTCAAGATTGGAATGGGGAGGAGTTGGATATCACATCTCATGCTATAGGTAGGCTCTCAGGTTTGGAAGGGGAAGGATTTGGATATCACATTTCATGTTAGAGGAAGGATCTCAGGTTTGGTATTAGAGGCATTGAGATATCACATCTCATGCTATAGGAAGGGTCTCACGATTGGAATGGGAAGGATTTGGATATCACATCTCATGCTATAGGAAGGGTCTCAGGTTTGGTATAAGCATTGAAATATCACATCCCATGCTATAGGAAGGGTCTCAGGATTGGAATGGAAGGAGTTGGATATCACATCTCATGTTATAGGAAGGATCTCAGATTTGGTATAAGCATTGAAATATCACATCCCATGCTATAGGAAGGGTCTCAGGATTGGAATGGAAGGAGTTGGATATCACATCTCATGCTATAGGAAGAGTCTCAGGATTGGAATGGGAAGGAGTTGGATATCACATCTCATGTTATAGGAAGGGTCTCAGGATTGGAATGGGAAGGACTTCGATATCACATCTCATGTTATAGGAAGGCTCCCAGGTTTGGAAGGGGAAGGAGTTGGATATCACATCTCATGCTAAAGGGAGGGTCTCAGGTTTGGAAGGGGAAGGATTTGAAAATCACATCTCGTGTTATAGGAAGGATCTCAGGTTTGGTATTAGAAGAATTGAAATATCACATCTCATGCTATCGGAAGGATCTCAGGTTTGGTATTAGAAGCATTGAGATATCACATCTCATGCTATCAGAATGGTCTCAGGATTGGAATGGGAAGGAGTTGGATATCACATCTCATGCTAAAGGGAGGGTCTCTGGTTTGTAAGGGGAAGGATTTGGATATCACATCTCATGTTATAGGAAGGATCTCAGGTTTGTTATTAGAAGCATTGAGATATCACATCTCATGCTATAGGAAGGGTCTCAGGATTGGAATGGGAAGGAGTTGGATATCATATCTCATGCTATAGGAAGGGTCTCAGGAATGGAATGGGAAGGAGTTTTATATGACATCTCATGCCATAGGAAGGATCTCATGTTTGGTATTAGAAGCATTGAGACATCACAACTCATGTTATAGGAAGGGTATCAGGATTGGAATGGGAAGGAGTTGGATATCACATCTCATGCTATAGGAAGGGTCTCAGGTTTGGTATAAGCATTGAGATATCACATCTCATGCTATAGGAAGGGTCTCAGGATTGGAATGGGAAGGAATTGGATATCACATCTCATGTCATAGGAAGGATCTCAGGTTTGGTATTAGAAGCATTGAGATATCACATCTCATGCTATAGGAATGGTCTCAGGATTGGAATGGGAAGGAGTTGGATATTAGATTCTTGCTATAGAAAGGGTCTCAGGTTTGGAACGGGAAGGAGTTGGATATCACATCTCATGTTATAGGAAGGGTCTCAGGTTTGGTCTAAGCATTGAGATATCACATCTCTGCTATCAGAAGTTTCTCAGGATTGAAATGGGAAGGAGTTGGATATCCCATCTCATGTTATAGGACGGGTCTCAGGTTTGGTAATAGAATCATTGAGATATCACATCTCATGCTGTAGGAAGTGTCTAAGGATTGGAATGGGAAGGACTTGGATATCACATCTCATGCTATAGGTAGACTCTCAGGTTTGGAAAGGGAAGGAGTGGGATATCACATTTCATGTTCAAGGAAGGATCTCAGGTTTGGTATTAGAGGCATTGAGATATCACATCTCATGCTATAGGAAGGGTCTCAGGATTGGAATGGGAAGGATTTGGATATCACATCTCATGCTATAGGAAGGGTCTCAGGTTTGGTATAAGCATTGAGATATCACATCTCATGCTATAGGAAGGGTCTCAGGATTGGAATGGGAAGGAGTTATATATCACATCTCATGCCATAGGAAGGGTCTCAGGTTTGGTACAAGCATTGAGATATCACATCTCTGCTATCGGAAGGGTCTCAGGATAGGAATGGGAAGGAGTTGGATATCACATCTCAAGCTATCTCAGGATTGGAATGGGAAGGAGTTTGATATCACATCTCAAGCTATAGGAAGGTTATCAGGTTTGGAGGGGGAAGGATTTGGATCTCACATCTCATGTTTTAGGACGGGTCTCAGGTTTGGTATTAGAAGCATTGAGATATCACATCTCATGGTATAGGAAGCGTCTCAGGATTGGAATGGGAAGGAGTTGGATATCACATCTCAAGCTATCACAGGATTGGAATGGGAAGGAGTTTGATATCACATCTCAAGCTATAGGAAGGGTCTCAGGTTTGGAAAGGGAAGGATTTGGATTTCACATCTCATGTTATAGGATGGTTCTCATGTTTGGTTTTAGAAGCATTGAGATATCACATCTAATGCTATCGGAAGGGTCTCAGGTTTGGAAAGGGAAGGATTTGGATTTCACATATGTTATTGGATGGTTCTCAGGTTTGGTTTTAGAAGCATTAAGATATCACATCTCATGCTATAGGAAGGGTCTCAGGTTTTGGAATGGGAAGGAGTTGGATACACATCTCATGTTATAGGAAGGATCTCAGGTTTGGTATTAGAAAAATTGTGATATCACATATCATGCTATAGGAAGGGTCTCAGGATTGGAATGGGAAGGAGTTGGATATGACATCTCATGCCACAGGAAGGGTCTCAGGTTTGGTATAAGCATTGAGATATCACATCTCTGCTATCGGAAGGGTCTCAGGATTGGAATGGGAAGGAGTTGGATATCCCATCTTATGTTATAGGAAAGATCTCAGGTTTGGAAGGGGAAGGATTTGGACATCACATCTCATGTTTTAGGACGGGTGTCAGGTTTGGTATTAGAAGCATTGAGATATCACATCTCATGGTATAGGAAGGGTCTCAGGATTGGAATGGGAAGGAGTTGGATATCACATCTCATGCTAAAGGAAAGATCTCAGGTTTGGAAGGGGAAGGATTTGGACATCACATCTCATGTTTTAGGACGGGTGTCAGGTTTGGTATTAGAAGCATTGAGATATCACATCTCATGGTATAGGAAGGGTCTCAGGATTGGAATGGGAAGGAGTTGGATATCCCATCTCATGCTAAAGGAAAGATCTCAGGTTTGGAAGGGGAAGGATTTGGACATCACATCTCATGTTTTAGAACGGGTGTCAGGTTTGGTATTAGAAGCATTGAGATATCACATCTCATGGTATAGGAAGGGTCTCAGGATTGGAATGGGAAGGAGTTTGATATCACATCTCATGCAATCGGAAGGGTCTCAGGTTTGGAATGGGAAGGAGTTGGATATCACATCTCATGTTATAGGAAGGATCTCAGGTTTATTATTAGAAGCATTGAGATATCACATCTCATGCTATAGGAAGGGTCTCAGGTTTGGTATAAGCATTGAGATATCACATCTCTGCTATCGGAAGGGTCTCAGGATTGGAATGGGAAGGAGTTGGATATCCCATCTCATTATAGCAAGGGTCTCAGGTTTGGTATTAGAAGCATTGAGATATCACATCTCATGCTATAGGAAGGGTCTCAGGATTGGAATGGGAACGACTTGGATATCACATCTCATGATAAAGGAAGGGTCTAAGGTTTGGAAGGGGAAGGATTTGGATATCACATCTCATGTTATAGGACCGGTCTCAGGTTTGGTATTAGAAGCATTGAGATATCAAGTCCCATGGTATAGGACGGGTCTCAGAATTGGAATGGGAAGGAGTTGGATATCACATCTCAAGCTATAGGAAGGGTGTCAGGATTGGAATGGGAAGGAGTTTGATATCACATCTCATGCCATGGTATGGGTCTCAGGTTTTGTAGAAGCATTGGGATATCACATCTCATGCTATCGGAAGGGTATCAGGATTGGATTTGGAAGGAGTTGGATATCCCATCTCATGATATAGGAAGGGTCTCAGGTTGGAATGGGAAGGAGTTGGATATCACATCTCATGTTATAGGAAGGGTATCAGGATTGGAATGGGAAGGACTTGGATATCACATCTCATGCTATAGGAAGGCTATCAGGTTTGGAAGGGGAAGGATTTGGATATCACATCTCATGCTATAGGAAGGGTCTCAGGTTTGGTATAAGCATTGAGATATCACATCTCATGCTATAGAAACGGTCTCAAGATTGCAATGGGAAGGAGTTGGATATCACATCTCATGTTATAGGAAGGATCTCAGATTTGGTATTAGAAGCATTGAGACATCACATCTCATGCTATAGGAAGTGTCTCAGGATTGGAATGGGAAGGAGTTGGATATCACATCTCATGTTATAGGAAGGGTCTCAGGATTGGAATGGGAAGCACTTCGATATCACATCTCATGTTATAGGAAGGCTTCCAGGTTTAGAAGGGGAAGGAGTTGGATATCACATTTCATGTTAGAGGTAGGATCTCAGGTTTGGTATTAGAGGCATTGAGATATAACATCTCATGCTATCAGAAGGGTCTCAGGATTGGAATGGGAAGGAGTTGGATATCACATCTCATGCTAAAGGGAGGGTCTCAGGTTTGGAAGGGGAAGGATTTGGATATCACATCTCATGCTATAGGAAGGGTCTCAGGAATGGAATGGGAAGGAGTTTTATATGACATCTCATGCCATAGGAAGGATCTCAGGTTTGGTATTAGAAGCATTGAGACATAACATCTCATGTTATAGGAAGGGTCTCAGGATTGGAATGGGAAGGAGTTGGATATCACATCTCATGCTATAGGAAGGGTCTCAGGTTTGGTATAAGCATTGAGATATCACATCTCATGCTATAGGAAGGGTCTCAGGATTGGAATGGGAAGGAGTTGTATATGACATCTCATGCCATAGGAAGGGTCTCAGGTTTGGTATCAGCATTGAGATATCACATCTCTGCTATCGGAAGGGTCTCAGGATTGGAATGGGAAGGAGTTGGATATCCCATCTTATGTTATAGGAAGGGTCTCAGGTTTGGTATTAGAAGCATTGAGATATCACATCTCATGTTATAGGAAGGGTCTCAGGATTGGAATGGGAAGGAGTTGGATATCACATCTCATGCTATAGGAAGGGTCTCAGGTTTGGTATAAGCATTGAGATATCACATCTCATGCTATAGGAAGGGTCTCAGGATTGGAATGGGAAGGAGTTGGATATCACATCTCATGCTATAGGAAGGGTCTCAGGTTTGGTATAAGCATTGAGATATCACATCCCATGCTATAGGAAGGGTCTCAGGATTGGAATGGGAAGGAGTTGTATATGACATCTCATGCTATAGGAAGGGTCTCAGGTTTGGTATCAGCATTGAGATATCACATCCCATGCTATAGGAAGGGTTTCAGGATTGGAATGGGAAGGAGTTGGATATCCCATCTCATGCTATAGGAAGGGTCTCAGGATTGGAATGGGAAGGACTTGAATATCCCATCTCATGCTATAGGGAGGCTCTCACGTTTGGAAAGGGAAGGAGTTGGATATCACATTTCATGTTAGAGGTAGGATCTCAGGTTTGGTATTAGAGGCATTGAATATCACATCTCATTCTATCAGAAGGGTCTCAGGATTGGAATGGGAAGGAGTTGGATATCACATCTCATGCTAAAGGGAGGGTCTCAGGTTTGGAAGGGGAAGGATTTTGATATCACATCTCATGTTATAGGAAGGATCTCAGGTTTGGTATTAGAGGGATTGAGACATCACATCTCATGCTATCGGAAGGGTATCAGGATTGGATTTGGAAGTAGTTGGATATCCCATCTCATGCTATAGGAAGGGTCTCAGGTTGGAATGGGAAGGAGTTGGATATCACATCTTATGTTATAGGAAGGGTCTCAGGATTGGAATGGGAAATACTTCGATATCACATCTCATGCTATAGGAAGGCTCTCAGGTTTGCAAGGGGAAGGAGTTGGATATCACATTTCATGTTAGAGGTAGGATCTCAGGTTTGGTATTAGAGGCATTGAGATATCACATCTCATTCTATCAGAAATGTCTCAGGATTGGAATGGGAAGGAGTTGGATATCACATCTCATGCTAAAGGGAGGGTCTCTGGTTTGGAAGGGGAAGGATTTGGATATCACATCTCATGTTATAGGAAGGATCTCAGGTTTGGTATTAGAAGCATTGAGATATCACGTCTCATGCTATAGGAAGGGTCTCAGGTTTGGAATGGGAAGGAATTGGATATCACATCTCATGTCATAGGAAGGATCTCAGGTTTGGTATTAGAAGCATTGAGATATCACATCTCATGCTATAGGAATGGTCTCAGGATTGGAATGGGAAGGAGTTGGATATTAGATTCTTGCTATAGAAAGGGTCTCAGGTTTGGAACGGGAAGGAGTTGGATATCACATCTCATGTTATAGGAAGGGTCTCAGGTTTGGTCTAAGCATTGAGATATCACATCTCTGCTATCGGAAGTTTCTCAGGATTGAAATGGGAAGGAGTTGGATATCCTATCTCATGTTATAGGACGGGTCTCAGGTTTGGTAATAGAATCATTGAGATATCACATCTCATGCTGTAGGAAGTGTCTAAGGATTGGAATGGGAAGGACTTGGATATCACATCTCATGCTATAGGTAGACTCTCAGGTTTGGAAAGGGAAGGAGTGGGATCTCGCATTTCATGTTCAAGGAAGGATCTCAGGTTTGGTATTAGAGGCATTGAGATATCACATCTCATGCTATAGGAAGGGTCTCAGGATTGGAATGGGAAGGATTTGGATATCACATCTCATGCTATAGGAAGGGTCTCAGGTTTGGTATAAGCATTGAGATATCACATCTCATGCTATAGGAAGGGTCTCAGGATTGGAATGGGGAGGAGTTGGATATCACATCTCATGCTATAGGTAGGCTCTCAGGTTTGGAAGGGGAAGGATTTGGATATCACATTTCATGTTAGAGGAAGGATCTCAGGTTTGGTATTAGAGGCATTGAGATATCACATCTCATGCTATAGGAAGGGTCTCACGATTGGAATGGGAAGGATTTGGATATCACATCTCATGCTATAGGAAGGGTCTCAGGTTTGGTATAAGCATTGAAATATCACATCCCATGCTATAGGAAGGGTCTCAGGATTGGAATGGAAGGAGTTGGATATCACATCTCATGTTATAGGAAGGATCTCAGATTTGGTATTAGAAGCATTGAGACATCACATCTCATGCTATAGGAAGGGTCTCAGGATTGGAATGGGAAGGAGTTGGATATCACATCTCATGTTATAGGAAGGGTCTCAGGATTGGAATGGGAAGGACTTCGATATCACATCTCATGTTATAGGAAGGCTCCCAGGTTTGGAAGGGGAAGGAGTTGGATATCACATCTCATGCTAAAGGGAGGGTCTCAGGTTTGGAAGGGGAAGGATTTGAAAATCACATCTCGTGTTATAGGAAGGATCTCAGGTTTGGTATTAGAAGAATTGAAATATCACATCACATGCTATCGGAAGGATCTCAGGTTTGGTATTAGAAGCATTGAGATATCACATCTCATGCTATCAGAATGGTCTCAGGATTGGAATGGGAAGGAGTTGGATATCACATCTCATGCTAAAGGGAGGGTCTCTGGTTTGGAAGGGGAAGGATTTGGATATCACATCTCATGTTATAGGAAGGATCTCAGGTTTCTTATTAGAAGCATTGAGATATCACATCTCATGCTATAGGAAGGGTCTCAGGATTGGAATGGGAAGGAGTTGGATATCATATCTCATGCTATAGGAAGGGTCTCAGGAATGGAATGGGAAGGAGTTTTATATGACATCTCATGCCATAGGAAGGATCTCATGTTTGGTATTAGAAGCATTGAGACATCACAACTCATGTTATAGGAAGGGTATCAGGATTGGAATGGGAAGGAGTTGGATATCACATCTCATGCTATAGGAAGGGTCTCAGGTTTGGTATAAGCATTGAGATATCACATCTCATGCTATAGGAAGGGTCTCAGGATTGGAATGGGAAGGAGTTGTATATGACATCTCATGCCATAGGAAGGGTCTCAGGTTTGGTATAAGCATTGAGATATCACATCTCTGCTATCGGATGGGTCTCAGGATTGGAATGGGAAGGACTAGGATATCACATCTCATGCTATAGGAAGGGTCTCAGGATTGGAATGGGAAGGACTTGGATATCACATCTCATGTTATAGGAAGGGTCTCAGGTTTGGTATTAGAAGCATTGAGATATCACATCTCATGCTATAGGAAGGGTCTCAGGAATGGAATGGGAAGGACTTGGATATCACATCTCATGATAAAGGAAGGGTCTAAGGTTTGGAAGGGGAAGGATTTGGATATCACATCTCATGTTATAGGACGGGTCTCAGGTTTGGTATTAGAAGCATTGTGATATCACATCTCATGCTATAGGAAGTGTCTCAGGATTGGAATGGGAAGGAGTTGGATATCACATCTCATGCTATAGGAAGGGTTTCAGGTTTGGTAGAAGCATTGAGATATCACATCTCATGCTATAGGAAGAGTCTCAGGTTTGGGAAGGGAAGGATTTGGATTTCACATCTCATGTTATAGGATGGTTCTCATGTTTGGTTTTTGAAGCATTGAGATATCACATCTCATGCTATCGGAAGGGTCTCAGGTTTGGAATGGGAAGGAGTTGGATATCACATCTCATGTTATAGGAAGGATCTCATGTTTGGTATTAGAAGCATTGAGATATCACATCTCATGCTATAGGAAGGGTCTCCGGATTGGAATGTGAAGGATTTGGATATTACATCTCATGCTAAAGGAAGGGTCTCAGGTTTGGAATGGGAAGGAGTTGGATATGACATCTCTTGTTATAGGGAGGGTCTCAGGATTTGAATGGCAAGGAGTTGGATATCACATCTCATGCCATAGGAAGGGTCTCAGGTTTGGTATAAGCATTGAGATATCACATCTCTGCTATCGGAAGGGTCTCAGGATTGGATTGGGAAGGAGTTGGATATCCCTTCTCATGCTATAGGAAGGGTCTCAGGTTGGAATGGGAAGGAGTTGGATATCACATCTCATGTTATAGGAAGGGTCTCAGGATTGGAATGGGAAGGAGTTGGATATTAGATTCTTGCTATAGAAAGGGTCTCAGGTTTGGAACGGGAAGGAGTTGGATATCACATCTCATGTTATAGGAAGGGTCTCAGGTTTGGTCTAAGCATTGAGATATCACATCTCTGCTATCGGAAGTTTCTCAGGATTGAAATGGGAAGGAGTTGGATAACCTATCTCATGTTATAGGACGGGTCTCAGGTTTGGTAATAGAATCATTGAGATATCACATCTCATGCTGTAGGAAGTGTCTAAGGATTGGAATGGGAAGGACTTGGATATCACATCTCATGCTATAGGTAGACTCTCAGGTTTGGAAAGGGAAGGAGTGGGATCTCGCATTTCATGTTCAAGGAAGGATCTCAGGTTTGGTATTAGAGGCATTGAGATATCACATCTCATGCTATAGGAAGGGTCTCAGGATTGGAATGGGAAGGATTTGGATATCACATCTCATGCTATAGGAAGGGTCTCAGGTTTGGTATAAGCATTGAGATATCACATCTCATGCTATAGGAAGGGTCTCAGGATTGGAATGGGGAGGAGTTGGATATCACATCTCATGCTATAGGTAGGCTCTCAGGTTTGGAAGGGGAAGGATTTGGATATCACATTTCATGTTAGAGGAAGGATCTCAGGTTTGGTATTAGAGGCATTGAGATATCACATCTCATGCTATAGTAAGGGTCTCACGATTGGAATGGGAAGGATTTGGATATCACATCTCATGCTATAGGAAGGGTCTCAGGTTTGGTATAAGTATTGAAATATCACATCCCATGCTATAGGAAGGGTCTCAGGATTGGAATGGAAGGAGTTGGATATCACATCTCATGTTATAGGAAGGATCTCAGATTTGGTATTAGAAGCATTGAGACATCACATCTCATGCTATAGGAAGGGTCTCAGGATTGGAATGGGAAGGAGTTGGATATCACATCTCATGTTATAGGAAGGGTCTCAGGATTGGAATGGGAAGGACTTCGATATCACATCTCATGTTATAGGAAGGCTCCCAGGTTTGGAAGGGGAAGGAGTTGGATATCACATCTCATGCTAAAGGGAGGGTCTCAGGTTTGGAAGGGGAAGGATTTGAAAATCACATCTCGTGTTATAGGAAGGATCTCAGGTTTGGTATTAGAAGAATTGAAATATCACATCTCATGCTATCGGAAGGATCTCAGGTTTGGTATTAGAAGCATTGAGATATCACATCTCATGCTATCAGAATGGTCTCAGGATTGGAATGGGAAGGAGTTGGATATCACATCTCATGCTAAAGGGAGGGTCTCTGGTTTGGAAGGGGAAGGATTTGGATATCACATCTCATGTTATAGGAAGGATCTCAGGTTTCTTATTAGAAGCATTGAGATATCACATCTCATGCTATAGGAAGGGTCTCAGGATTGGAATGGGAAGGAGTTGGATATCATATCTCATGCTATAGGAAGGGTCTCAGGAATGGAATGGGAAGGAGTTTTATATGACATCTCATGCCATAGGAAGATCTCATGTTTGGTATTAGAAGCATTGAGACATCACAACTCATGTTATAGGAAGGGTATCAGGATTGGAATGGGAAGGAGTTGGATATCACATCTCATGCTATAGGAAGGGTCTCAGGTTTGGTATAAGCATTGAGATATCACATCTCATGCTATAGGAAGGGTCTCAGGATTGGAATGGGAAGGAGTTGTATATGACATCTCATGCCATAGGAAGGGTCTCAGGTTTGGTATAAGCATTGAGATATCACATCTCTGCTATCGGATGGGTCTCAGGATTGGAATGGGAAGGACTAGGATATCACATCTCATGCTATAGGAAGGGTCTCAGGATTGGAATGGGAAGGACTTGGATATCACATCTCATGTTATAGGAAGGGTCTCAGGTTTGGTATTAGAAGCATTGAGATATCACATCTCATGCTATAGGAAGGGTCTCAGGAATGGAATGGGAAGGACTTGGATATCACATCTCATGATAAAGGAAGGGTCTAAGGTTTGGAAGGGGAAGGATTTGGATATCACATCTCATGTTATAGGACGGGTCTCAGGTTTGGTATTAGAAGCATTGTGATATCACATCTCATGCTATAGGAAGTGTCTCAGGATTGGAATGGGAAGGAGTTGGATATCACATCTCATGCTATAGGAAGGGTTTCAGGTTTGGTAGAAGCATTGAGATATCACATCTCATGCTATAGGAAGAGTCTCAGGTTTGGGAAGGGAAGGATTTGGATTTCACATCTCATGTTATAGGATGGTTCTCATGTTTGGTTTTTGAAGCATTGAGATATCACATCTCATGCTATCGGAAGGGTCTCAGGTTTGGAATGGGAAGGAGTTGGATATCACATCTCATGTTATAGGAAGGATCTCATGTTTGGTATTAGAAGCATTGAGATATCACATCTCATGCTATAGGAAGGGTCTCCGGATTGGAATGTGAAGGATTTGGATATTACATCTCATGCTAAAGGAAGGGTCTCAGGTTTGGAATGGGAAGGAGTTGGATATGACATCTCTTGTTATAGGGAGGGTCTCAGGATTTGAATGGCAAGGAGTTGGATATCACATCTCATGCCATAGGAAGGGTCTCAGGTTTGGTATAAGCATTGAGATATCACATCTCTGCTATCGGAAGGGTCTCAGGATTGGATTGGGAAGGAGTTGGATATCCCTTCTCATGCTATAGGAAGGGTCTCAGGTTGGAATGGGAAGGAGTTGGATATCACATCTCATGTTATAGGAAGGGTCTCAGGTTTTTTATTAGAAACATTGAGATATCACATCTCATGCTATAGGAAGGGTTTTAGGATTGGAATGGGAAGTATTTGGATATCACATCTCATGCTAAAGGAAGGGTCTCAAGTTTGGAAGGGGAAGGATTTGGATATCATATCTCATGTTATAGGACAGGACCCAGGTTTGGTATTAGAAGCATTGAGATATCACATCTCGTGGTATAGGAAGGGTCTCAGGGTTGGAATGGGAAGGAGTTGGATATCAAATCTCATCCAATAGGAAGGGTCTCAGGTTTGGAATGGGTAGGAATTGGATATCACATCTCATGTTATAGGAAGGTTCTCAGGTTTGGTAGAAGCGTTGAGATATTACATCTCTGCTATCGGAAGGGTCTCAGGATTGGATTGGGAAGGAGTTGGATATCCCTTCTCATGCTATAGGAAGGGTCTCAGGTTGGAATGAGAAGGAGTTGGATATGACATCTCATGTTATAGGAAGGGTCTCAGGATTGGAATGGGAAGGAGTTGGATATGACATCTCTTGTTATAGGGAGGGTCTCAGGATTTGAATGGCAAGGAGTTGGATATCACATCTCATGCCATAGGAAGGGTCTCAGGTTTGGTATAAGCATTGAGATATCACATCTCTGCTATCGGAAGGGTCTCATGATTGGATTGGGAAGGAGTTGGATATCCCTTCTCATGCTATAGGAAGGGTCTCAGGTTGGAATGGGAAGGAGTTGGATATCACATCTCATGTTATAGGAAGGGTCTCAGGATTGGAATGGGAAGGATTCGGATATCGCATCTCTTGCTATAGGAAGGGTCTCAGGTTTTTTATTAGAAACATTGAGATATCACATCTCATGCTATAGGAAGGGTTTTAGGATTGGAATGGGAAGTATTTGGATATCACATCTCATGCTAAAGGAAGGGTCTCAAGTTTGGAAGGGGAAGGATTTGGATATCATATCTCATGTTATAGGACGGGACCCAGGTTTGGTATTAGAAGCATTGAGATATCACATCTCGTGGTATAGGAAGGGTCTCAGGGTTGGAATGGGAAGGAGTTGGATATCAAATCTCATCCAATAGGAAGGGTCTCAGGTTTGGAATGGGTAGGAATTGGATATCACATCTCATGTTATAGGAAGGTTCTCAGGTTTGGTAGAAGCGTTGAGATATCACATCTCTGCTATCGGAAGGGTCTCAGGATTGGATTGGGAAGGAGTTGGATATCCCTTCTCATGCTATAGGAAGGGTCTCAGGATTTGAATGGCAAGGAGTTGGATATCACATATCATGCCATAGGAAGGGTCTCAGGTTTGGCATAAGAAGGAGTTGGATATCCCATCTCATGCTATAGGAAGGGTCTCAGGTTGGAATGAGAAGGAGTTGGATATGACATCTCATGTTATAGGAAGGGTCTCAGGATTGGAATGGGAAGGACTTGGATATCACATCTCATGCTGTAGGAAGGCTCTCAGGTTTGGAAAGGGAAGGAGTTGGATATCACATTTCATGTCAGAGGTAGGATCTCAGGTTTGGTATTAGAGGCATTGAGATATCACATCTCATGATATCAGAAGGGTATCAGGATTGGAATGGGAAGGAGTTGGATATCACATCTCATGCTAAAGGGAGGGTCTCAGGTTCGGAAGGGCAAGGATTTGGATATCACATCTCATGTTATAGGAAGGATCTCAGGTTTGGTATTAGAAGCATTGAGATATCACATCTCATGCTATCGGAAGGATCTCAGGTTTGGTATTAGAAGCATTGAGATATCACATCTCATGCTATAGGAAGGGTCTCACAATTGGAATGGGAAGGAGTTGGATATCACATCTCATGTTATAGGAAGGATCTCAGGTTTGGTATTAGAAGCATTGAGATATCACATCTCATGCTATAGGACTGGTCTCAGGATTGGAATGGGAAGGAGTTGGATATCACATCTCATGCTAAAGGAAGGGTCTCAGTTTTGGTAGAAGCATTGAGATTTCACATATCATGCTATAGGAAGGGTCTCAGGATTGGAATGGGAAGGAGTTGGATATCACATCTCATGCTATAGGAAGGGTCTCAGGTTTGGTATAAGCATTGAGATATCACATCTCTGCTATCGGAAGGGTCTCAGGATTGGAATGGGAAGGACTTAGATATCACATCTCATGCTATAGGGAGGGTCTCAGTATTGATATTAGAAGCATTGAGATATCACATCTCAAGCTATCGGAAGGGTCTCAGGATTGGAATGGGAAGGAGTTGGATATCACATCTCATGCTATAGGAAGGGTCTCAGGTTAGGAAGGGGAAGGAGTTGGATATCACATTTCATGTTAGAGGAAGGATCTCAGGTTTGGTATTAGAGGCCTTGAGATATCACATCTCATGCTATAGGAAGGGTCTCAGGATTGGAATGGGAAGGAGTTGGATATCACATCTCAAGCTATAGGAAGGGTCTCAGGTTTGGTATAAGCATTGAGATATCACATCTCATGCTATAAGAAGGGTCTCAGGATTGGAATGGGAAGGAGTTGGATATCACATCTCATGTTATAGGAAAGATCTCAGGTTTGGTATTAGAAGCATTGAGACATCACATCTCATGTTATAGGAAGGGTCTTAGGATTGGAATGGGAAGAAGTTGGATATCACATCTCATGCTATAGGAAGGGTCTCAGGTTTGGTATAAGCATTGAGATATCACATCTCATGCTATAGGAAGGGTCTCAGGATTGGAATGGGAAGGAGTTGTATATGACATCTCATGCCATAGGAAGGGTCTCAGGTTTGGTATACGCATTGAGATATCACATCACATGCTATAGGAAGGGTCTCAGGATTGGAATGGGAAGGACTTGAATATCACATCGCATGCTATAGGCAGGGTCTCAAGTTTGGAAAGGGAAGGAGATGGATGTCACATTTCATGTTAGAGGTAGGATCTCAGGTTTGGTATTAGAGGCATTGAGATATCACATCTCATGCTATCAGAAGGGTCTCAGGATTGGAATGGGAAGAAGTTGTATATCACATCTCATGCTAAAGGGAGGGTCTCAGGTGTGGAAGGGGAAGGATTTGGAAATCACATCTCATGTTATAGTAAGGATCTCAGGTTTGGTATTAAAAGCATTGAGATATCACATCTCATGCTATCGGAAGTATCTCAGGTTTGGTATTAGAGGCATTGAGATATCACATCTCATGCTATCATGAGGGTCTCAGGATTGGAATGGGAAGGAGTTGGATATCACATCTCATGTTATAGGAAGGATCTCAGGTTTGGTATTAGAAGCATTGAGATATCACATCTCATGCTATAGGAAGGGTCTCAGGATTGGAATGGGAAGGAGTTGGATATCACATCTTATGCTATAGGAAGGGTCTCAGATTTGGTATAAGCATTGAGATATCACATCTCATGCTATAGGAAGGGTCTCAGGATTGGAATGGGAAGGAGTTGGATATCACATCTCATGCTATAGGAAGGGTCTCAGGTTTGGAACGGGAAGGAGTTAGATATCACATCTCATGTTATAGGAAGAGTCTCAGGTTTGGTATAAGCATTGAGATATCACATCTCTGCTATCGGAGGTGTCTCAGGATTGGGATGGGAAGGAATTGGATATCACATCTCATGCTATAGGAAGGGTATCAGGTTTGGAATGGGAAGGAGTTGGATATCCCATCTCATGTTATAGGACAGGTCTCAGGTTTGATATTAGAAGCATTGAGATATCACATCTCTGCTATTGGAAGGGTCTCAGGATTGGAATGGGAAGGACTTGGATATCAGAATTCATGTTATAGGAAGGGTCTCAGGTTTGGTATTAGAAGCATTGAGATATCACATCTCATGCTATAGGAAGGGTCTCAGGAATGGAATGGGAAGGACTTGGATATCACATCTCATGATAAAGGAAGGGTCTAAGGTTTGGAAGGGGAAGGATTTGGATATCACATCTCATGTTATTGGACCGGTCTCAGGTTTGGTATTAGAAGCATTGAGATATCAAGTCTCATGGTATAGGACGGGAGTTTGATATCACATCTCATGCCATGGTACGGGTCTCAGGTTTTGTAGAAGCATTGGGATATCACATCTCATGCTATCGGAAGGGTATCAGGATTGGATTTGGAAGGAGTTGGATATCCCATCTCATGCTATAGGAAGGGTCTCAGGTTGGAATGGGAAGGAATTGGATATGACATCTCATGTTATAGGAAGGGTCTCAGGATTGGAATGGGAATGACTTGGATATCACATCTCATGCTGTAGGAAGGCTCTCAGGTTTGGAAATCTGAGATTCTTCCGATAGCATGATATGTGATGTCTCAATGCTTCTAATACCAAACCTGAGATCCTTCGTTTAACATGAGATGTGATATCCAAGTCCTTCCCATTCCAATCCTGAGACCCTTCCTATAGCATGTGATGTGATATCTCAATGCTTATACCAAACCTGAGACCCTTCCTATGGCATGAGATGTCATATACAACTCCTTCCCATTCCAATCCTGAGCCCTTCCTATATCATGAGATGTGATATCTCAATGCTTATACCAAACCTGAGACTCTTCCTATAGCATGAGATGTGATATCCAACTTCTTCCCATTCCAATCCTGAGACCCTTCCTATAACATGAGATGTGATGTCTCAATGCTTCTAATACCAAACCTGAGATCTTTCCTATAACATGAGATGTGATATCCAACTCCTTCCCATTCCAATCCTGAGACCCTTCCTATAGCATGTGATGTGATATCTCAATGCTTATACCAAACCTGAGACCCTTCCTATAGCTTGAGATGTGATATCCAACTCCTTCCCATTCCAATCCTGAGACCCTTCCTATAGCATGAGATGTGATATCTCAATACTTCTAATACCAAACCTGAGATCCTTCTGATAACATGAGATGTGATATCCAAATCCTTCCCCTTCCAAACCTGAGACCCTCCCTTTAGCATGATATGTGATATCCAACTCCTTCCGATTCCAATCCTGAGACCATTCTGATAGCATGAGATGTGATATCTCAATGCTTCTAATACCAAACCTGAGATCCTTCCGATAGCATAAGATGTGATATCTCAATGCTTCTAATACCAAACCTGAGATCCTTCCTATAACATGAGATGTGATATCCAAATCCTTCCCCTTCCAAACCTGAGACCCTCCCTTTAGCATGAGATGTGATATCCAACTCCTTCCCATTCCAATCCTGAGACCCTTCTGATAGCATGAGATGTGATATCTCAATGCCTCTAATACCAAACCTGAGATCCTACCTCTAACATGAAATGTGATATCCAACTCTTTCCCCTTCCAAACCTGAGAGCCTTCCTATAGCATGAGATGTGATATCCAAGTCCTTCCCATTCCAATCCTGAGACCCTTCCTATAACATGAGATGTGATATCCAACTCCTTCCCATTCCAACCTGAGACCCTTCCTATAGCATGAGATGGGATATCCAGCTCCTTCCAAATCCAATCCTGATGCCCTTCCGATAGCATGAGATGTGATATCCCAATGCTTTTACCAAACCTGAGACCCATACTATTGCATGAGATGTGATATCAAACTCCTTCCCATTCCAATCCTGAGACCCTTCCTATAGCTTGAGATGTGATATCCAACTCCTTCTCATTCCAATTCTGAGACCCTTCCTATACCATGAGACTTGATATCTCAGTGCTTCTAATACCAAACCTGAGACCCGTCCTATAACATGAGATGTGATATCCAAATCCTTCCCCTTCCAAACCTTAGACCCTTCCTTTATCATGAGATGTGATATCCAACTCCTTCCCATTCCAATCCTGAGACCCTTCCGATATCGTGAGATGTGATATCTCAATGCTTCTAATATCAAACTTGAGACCCTCCCTATAGCATGAGATGTGATATCCAAGTCCTTCCGATTCCAATCCTGAGACCCTTCCTATAGCATGAGATGTGATATCTCAATGCTTCTAATACCAAACCTGAGACCCTTCCTATAACATGAGATGGGAATATCCAACTCCTTCCCATTCCAATCCTGAGACCCTTCCGATAGAAGAGATGTGATATCTCAATGCTTATACCAAACCTGAGATCCTTCCTATAGCATGAGATGTGATATCCTACTCCTTCCCATTCCAATCCTGAGACCCTTCCTATAGCATAAGATGTGATATCTCAATGCTTCTAATATCAAACTTGAGACCCTCCCTATAGCATGAGATGTGATATCCAAGTCCTTCCCATTCCAATCCTGAGACACTTCCTATAGCATGAGATGTGATATCTCAATGCTTCTAATACCAAACCTGAGACTCTTCCTATAACATGAGATGGGATATCCAACTCCTTCCCATTCCAATCATGAGACCCTTCCGATAGCAGAGATGTGATATCTCAAAGCTTATACCAAACCTGAGACCCTTCCTATGGCTTGAGATGTCATATACAACTCCTTCCCATTCCAATCCTGAGACCCTTCTGATAGCATGAGATGTGATATCTCAATGCTTATACCAAACCTGAGACCCTTCCTATAGCATGAGATGTGATATCCAACTCCTTCCCATTCCAATCCTGAGACCCTTCCTATAGCATGAGATGTGATGTCTCAATGCTTCTAATACCAAACCTGAGATCCTTCGTTTAACATGATGTGTGATATCCAACTCCTTCCATTCCAATCCTGAGACCCTTCCTATAGCATGAGATGTGATATCTCAATGCTTATACCAAACCTGAGACCCTTCCTATAGCATGAGATGTGATATCCAACTCCTTCCCTTTCCAATCCTGAGTCCCTTCCTATAGCATGAGATGTGATATCTCAATGCCTCTAATACCAAACCTGAGATCCTTCCTCTAACATGAAATGTGATATCCAACTCCTTCCCTTTCCAAACCTGAGAGCCTATCCATAGCATGAGATGTGATATCCAAGTCCTTCCCATTCCAATCCTTAGACCCTTCCTACAGCATGCAATATATATGATATCTCAATGATTCTAATAACAATCCTGAGACCCGTCCTATAACATGAGATGGGATATCCAACTCCTTCCCATCCCAATCCTGAGACACTTCCGATTGCAGAGATGTGATATCTCAATGCTTATACCAAACCTGAGACTCTTCCTATAACATGAGATGTGATATTTGTTAGGAAAGATTTCGTAATTGTAGGTAATTTTCCTTCCATGTGGCAACCCCTAAACTTTTTGCTGTTGTTTTTCACCTTGTTCTCGACTTTGCCAGAGAAGTGCAGCCTTCTGCCGCACTCCTCTGGGCTTTCGCTCCTTTCTTACGGGGAAACTGACATGGCCTTAAGACAGTCAGTACCGGGAAACGCTGTTTTCCGTAGTTTCTTTTATCATGTTGCGGCTTTCGTGCAACATGACACAAGAGGGCACTGTAAGCTAAGTTACTGCTCTCTTGGGATTCTAGCCTTCTACAGGCCCTAGATACTCTTTCAGGATTGTAACTGATCGGTGCAAGTGATTCACGGACGGGAATGGTGGCAGCGATCGTTTCTTGTGTTTTGAGCTCCTTTTGGCGTTCTAAGCGCGTTTCTCGCACTTAACCCAAAATGGTGGCCTGGCTCCCAAAATGGCCAGACCACGAGGCTCCTTTGTCCTGTCCACTGACCGTCTTGCTCCCTTCACCTTCCCCAGGTCGAGCCGACCCGGCGCCTTCCTTATTTGGGCATGTACTTTCCCGCGAAACACGGATGCTTTCGCGGGCTTCTACATGTCTTGTGTGTGCCTCCAGGATGTGGGCTGGGATGTCTGGTCCCGTGTGAATGCCTGGGACCACCGTGGTCCGTGATAGGTCCATGAATGGTGTGAGTGTTGATGAGCGGATCTCCCATTGGGTCCCCACCGTTTTGGCACGAAGGGAACCGTGGATAAGAGGGGACTGGAAACACCACTACCATGTCGATCTCCTGAGTTCTCACGAACGAAGGAATACAGGAGCCAAGTATCCTGCAACCAAGAGGCTGAACCGAGGAATCGCTGGTGACCCGCTGAAGGACTGCTCCTCTGCACTGCTGTCGCCTTGTGAAACCCTTTTCACCTTTGATCGAACCAGAAGGCCTGTACTAGTACTTCGACCCTTGGAATAGCGGGGACAGCTATTCTCGGCATCTTCACCAGCTCCTGCTAGTAAGCCTTCGGAAGCGTCTCTGGGCCATCCAGCAGACTGACCAGCCTACACAGGAGTCTTGCTCTGTAACTGCCACCAGGTTGTGTAGTATATCGAGTCCTTGTCACTCTCACACGATTCGTACACTTGGCGTTCCCAGGTCTGAAGTGAGTAGTGTACATTTGGCTCAGATACACACGGCCGCTCCGTTGCCCTGCTGTGGAAACAAACTGTGCGGGTTCCTTCGTTTGGGACGTCTTTTACTCAACTCTGCTGCTGCAGACTCAACACGACGACGAGACGTCCCCTGCTCTTCTGAACCTGCCAGCGACTGAAACTGACGCGGAGAAGCCTGGGTCTGCTTGCATCGGGGACCGGTGAGTAGCATAGCTAGGAACTGGTCGCCCTCCTGCAGGAGCCCATAGCTTTTCCCCACTGTGTCAAAACAGCACGCCTTTCCGGACTCGCGCTCTGCTTCTGCCCACAGTGGAGGCTGCGCTTGAGTCGCGGAACACTGTTCTTCTTCGTTTGTGCACTAAACTGAACTGCCTGATCTCCCTCGAAGAGACTCCCCTTTTGCCCGTATGTGTTGGTTTACTAGAGTTGGATTGTGATTTCTCGCTACGGTCATTGTTTTAAAGGCCTTGGAATAAATGTGTATATATTTTTAATATAGCACCTGTTTGGAGTAGTTTGTAAGTGTCCTTGCTTTGTGTGCTCATTGCAGGCTTTCAGTCACCCTCACCCCTCTTGAGACCTAGTCTTGACCGCCGCGATCGCTACCTTGATTGGTCTGGCTTGTCCAGAGGTTACCCTGTTCCAAGTAATTAGGTTTGCCTTCTGAACTTCTGCGCCCCCAGGACAGAGTTCAGAAATCCGTCTTAACAAATTGGTGTACAGCGGTGGGATACCACTGAAGGTATCCAGTGTTGCGCACGAACTAAGGCATTTCAAGTTATTCCTACCAGGACACGTAGTGAATTGTTGTAGTATAACTTTCAAAAGGCCATAGTCCTATCTAACAGTATGGAAACAAATACCTTGTTAACTTTAAATGCTTCCAAATCAGAAACATTGAAAAAGATGTGTGCAGAGAGAGGTGTTTCCTCTCAAGGCACGAAATTGGATATGATCCAAAGAATCGTGGCGTGGCAAGAAGCGCAGCTTGACGCTATAACTTCTGAGGACAGTGCGGAAGGAGGTGGGGCTGCTCTCACTGGTAGAACCGACGGTTCTGCCGCTGCACTGATCCACCACGACCACGAGGACAGGGAGGATGAGATGTCTAATGTTTCCTCTGCCAGTGTTGATGGGGAGGCTATGCTTGAATTCAAGAAGCAAGAGCTGCGGTTTAGGCAGAAGGAGCTTGAATTCAGCATAGCCAAACTAAAAATCGAACAGTCAGAAAAACAGAAAGACAGGGATCACCAGTTGGAACTGGCCAAGCTTCAGGTTGCAAATGGGTCCAAGGGTCCTGGACATGGGTCTGGGGCCTCCTCTCATCCACGGTTTCTGAAAGATCTGGTCAGTGTGTATGAGGAAAGGAATGACATTATGGACTGGCTGAATGCGTTTGAGTATGCATGCGAAGTTCAACAAGTTGACAATGCTGATAAGATTGCCTGGTTACTCAGCAGACTGCCCCATTCTGGCTGTAGTGCCATTATGGAAATGTCGAAGGCTGAGCGAGCTGATTTCGCAATGTTAAAGCAAACTCTCATTTTAAAGTTTGGGAAGACTCCGGCCCAATATTTGAAACGATTCATAGAGTATAAGAAAAAGGAAGGTGGTACTTGGGTATCTTATGTCACTGAATCCTTGAAAAACTTAACTGGCTGGGTCGAAGGTTATAAGGTTTCTACCTTCGAAGGCATGATACATCTTGTCATGCTGGAACACATTTTTGCATCTTCTTCCCCGGAGCTTAAGCAGCATTTGGCCGATTCGAAGGAGATAGATCCTAAGAAGCTGGCCATTGCAGCAGACTTATGGGTGTCACATCGAGTGTCCCATAAGGACAAAACTCATCCTGGTAAGCAGGAGGAAGGGAAAAAGTCCAAAGATAAGGAGGGTGGAGAATCTGATAAATCTTCTTCTCAAAAGGGCCACAAAAAGAAAAATAAGGGTAAGACACAAGAGAACTCACAGGGTAGTGGAGGTCAGCCTCCGAAACAGAACTCTGGTTACAATAAGCCTCCCTATGTAAACAGACCCAATGGATCTTGTTTTGCTTGTGGAGCAACTGACCACGTGAAGGCGGATCCCCGGTGTAAGGTTAGACCTTTGGGGGTCCACTCCGCTAATCTGGCCTTCTCCTCCTACGAGGAAGAAGAGATTACAGGAGCATCCTTCTCCTCAGACTCATTTCCCAGCGGGATAGAGGCTGAGGTAGTTTTAGTTTCCCTGGGTTCCTGGGAGCTTAAAGTCGCAGAGGCTTATGCTAGGATTCCAGATAATACCAAGCACTACTTTAAAGACAGTGTGCTGATCAATGGAGTAGATACTCCAGCTCTTAGGGATAGTGGGTGCAGTCGAACTGTAGTGGATTCTACCTTGGTAGACTCAGAGGAAGTTGCCAGAGCTACTCTGATGCCCACTAAGTTGGCTGACGGCCCACTCCGTATGTTCCCAGTAATACCTGTAAATCTTACTTTAAATGGTACAGCAGTCAGGATTCCAGTGAGCATTCAGAGAAACGTCCCGGGAAAGGTCTTGTTAGGTAATGATCTCAGAGCTTTAGGGCTCGTAGGAGACACTGCCGAAAGACCCTACACACGGTCTCAAGCACGGGCAGCATTGGCCAAGACCAATACGCCGCCCCAGCCGAAGGGGAAACCCAAGGCGAAAGGAGTCAACAAGTCAAGACGAGGGAAAGAGAATATTCCCCGAGCTCGCCTACCACTGCGGTGGAGGAAGTTGGTCAATCGCCCGGGCCTGACGAGGAGGTGGCGATGCCTGAAGTATTTGACCCCAACGACCATCCTGAACTAAAAGACTTGTTAGTTGAAGGAGGTCCTGATAGGGACGAATTCAGTAAAGGCCAACGTGAGTGCCCATCTCTGGAAGGCCTAAGGAGACAGGCCTGCTCCCAGCTTGAGGGTGAACCTCCTGGGACGCATAGGATTTATTGGGAAGGTGGACTCCTGTATAGTGAGCCCACAGAGTCTACAGAAGGAGACCATAGGAGGTTGGTGGTTCCCCTTGCTGTTAGGCCCTTCCTCCTGCAGTTGGCGCATGAAGTGCTCCTTGCTGGTCACCTTGGTATTAAGAGGACCAAGCAAAGGTTATCCATGCACTTCTACTGGCCCAAGATGGGGGTGCAAGTAGAAAGTCACTGCAGGAGTTGTGCCTCCTGCCAGTTATCTGGTAAGGTTGGCTCGACAATCCAAGCTCCGTTGGTACCGCTCCCAGTTGTGGGGGTACCATTTGAAAGGGTAGGGATCGACATCGTTGGTCCCCTTGACCCGCAAACATCCTCGGGCAATAGGTTTATCCTGGTGCTGGTCGACCATGCAACCAGATATCCTGAGGCCATCCTATTGAAAACTGTAACTGCCAAGTCAGTTCCAAAAGCTTTACTTGGCATATTTACTAGGGTTGGCTTCCCTAAAGAAGTTGTGTCAGATCGTGGCAGCAACTTTATGTCGAAGTATATGCAGGCTATGTGGAAAGAATGTGGGGTCACCTACAAGTTCTCTTCTGCATACCACCCCCAGACCAATGGTCTGGTGGAACGTTTCAACAGAACGTTAAAAAGCATGATTGGGGCTCTGGAGAAGCTTCAGAGAAGACAATGGGATCTTCTTTTACCATGCTTACTGTTTGCCTACCGAGAGGTACCACAGGAGGGTGTTGGCTTCAGCCCCTTCAAACTTCTGTTTGGTCATCCTGTACGGGGACCCTTAGCCATAGTCAAAGAGGGATGGGAGATGCCCACTCCCCCTGTTACTACCAACGTAGTTGATTATGTGCTAGGGCTCAGAAAACGGATGGTACTTCTGATGGGCTTGGCTAGTGATAAATTGAAGGCAGTACAAGCGCTGGTGAAACATTGGTACGACCAGAAAGCTTCCCTCATCAACTTTACACCTGGTCAGCAAGTCCTGATCATGAATCCCATAAGGCCTTGAGCTTTACAGGACAAATGGTCAGGCCCTTACACAGTGGTGGAGCTCCTGGGTGAGGTTAACTATTTAGTGGACCTTGGAAGGCCTGGACAGGCTCCAAAAGTGTTTCACGTGAATAGGCTGAAGGCTTTCGTCCCAAGAGTCGAAATCGCAGCACTGTTACTGGCTTCAGATGTTGAGGAAGAGGAGTCTGAACCTCTCCCCGACCTGTTCCAAAGCGGTCCTTCAGATAGCTCCTTTGAGGGTGTCCGAGTGGCCCCTCACCTGACTTCTGATCAGCAGGCTGAGGTGAAAAGTTTGCTTAGGCAGTTTTCCCCCCTGTTTTCACAGTCGCCTGGTTTGACACCTTGGTGCAAACATAACATAGACACAGGAGACAGTGTACCTACCAAAAGTAGGGGATACAGGATGTCAGACAAAGTACGGTCTTATATTAAGACCGAGGTCAACAAGATGTTAGACCTTGGGGTGATTGAACCCTCTAGTAGTCCTTGGTCCAGCCCTGTGGTTTTCGTTCCTAAGGCAGGCACTTCTGAATTGAGGTTCTGCGTGGATTACAGGGCTCTGAATGCTGTCACCAAGACAGATGCACACCCCTTGCCTCGAACAGATGAGCTGGTGGATACTTTGGGTGCCTCCAAGTACCTCAGCACGTTTCACCTCACTGCTGGCTATTGGCAAATAGCTTTAGCAGAACATGCCAAGGAGAAGACAGCGTTTTCTACTCCAGACGGCCTTTACCAATTCCGGGTAATGCCGTTCGGGTTGAAGAATGCACCTGCCACTTTTCAGAGGCTTGTGCATCATGTTTTGAATGGGTTGGACGAATTCTGTCTTGCATATCTGGACGATATAGCAGTTTTCAGTGCCACCTGGGAAGACCATGTGAAACACCTCGGGATTGTGCTCCAGGCTCTTCAGAAAGCACACTTGACCATAAAGGCTAGTAAACGCCAGATTGGACAAGGCTCAGTGTTTTACCTTGGACATGAAGTAGGTGGAGGGAGGATACAGCCTCTACCCAGTAAAGTACAAGCAGTACAAGACTGGCCTACCCCCACTACACAAACCCAAGTGAGAGCCTTCTTAGAACTCACGGGGTATTACCGCAATTTTGTGGCAGACTATGGCACCATAGCTGCCCCTCTGACTGCCCTCACAACTCTGAAGAAACCCAAGAAGGTAACTTGGACCGATGAGTGTGAGAAGGCCTTCAATGGCTTAAAAGACTCCTTGTGCCAGGCCCCTGTCCTCAGGGCCCCTGATTATCAAAGACCTTTTATCGTGCAGACGGACGCCTCTGACACTGGGATAGGAGCTGTACTATCGCAAGTAGATGAGAAGGGTAAGGAACACCCTATTGGTTTTATTAGTCACCAGTTTAAGGACAGAGAGCTCAGATGGTCCACGGTAGAGAAAGAATGTTTCTCTGTTGTGTGGGCCCTAAGGAAGCTGAGGCCCTACCTCTATGGGACCCACTTCACTGTGCAAACTGACCATAAGCCCTTAAAGTGGCTAATAAACATGAAGGGGGAGAATCCAAAGTTGCTTAGGTGGTCCATATGTCTACAAGGCTTCGACTTCACTATTGAGCATAGGCCAGGTGTCCAACATAGCAATGCTGATGGGTTGTGCAGAATGTTTAACCGACCTGAACAAGAGACTCATCCAGGGGTGGATTAGTTCCCCCTGTCCATAGTCTGGGAGGGGCGAGTGTTAGGAACGATTTCGTAACTGTAGGTAATTTTCCTTCCATGTGGCAACCCCTAAACTTTTTGCTGTTGTTTTTCACCTTGTTCTCGACTTTGCCCGAGAAGTGCAGCCTTCTGCCGCACTCCTCTGGGCTTTCGCTCCTTTCTTACGGGGAAACTGTCATGCCCTTAAGACAGTCAGTACCAGGAAACGCTGGTTTCCGTAGTTTCTTGTATCATGTTGCGGCTTTCGTGCAACATGACACAAGAGGGCACTGTAAGCTAAGTTACTGCTCTCTTGGGTCTCTAGCCTTCTACAGGCCCTAGATACTCTTTCAGGATTGTAACTGATTGGTGCAAGTGATTCACGGACGGGAATGGTGGCAGCGATCGTTTCTTGTGTTTTGAGCTCCTTTTGGCGTTCTAAGCGCGTTTCTCGCGCTTAACCCAAAATGGTGGCCTAGATCCCAAAATGGCCAGACCACGAGGCTCCTTTGTCCTGTCCGCTGACCGTCTTGCTCCCTTCACCTTCCCCAGGTCGAGCCGACCTGGGGCCTTCCTTATTTGGGCATGTGCTTTCCCGCGAAACACAGATGCTTTCGCAGGCTTCTACATGTCTTGTGTGTGCCTCCAGGATGTGGGCTGGGATGTCTGGTCCCAATACACATCCTGGGTGCCAGAGAGTCTAGGGTGGTGTGAATGCCTGGGACCACCGTGGTCCGTGATAGGTCCACGAATGGTGTGAGTGTTGATGAGCGGATCTCCCATTGGGTCCCCTCCGTTTTGGCGCGAAGGGAACCGTGGATAAGAGGGGGCTGGAAACACCACTACCATGTCGATCTCCTGAGTTCTCACGAACGAAGGAATACAGGAGCCAAGTATCCTGCAACCAAGAGGCTGAACCAAGGAATCGCTGGTGACCCGCTGAAGGACTGCTCCTCTGCACTGCTGTCGCCTTGTGAAACCCTTTTCACCTTTGATCGAACCAGAAGGCCTGTACTGGTACTTCGACCCTTGGAATAGCGGGGACAGCTATTCTCGGCATCTTCACCATCTCCTGCTAGTAAGCCTTCGGAAGCGTCTCTGGGCCATCCAGCAGACTGACCAGCCTACACAGGAGTCTTGCTCTGTAACCGCCGCCAGGTTGTGTAGTATATCGAGTCCTTGTCACTCTCACATGATTCGTACACTTGGCGTTCCCAGGGCTGAAGTGAGTAGTGTACATTTGGCTCAGATACACACCGCCGCTCCGTTGCCCTGCTGTGGTAACAAACTGTGCGGGTTCCTTCGTTTGGGACTTCTTTTACTCAACTCTGCTGCTGCAGACTAAACACGACGACGAGACGTCCCCTGCTCTTCTGAACCTGCCAGCGACTGAAACTGACGCAGAGAAGCCTGGGTCTGCTTGCATCGGGGACCGGTGAGTAGCATAGCTAGGAACTGGTCGCCCTCCTGCAGGAGCCCAAAGCTTTTCCCCGCTGTGTCAAAACAGCACGCCTTTCCGTACTCGCGCTCTGCTTCTGCCCACAGTGGAGGCTGCGCTTGAGTCGCGGAACACTGTTCTTCTTCGTTTGTGCACTAAACTGAACTGCCTGATCTACCTCGAAGAGACTCCCCTTTTGCCCGTTGGCACCAGCGTGTGCAGGTACTTTTGAGCACAAGGCTCCACTCTTCGTAGGGCTCGGACATCCTTTTAGTTAGGTGCCTCTGAAGGCAGACTGGGTCTAAGCATTATTTCGCACTGCCTGTTTTCCTTCCCTTTTAGGTGGACTACACATTTCGTGCATCTAACGCTTGAGACTTGTTTGTATTTGTATATATATTGTATTGGTATGGTATGTGTTGGTTTACTAGAGTTGTATTGTGATTTCTCGCTACGGTCATTGTTTTAAAGGCCTTGGAATAAATGTGTATATATTTTTAATATAGCACCTGTTTGGAGTAGTTTGTAAGTGTCCTTGCTTTGTGTGCTCATTGCGGGCTTTCAGTCACCCTCACCTCTCTTGAGACCTAGTCTTGACCGCCGCGATCGCTACCTTGATTGGTCTGGCTTGTCCAGAGGTTACCCTGTTCCAAGAAATTAGGTTGGCCATCTGAACTTCTGCGCCACCAGGACAGAGTTCAGAAATCCGTCTTAACAATATCCAACTCCTTCCCGTTCCAAACCTGAGACCCTTCCTATAGCATGAGATGTGATATCCAACTCCTTCCCATTCCAATCCTGAGACCCTTATGATAGCATGAGATGTGATATCTCAATGCCTCTAATACCAAACCTGAGATCCTTCCTATAACATGAGATGTGATATCCAAATCCTTCCCCTTCCAAACCTGAGACCCTCCCTTTAGCATGAGATGTGATATCCAACTCCTTCCCATTCCAATCCTGAGACCCTTCTGATAGCATGAGATGTGATATCTCAATGCCTCTAATACCAAACCTGATATCCTACCTCTAACATGAAATGTGATATCCAACTCCTTCCCTTTCCAAACCTGAGACCCTGCCTATAGCATGAGATGTGATATCCAAGTCCTTCCCATTCCAATCCTGAGACCCTTCCTATAGCATGTGATGTGATATCTCAATACTTATACCAAACCTGAGACCCTTCCTATGGCATGAGATGTCATATACAACTCCTTCCCATTCCAATCCTGAGACCCTTCCTATAGCATGTGATGTGATATCTCAATGCTTATACCAAACCTGAGACCCTTCCTATAGCCTGAGATGTGATATCCAACTCCTTCCCATTCCAATCCTGAGACCCTTCCTATAGCATGAGATGTGATATCTCAATACTTCTAATACCAAACCTGAGATCCTTCCGATAACATGAGATGTGATATCCAAATCCTTCCCCTTCCAAACCTGAGACCCTCCCTTTAGCATGAGATGTGATATCCAACTCCTTCCCATTCCAATCCTGAGACCCTTCTGATAGCATGAGATGTGATATCTGAATGCTTCTAATACCAAACCTGAGATCCTTCCGATAGCATGAGATGTGATATCTCAATGCTTCTAATACCAAACCTGAGCTCCTTCTTATAACATGAGATGTGATATCAAAATCCTTCCCCTTCCAAACCTGAGACCCTCCCTTTAGCATGAGATGTGATATCCAACTCCTTCCCATTCCAATCCTGAGACCCTTCTGATAGCATGAGATGTGATATCTCAATGCCTCTAATACCAAACCTGAGATCCTACCTCTAACATGAAATGTGATATCCAACTCTTTCCCCTTCCAAACCTGAGAGCCTTCCTATAGCATGAGATGTGATATCCAACTCCTTCCCTTTCCAAACCTGAGACCCTTCCTATAGCATGAGATGTGATATCCAACTCCTTCCCATCCCAATCCTGAGACATTTCCGACTGCAGAGATGTGATATCTCAATGCTTATACCAAACCTGAGACTCTTCCTATAACATGAGATGTGATATCCAACTCCTTCCCGTTCCAAACCTGAGACCCTTCCTACAGCATGAGATGTGATATCCAACTCCTTCCCATTCCAATCCTGAGACCCTTCCGATAGCATGAGATGTGATATCTCAATGCTTCTAATACCAAACCTGAGATCCTTCCTATAACATGTGATGTGATATCCAAATTCTTCCCCTTCCAAACCTGAGACCCTCCCTTTAGCATGAGATGTGATATCCAACTCCTTCCCATTCCAATCCTGAGACCCTTATGATAGCATGAGATGTGATATCTCAATGCCTCTAATACCAAACCTGAGATCCTTCCTATAACATGAGATGTGATATCCAAATCCTTCCCCTTCCAAACCTGAGACCCTCCCTTTAGCATGAGATGTGATATCCAACTCCTTCCCATTCCAATCCTGAGACCCTTCTGATAGCATGAGATGTGATATCTCAATGCCTCTAATACCAAACCTGATATCCTACCTCTAACATGAAATGTGATATCCAACGCCTTCCCTTTCCAAACCTGAGACCCTGCCTATAGCATGAGATGTGATATCCAAGTCCTTCCCATTCCAATCCTGAGACCCTTCCTATAGCATGTGATGTGATATCTCAATACTTATACCAAACCTGAGACCCTTCCTATGGCATGAGATGTCATATACAACTCCTTCCCATTCCAATCCTGAGACCCTTCCTATAGCATGTGATGTGATATCTCAATGCTTATACCAAACCTGAGACCCTTCCTATAGCCTGAGATGTGATATCCAACTCCTTCCCATTCCAATCCTGAGACCCTTCCTATAGCATGAGATGTGATATCTCAATACTTCTAATACCAAACCTGAGATCCTTCCGATAACATGAGATGTGATATCCAAATCCTTCCCCTTCCAAACCTGAGACCCTCCCTTTAGCATGAGATGTGATATCCAACTCCTTCCCATTCCAATCCTGAGACCCTTCTGATAGCATGAGATGTGATATCTGAATGCTTCTAATACCAAACCTGAGATCCTTCCGATAGCATGAGATGTGATATCTCAATGCTTCTAATACCAAACCTGAGCTCCTTCTTATAACATGAGATGTGATATCAAAATCCTTCCCCTTCCAAACCTGAGACCCTCCCTTTAGCATGAGATGTGATATCCAACTCCTTCCCATTCCAATCCTGAGACCCTTCTGATAGCATGAGATGTGATATCTCAATGCCTCTAATACCAAACCTGAGATCCTACCTCTAACATGAAATGTGATATCCAACTCTTTCCCCTTCCAAACCTGAGAGCCTTCCTATAGCATGAGATGTGATATCCAACTCCTTCCCTTTCCAAACCTGAGACCCTTCCTATAGCATGAGATGTGATATCCAACTCCTTCCCATCCCAATCCTGAGACATTTCCGACTGCAGAGATGTGATATCTCAATGCTTATACCAAACCTGAGACTCTTCCTATAACATGAGATGTGATATCCAACTCCTTCCCGTTCCAAACCTGAGACCCTTCCTACAGCATGAGATGTGATATCCAACTCCTTCCCATTCCAATCATGAGACCCTTCCGATAGCATGAGATGTGATATCTCAATGCTTCTAATACCAAACCTGAGATCCTTCCTATAACATGTGATGTGATATCCAAATTCTTCCCCTTCCAAACCTGAGACCCTCCCTTTAGCATGAGATGTGATATCCAACTCCTTCCCATTCCAATCCTGAGACCCTTATGATAGCATGAGATGTGATATCTCAATGCCTCTAATACCAAACCTGAGATCCTTCCTATAACATGAGATGTGATATCCAAATCCTTCCCCTTCCAAACCTGAGACCCTCCCTTTAGCATGAGATGTGATATCCAACTCCTTCCCATTCCAATCCTGAGACCCTTCTGATAGCATGAGATGTGATATCTCAATGCCTCTAATACCAAACCTGATATCCTACCTCGAACATGAAATGTGATATCCAACTCCTTCCCTTTCCAAACCTGAGACCCTGCCTATAGCATGAGATGTGATATCCAAGTCCTTCCCATTCCAATCCTGAGACCCTTCCTATAGCATGTGATGTGATATCTCAATGCTTATACCAAACCTGAGACCGTTCCTATTACATGAGATGTCATATACAACACCTTCCCATTCCAATCCTGAGACCCTTCCTATAGCATGTGATGTGATATCTCAATGCTTATACCAAACCTGAGACCCTTCCTATAGCTTGAGATGTGATATCCAACTCCTTCCCATTCCAATCCTGAGACCCTTCCTATAGCATGAGATGTGATATCTCAATACTTCTAATACCAAACCTGAGATCCTTCCGATAACATGAGATGTGATATCCAAATCCTTCCCCTTCCAAACCTGAGACCCTCCCTTTAGCATGAGATGTGATATCCAACTCCTTCCCATTCCAATCCTGAGACCCTTCTGATAGCATGAGATGTGATATCTCAATGCTTCTAATACCAAACCTGAGATCCTTCCGATAGCATGAGATGTGATATCTCAATGCTTCTAATACCAAACCTGAGCTCCTTCTTATAACATGAGATGTGATATCCAAATCCTTCCCCTTCCAAACCTGAGACCCTCCCTTTAGCATGAGATGTGATATCCAACTCCTTCCCATTCCAATCCTGAGACCCTTCTGATAGCATGAGATGTGATATCTCAATGCCTCTAATACCAAACCTGAGATCCTACCTCTAACATGAAATGTGATATCCAACTCTTTCCCCTTCCAAACCTGAGAGCCTTCCTATAGCATGAGATGTGATATCCAAGTCCTTCCCATTCCAATCCTGAGACCCTTCCTATAACATGAGATTTGATATCCAACTCCTTCCCATTCCAACCTGAGACCCTTTCTATAGCATGAGATGGGATATCCAACTCCTTCCAAATCCAATCCTGATACCCTTCCGATAGCATGAGATGTGATATCCCAATGCTTATACCAAACCTGAGACCCATACTATGGCATGAGATGTGATATCAAACTCCTTCCCATTCCAATCCTGAGACCCTTCCTATAGCTTGAGATGTGATATCCAACTCCTTCCCATTCCAATCCTGAGACCCTTCCTATAGCATGAGATGTGATATCTCAATACTTCTAATACCAAACCTGAGATCCTTCCGATAACATGAGATGTGATATCCAAATCCTTCCCCTTCCAAACCTGAGACCCTCCATTTAGCATGAGATGTGATATCCAACTCCTTCCCATTCCAATCCTGAGACCCTTCTGATAGCATGAGATGTGATATCTCAATGCTTCTAATACCAAACCTGAGATCCTTCCGATAGCATGAGATGTGATATCTCAATGCTTCTAATACCAAACCTGAGCTCCTTCTTATAACATGAGATGTGATATCCAAATCCTTCCCCTTCCAAACCTGAGACCCTCGCTTTAGCATGAGATGTGATATCCAACTCCTTCCCATTCCAATCCTGAGACCCTTCTGATAGCATGAGATGTGATATCTCAATCCCTCTAATACCAAACCTGAGATCCTACCTCTAACATGAAATGTGATATCCAACTCTTTCCCCTTCCAAACCTGAGAGCCTTCCTATAGCATGAGATGTGATATCCAAGTCCTTCCCATTCCAATCCTGAGACCCTTCCTATAACATGAGATTTGATATCCAACTCCTTCCCATTCCAACCTGAGACCCTTTCTATAGCATGAGATGGGATATCCAACTCCTTACAAATCCAATCCTGATACCCTTCCGATAGCATGAGATGTGATATCCCAATGCTTATACCAAACCTGAGACCCATACTATGGCATGAGATGTGATATCAAACTCCTTCCCATTCCAATCCTGAGACCCTTCCTATAGCTTGAGATGTGATATCCAACTCCTTCCCATTCCAATTCTGAGACCCTTCCTATACCATGAGACTTGATATCTCAATGCTTCTAATACCAAACTTGAGACCCGCCCTATAACATGAGATGTGATATCCAAATCCTTCCCCTTCCAAACCTTAGACCCTTCCTTTATCATGAGATGTGATATCCAATTCCTTCCCATTCCAATCCTGAGACCCTTCCGATATCATGAGATGTGATATCTCAATGCTTCTAATATCAAACTTGAGACCCTCCCTATAGCATGAGATGTGATATCCAAGTCCTTCCCATTCCTATCCTGAGACCCTTCCTATAGCATGAGATGTGATGTCTCAATGCTTCTAATACCAAACCTGAGACCCTTCCTATAACATGAGATGTGATATCCAACTCCTTCCCATTCCAATCCTGAGACACTTCCTATAGCATGAGATGTGATATCTCACTGCTTATACCAAACCTGAGACCCTTCCTATAGCATGAGATGTGATATCCAACTCCTTCCCATTCCAATCCTGAGACCCTTCCTATAGCATGAGATGTGATATCTCAATGCTTCTAATATCAAACGTGAGACCCTCCCTATAGCATGAGATGTGATATCCAAGTCCTTCCCATTCCAATCCTGAGACACTTCCTATAGCATGAGATGTGATATCTCAATGCTTCTAATACCAAACCTGAGACTCTTCCTATAACATGAGATGGGATATCCAACTCCTTCCCATTCCAATCCTGAGACCTTTCCGATAGCAGAGATGTGATATCTCAATGCTTATACCAAACCTGAGACCCTTCCTACGGATTGAGATGTCATATACAACTCCTTCCCATTCCAATCCTGAGACCCTTCCTATAGCATGAGATGTGATATTTCAATGCTTATACCAAACCAGAGACCCTTCCTATAGCATGAGATGTGATATCCAACTCCTTCCCATTCCAATCCTGAGACCCTTCCTATAGCATGAGATGTGATGTCTCAATGCTTCTAATACCAAACCTGAGATCCTTCCTATAACATGAGATGTGATATCCAACTCCTTCCATTCCAATCCTGAGACGCTTCCTATAGCATGAGATGTGATATCTCAATGCCTCTAATACCAAACCTGAGATCCTTCCTCTAACATGAAATGTGATATCCAACTCCTTCCCTTTCCAAACCTGAGAGCCTATCCATAGCATGAGATGTGATATCCAAGTCCTTCCCATTCCAATCCTTAGACCCTTCCTACAGCATGCAATATGATATCTCAATGATTCTAATAACAATCCTGAGACCCGTCCTATAACATGAGATGGGATATCCAACTCCTTCCCATTCCAATCCTGAGACACTTCCGATAGCAGAGATGTGATATCTCAATGCTTATACCAAACCTGAGACCCTTCCTATAACATGAGATCGGCTATCCAACTCCTTCCCGTTCCAAACCTGAGACCCTTCCTTTAGCATGAGATGTGATATCCAGCTCCTTCCCATTCCAATCCTGAGACACTTCCGATAGCATGAGTTGTGATATCTCAATGCTTCTAATATCAAAACTGAGACCCTCCCTATAGCATGATATGTGATATCTAAGTCCTTCCCATTCCAATCCTGAGACCCTTCCTATAGCATGAGATGTGATATCTCAATGCTTCTACCAAACCTGAGACCCTTCCTTTAGCATGAGATGTGATATCCAACTCCTTCCCATTCCAATCCTGAGACCCTTCCTATAGCATGAGATGTGATATCTCAATACTTCTAATACCAAACCTGAGATCCTTCCGATAACATGAGATGTGATATCCAAATCCTTCCCCTTCCAAACCTGAGACCCTCCCTTTAGCATGAGATGTGATATCCAACTCCTTCCCATTCCAATCCTGAGAACCTTCTGATAGCATGAGATGTGATATCTCAATGCTTCTAATACCAAACCTGAGATCCTTCCGATAGCATGAGATGTGATATCTCAATGCTTCTAATACCAAACCTGAGATCCTTCCTATAACATGAGATGTGATATCCAAATCCTTCCCCTTCCAAACCTGAGACCCTCCCTTTAGCATGAGATGTGATATCCAACTCCTTCCCATTCCAATCCTGAGACCCTTCTGATAGCATGAGATGTGATATCTCATTGCCTCTAATACCAAACCTGAGATCCTACCTCTAACATGAAATGTGATATCCAACTCTTTCCCCTTCCAAACCTGAGAGCCTTCCTATAGCATGAGATGTGATATCCAAGTCCTTCCCATTCCAATCCTGAGACCCTTCCTATAACATGAGATGTGATATCCAACTCCTTCCCATTCCAACCTGAGACCCTTCCTATAGCATGAGATGTGATATCTCAATGCCTCTAATACCAAACCTGAGATCCTTCCTCTAACATGAAATGTGATATCCAACTCCTTCCCTTTCCAAACCTGAGAGCCTATCTATAGCATGAGATGTGATATCCAAGTCCTTCCCATTCCAATCCTTAGACCCTTCCTACAGCATGCAATATGATATCTCAATGATTCTAATAACAAACCTGAGACCCGTCCTATAACATGAGATGGGATATCCAACTCCTTCCCATTCCAATCCTGAGACACTTCCGATAGCAGAGATGTGATATCTCAATGCTTATACCAAACCTGAGACCCTTCCTATAACATGAGATGTGATATCCAACTCCTTCCCGTTCCAAACCTGAGACCCTTCCTTTAGCATGAGATGTGATATCCAGCTCCTTCCCATTCCAAACCTGAGACACTTCCGATAGCATGAGATGTGATATCTCAATGCTTCTAATATCAAAACTGAGACCCTCCCTATAGCATGATATGTGATATCTAAGTCCTTCCCATTCCAATCCTGAGATCCTTCCTATAGCATGAGATGTGATATCTCAATGCTTCTACCAAACCTGAGACCCTTCCTTTAGCATGAGATGTGATATCCAACTCCTTCCCATTCCAATCCTGAGACCCTTCCTATAGCATGAGATGTGATATCTCAATACTTCTAATACCAAACCTGAGATCCTTCCGATAACATGAGATGTGACATCCAAATCCTTCCCCTTCCAAACCTGAAACCCTCCCTTTAGTATGAGATGTGATATCCAACTCCTTCCCATTCCAATCCTGAGACCCTTCTGATAGCATGAGATGTGATATCTCAATGCTTCTAATACCAAACCTGAGATCCTTCCTATAACATGAGATGTGATATCCAAATCCTTCCCCTTCCAAACCTGAGACCCTCCCTTTAGCATGAGATGTGATATCCAACTCCTTCCCATTCCAATCCTGAGACCCTTCTGATAGCATGAGATGTGATATCTCAATGCCTCTAATACCAAACCTGAGATCCTACCTCTAACATGAAATGTGATATCCAACTCTTTCCCCTTCCAAACCTGAGAGCCTTCCTATAGCATGAGATGTGATATCCAAGTCCTTCCCATTCCAATCCTGAGACCCTTCCTATAGCAGAGATGTGATATCTCAATGCTTATACCAAACCTGAGACCCTTCCTACGGCATGAGATGTCATATACAACTCCTTCCCATTCCAATCCTGAGACCCTTCCTATAGCATGAGATGTGATGTCTCAATGCTTCTAATACCAAACCTGAGATCCTTCCTATAACATGAGATGTGATATCCAACTCCTTCCAATTCCAATCCTGAGACCCTTCATATGGCATGAAATGTGATATCTCAATGCTTATACCAAACCTGAGACCCTTCCTATAGCATGAGATGTGATATCCAACTCCTTCCCATTCCAATCCTGAGACCCTTCCTATAGCATGAGATGTGATATCCAACGCCTTCCCTTTCCAAACCTGAGAGCCTACCTATAGCATGAGATGTGATATCCAAGTCCTTCCCATTCCAATCCTTAGACCCTTCCTACAGCATGCAATATGATATCTCAATGATTCTAATAACAAACCTGAGACCCGTCCTATAACATGAGATGGGATATCCAACTTCTTCCCATTCCAATCCTGAGACACTTCCGATAGCAGAGATGTGATATCTCAATGCTTATATCAAACCTGAGACGCTTCCTATAACATGAGATGTGATATCCAACTCCTTCCCGTTCCAAACCTGAGACCCTTCCTATAGCATATGTGATATCCAACTCCTTCCCATTCCAAACATGAGACCCTTCCTATAGCAAGAATGTAATATCCAACTCCTTCCCATTCCAATCCTGAGACCATTCCTATAGCATGAGATGTGATATCTCAATGCTTCTAATACCAAACCTGAGATCCTTCCTATGACATGAGATGTGATATCCAATTCCTTCCCATTCCAAACCTGAGACCCTTCCTACAACATGCAATGTGATATCTCAATGCTTCTAATACCAAACCTGAGACCAGTCCTATAACATGAGATGGGATATCCAACTCCTTCCCGTTCCAAACCTGAGACCCTTCCGATAGCATGAGATGTGATATCTCAATGCTTTTAATACCAAACCTGAGATCCTTCCGATAGCATGAGATGTGATATCTCAATGCTTGTAATACCAAACCTGAGATCCTTCCTATAATATGAGATGTGATTTCCAAATCCTTCCCCTTCCAAACCTGAGACCCTCCCTTTAGCATGAGATGTGATATCCAACTCCTTCCCATTCCAATCCTGAGACCCTTCTGATAGCATGAGATGTGATATCTCAATGCCTCTAATACCAAACCTGAGATCCTACCTCTAACATGAAATGTGATATCCAGCTCCTTCCCATTCCAAACCTGAGACACTTCCGATAGCATGTGATGTGATATCTCAATGCTTATACCAAACCTGAGACCCTTGCTATGGCATGAGATGTCATATACAACTCCTTCCCATTCCAATCCTGAGACCCTTCCTATAGCATGAGATGTGATATCTCAATGCTTGTACCAAACCTGAGACCCTTCCTATAGCATGAGATGTGATATCCAACTTCTTCCCATTCCAATCCAGAGACCCTTCCTATAGCATGAGATGTGATATCTCAATGCTTATACCAAACCTGAGACCCTTCCTATAGCTTGAGATGTGATATCCAACTCCTTCCCATTCCAATCCTGAGACCCTTCCGATAGCATGAGATGTCATATCTCAAGGCCTCTAATACCAAACCTGAGATCCTTCCTCTAACATGAAATGTGATATCCAACTCCTTCCCCTTCCAAACCTGAGAACCTTCCTATAGCATGAGATATGATATCCAACTCCTTCCCATTCCAACCTGAGACCCTTCATATAGCATGAGATGGGATATCCAACTCCTTCCAAATCCAATACTGATACCCTTCCGATAGCATGAGATGTGATATCCCAATGCTTCTACCAAACCTGAGAACCATACTATGGCATGAGATGTGATATCAAACTCCTTCCCATTCCAATCCTGAGACGCTTCCTATAGCTTGAGATGTGATATCCAACTCCTTCCCATTCCAATTCTGAGACCCTTCTTATAACATGAGACTTGATATCTCAATGCTTCTAATACCAAACCTGAGACCCGTCCTATAACATGAGATGTGATATCCAAATCCTTCCCCTTCCAAACCTTAGACCCTTCCTTTATCATGAGATGTGATATCCAACTCCTTCCCATTCCAATCCTGAGACCCTTCCGATATCATGAGATTTGTTATCTCAATGCTTCTAATATCAAACTTGAGACCCTCCCTATAGCATGAGATGTGACATCCAAGTCCTTCCCATTCCAATCCTGAGACCCTTCCTATAGCATGAGATGTGATATCTCAATACTTCTAATACCAAACCTGAGATCCTTCCGATAACATGAGATGTGATATCCAAATCCTTCCCCTTCCAAACCTGAGACCCTCCCTTTAGCATGAGATGTGATATCCAACTCCTTCCCATTCCAATCCTGAGAACCTTCTGATAGCATGAGATGTGATATCTCAATGCTTCTAATACCAAACCTGAGATCCTTCCTATAACATGAGATGTGATATCCAAATCCTTCCCCTTCCAAACCTGAGACCCTCACTTTAGCATGAGATGTGATATCCAACTCCTTCCCATTCCAATCCTGAGACCCTTCTGATAGCATGAGATGTGATATCTCAATGCCTCTTATACCAAACCTGAGATCCTACCTCTAACATGAAATGTGATATCCAACTCTTTCCCCTTCCAAACCTGAGAGCCTTCCTATAGCATGAGATGTGATATCCAAGTCCTTCCCATTCCAATCCTGAGACCCTTCCTATAACATGAGATGTGATATCCAACTCCTTCCCATTCCAACCTGAGACCCTTCCTATAGCATGAGATGGGATATCCCAATGCTAATACCAAACCTGAGACCCATACTATGGCATGAGATGTGATATCAAACTCCTTCCCATTCCAATCCTGAGACCCTTCCTATAGCTTGAGATGTGATATCCAACTCCTTCCCATTCCAGTTCTGAGACCCTTCCTATACCATGAGACTTGATATCTCAATGCTTCTAATACCAAACCTGAGACCGGTCCTATAACATGAGATGTGATATCCAAATCCTTCCCCTTCCAAACCTTAGACCCTTCTTTTATCATGAGATGTGATATCCAACTCCTTCCCATTCCAATCCTGAGATCCTTCCGATATCATGAGATGTGATATCTCAATGCTTCTAATATCAAACTTGAGACCCTCCCTATAGCATGAGATGTGATATCCAAGTCCTTCCCATTGCAATCCTGAGACCCTTCCTATAGCATGAGATGTGATGTCTCAATGCTTCAAATACCAAACCTGAGACCCTTCCTATAACATGAGATGGGAATATCCAACTCCTTCCCATTCCAATCCTGAGACCCTTCCGATAGCAGAGATGTGATATCTCAATGCTTCTAATATCAAAAATGAGACCCTCCCTATAGCATGATATGTGATATCTAAGTCCTTCCCATTCCAATCTTGAGACCCTTCCTATAGCATGAGATGTGATATCTCAATGCTTCTACCAAACCTGAGACCGTTCCTTTAGCATGAGATGTGATATCCAACTCCTTCCCATTCCAATCCTGAGACCCTTCCTATAGCATGAGATGTGATATCTCAATACTTCTAATACCAAACCTGAGATCCTTCCGATAACATGATTTGTGATATCCAAATCCTTCCCCTTCCAAACCTGAGACCCTCCCTTTAGCATGAGATGTGATATCCAACTCCTTCCCATTCCAATCCTGAGAACCTTCTGATAGCATGAGATGTGATATCTCAATGCTTCTAATACCAAACCTGAGATCCTTCCTATAACATGAGATGTGATATCCAAATCCTTCCCCTTCCAAACCAGAGACCCTCACTTTAGCATGAGATGTGATATCCAACTCCTTCCCATTCCAATCCTGAGACCCTTCTGATAGCATGAGATGTGATATCTCAATGCCTCTTATACCAAACCTGAGATCCTACCTCTAACATGAAATGTGATATCCAACTCTTTCCCCTTCCAAACCTGAGAGCCTTCCTATAGCATGAGATGTGATATCCAAGTCCTTCCCATTCCAATCCTGAGACCCTTCCTATAACATGAGATGTGATATCCAACTCCTTCCCATTCCAACCTGAGACCCTTCCTATAGCATGAGATGGGATATCCCAATGCTAATACCAAACCTGAGACCCATACTATGGCATGAGATGTGATATCCAACTCCTTCCCATTCCAGTTCTGAGACCCTTCCTATACCATGAGACTTGATATCTCAATGCTTCTAATACCAAACCTGAGACCGGTCCTATAACATGAGATGTGATATCCAAATCCTTCCCCTTCCAAACCTTAGACCCTTCTTTTATCATGAGATGTGATATCCAACTCCTTCCCATTCCAATCCTGAGATCCTTCCGATATCATGAGATGTGATATCTCAATGCTTCTAATATCAAACTTGAGACCCTCCCTATAGCATGAGATGTGATATCCAAGTCCTTCCCATTGCAATCCTGAGACCCTTCCTATAGCATGAGATGTGATGTCTCAATGCTTCAAATACCAAACCTGAGACCCTTCCTATAACATGAGATGGGAATATCCAACTCCTTCCCATTCCAATCCTGAGACCCTTCCGATAGCAGAGATGTGATATCTCAATGCTTATACCAAACCTGAGATCCTTCCTATAACATGAGATGTGATATCCAACTCCTTCCCATTCCAATCCTGAGACACTTCCTATAGCATGAGATGTGATATCTCACTGCTTATACCAAACCTGAGACCCTTCCTATAGCATGAGATGTGATATCCAACTCCTTCCAATTCCAATCCTGAGACCCTTCCTATAGCATGAGATGTGATATCTCAATGCTTCTAATATCAAACTTGAGACACTCCCTATAGCATGAGATGTGATATCCAAGTCCTTCCCATTCCAATCCTGAGACACTTCCTATAGCATGAGATGTGATGTCTCAATGCTTCTAATACCAAACCTGAGATCCTTCCTATAACATGAGATGTGATATCCAACTCCTTCCATTCCAATCCTGAGACCCTTCCTATAGCATGAGATATGATATCTCAATTCTTATACCAAACCTGAGACCCTTCCTATAACATGAGATGTGATATCCAACTCCTTCCCATTCCAATCCTGAGACCCTTCCTATAGCATGAGATGTGATATCTCAATGCCTCTAATACCAAACCTGAGATCCTTCCTCTAACATGAAATGTGATATCCAACTCCTTCCCTTTCCAAACCTGAGAGCCTATCCATAGCATGAGATGTGATATCCAAGTCCCTCCCATTCCAATCCTTAGACCCTTCCTACAGCATGCAATATGATATCTCAATGATTCTAATAACAATCCTGAGACCCGTCCTATAACATGAGATGGGATATCCAACTCCTTCCCATTCCAATCCTGAGACACTTCCGATAGCAGATTTGTGATATCTCAATGCTTATACCAAACCTGAGACCCTTCCTATAACATGAGATCGGATATCCAACTCCTTCCCGTTCCAAACCTGAGACCCTTCCTTTAGCATGAGATGTGAAATCCAGCTCCTTCCCATTCCAATCCTGAGACACTTCCGATAGCATGAGATGTGATATCTCAATGCTTCTAATATCAAAACTGAGACCCTCCCTATAGCATGATATGTGATATCTAAGTCCTTCCCATTCCAATCCTGAGACCCTTCCTATAGCATGAGATGTGATATCTCAATGCTTCTACCAAACCTGAGACCCTTCCTTTAGCATGAGATGTGATATCCAACTCCTTCCCATTCCAATCCTGAGACCCTTCCTATAGCATGAGATGTGATATCTCAATACTTCTAATACCAAACCTGAGATCCTTCCGATAACATGAGATGTGATATCCAAATCCTTCCCCTTCCAAACCTGAGACCCTCCCTTTAGCATGAGATGGGATATCCAACTCCTTCCCATTCCAATCCTGAGATCCTTCTGATAGCATGAGATGTGATATCTCAATGCTTCTAATACCAAACCTGAGATCCTTCCGATAGCATGAGATGTGATATCTCAATGCTTCTAATACCAAACCTGAGATCCTTCCTATAACATGAGATGTGATATCCAAATCCTTCCCCTTCCAAACCTGAGACCCTCCCTTTAGCATGAGATGTGATATCCAACTCCTTCCCATTCCAATCCTGAGACCCTTCTGATAGCATGAGATGTGATATCTCATTGCCTCTAATACCAAACCTGAGATCCTACCTCTAACATGAAATGTGATATCCAACTCTTTCCCCTTCCAAACCTGAGAGCCTTCCTATAGCATGAGATGTGATATCCAAGTCCTTCCCATTCCAATCCTGAGACCCTTCCTATAACATGAGATGTGATATCCAACTCCTTCCAATTCCAACCTGAGACCCTTCCTATAGCATGAGATGTGATATCTCAATGCCTCTAATACCAAACCTGAGATCCTACCTCTAACATGAAATGTGATATCCAACTCTTTCCCCTTCCAAACCTGAGAGCCTTCCTATAGCATGAGATGTCATATACAACTCCTTCCCATTCCAATCCTGAGACCCTTCCTATAGCATGAGATGTGATATCCAACTCCTTCCCGTTCCAAACCTGAGACCCTTCCTTTAGCATGAGATGTGATATCCAGCTCCTTCCCATTCCAATCCTGAGACACTTCCGATAGCATGAGATGTGATATCTCAATGCTTCTAATATCAAAACTGAGACCCTCCCTATAGCATGATATGTGATATCTAAGTCCTTCCCATTCCAATCCTGAGACCCTTCCTATAGCATGAGATGTGATATCTCAATGCTTCTACCAAACCTGAGACCCTTCCTTTAGCATGAGATGTGATATCCAACTCGTTCCCATTCCAATCCTGAGACCCTTCCTATAGCATGAGATGTGATATCTCAATACTTCTAATACCAAACCTGAGATCCTTCCGATAACATGAGATGTGATATCCAAATCCTTCCCCTTCCAAACCTGAGACCCTCCCTTTAGCATGAGATGTGATATCCAACTCCTTCCCATTCCTATCCTGAGACCCTTCTGATAGCATGAGATGTGATATCTCAATGCTTCTAATACCAAACCTGAGATCCTTCCTATAACATGAGATGTGATATCCAAATCCTTCCCCTTCCAAACCTGAGACCCTCCCTTTAGCATGAGATGTGATATCCAACTCCTTCCCATTCCAATCCCGAGACCCTTCTGATAGCATGAGATGTGATATCTCAATGCCTCTAATACCAAACCTGAGATCCTACCTCTAACATGAAATGTGATATCCAACTCTTTCCCCTTCCAAACCTGAGAGCCTTCCTATAGCATGAGATGTCATATACAACTCCTTCCCATTCCAATCCTGAGACCCTTCCTATAGCATGAGATGTGATATCTCAATGCTTATACCAAACCTGAGACCCTTCATATAGCATGAGATGTGATATCCAACTCCTTCCATTCCAATCCTGAGACCCTTCCTATAGCATGAGATGTGATATCTTAATGCTTCTAATATCAAACTTGAGACCCTCCCTATAGCATGAGATGTGATATCCAATTCCTTCCCATTCCAATCCTGAGACACTTCCTATAGCATGAGATGTGATATCTCAATGCTTCTAATACCAAACCTGAGACTCTTCCTATAACATGTGATGGGATATCCAACTCCTTCCGATTCCAATCCTGAGACCCTTCCAAAAGCAGAGATGTGATATCTCAATGCTTATACCAAACCTGAGACCCTTCCTATGGCATGAGATGTCATATACATATCCTTCCCATTCCAATCCTGAGACCCTTCGTATAGCATGAGATGTGATATCTCAATGCTTATACCAAACCTGAGACCCTTCCTATAGCATGAGATGTGATATCCAACTCCTTCCCATTCCAATCCTGAGACCCTTCCTATAGCATGAGATGTGATATCTCAATGCCTCTAATACCAAACCTGAGATCCTTCCTCTAACATGAAATGTGATATCCAACTCCTTCCCTTTCCAAACCTGAGAGCCTACCTATAGCATGAGATGTGATATCCAAGTCCTTCCCATTCCAATCCTTAGACCCTTCCTATAGCATGCAATATGATATCTCAATGATTCTAATAACAAACCTGAGACCCGTCCTATAACATGAGATGGGATATCCAACTCCTTCCCATTCCAATCCTGAGACACTTCCGATAGCAGAGATGTGATATCTCAATGCTTATACCAAACCTGAGACCCTTCCTATAACATGAGATGTGATATCCAACTCCTTCCCATTCCAATCCTGAGACCCTTCGGATAGCATGAGATGTGATATCTCAATGCCTCTAATACCAAACCTGAGATCCTACCTCTAACATGAAATGTGACATCCAACTCCTTCCCTTTCCAAACCTGAGACCCTGCCTATAGCATGAGATGGGATATCCAAGTCCTTCCCATTCCAATCCTGAGACCGTTCCTATAGCATGAGATGTGATATCTCAATGCTTCTACCAAACCTGAGATCCTTCCTATAGCATGAGATGTGATATCCAACTTCTTCCCATTCCAATCATGAGACCCTTCCTATAACATGAGATGTGATGTCTCAATGCTTCTAATACCAAACCTGAGATCTTTCCTATAACATGAGATGTGATATCCAACTCCTTCCCATCCTAATCCTGAGACACTTCCGATTGCAGAGATGTGATGTCTCAATGCTTCTAATACCAAACCTGAGATCTTTCCTTAAACATGAGATGTGATATCCAACTCCTTCCCGTTCCAAACCTGAGACCCTTCCTATAGCATGAGATGTGATATCTCAATGCTTCTAATACCAAACCTGAGATCCTTCCTATAACATGTGATGTGATATTCAAATCCTTCCCCTTCCAAACCTGAGACCCTCCCTTTAGCATGAGATGTGATATCCAACTCCTTCCCATTCCAATCCTGAGCCCCTTACGATAGCATGAGATGTGATATCTCAATGCCTCTAATACCAAACCTGAGATACTTCCGATAGCATGAGATGTGATATCTCAATGCTTCTAATACAAAACCTGAGATCCTTCCTATAACATGAGATGTGATATCCAAATCCTTCCCCTTCCGAACCTGAGACCCTCCCTTTAGCATGAGATGTGATATCCAACTCCTTCCCATTCCAATCCTGAGACCCTTCGTATAGCATGAGATGTGATATCTCAATGCTTATACCAAACCTGAGACCCTTCCTATAGCATGAGATGTGATATCCAACTCCTTCCCATTCCAATCCTGAGACCCTTCCTATAGCATGAGATGTGATATCTCAATGCCTCTAATACCAAACCTGAGATCCTTCCTCTAACATGAAATGTGATATCCAACTCCTTCCCTTTCCAAACCTGAGAGCCTACCTATAGCATGAGATGTGATATCCAAGTCCTTCCCATTCCAATCCTTAGACCCTTCCTATAGCATGCAATATGATATCTCAATGATTCTAATAACAAACCTGAGACCCGTCCTATAACATGAGATGGGATATCCAACTCCTTCCCATTCCAATCCTGAGACACTTCCGATAGCAGAGATGTGATATCTCAATGCTTATACCAAACCTGAGACCCTTCCTATAACATGAGATGTGATATCCAACTCCTTCCCATTCCAATCCTGAGACCCTTCGGATAGCATGAGATGTGATATCTCAATGCCTCTAATACCAAACCTGAGATCCTACCTCTAACATGAAATGTGACATCCAACTCTTTCCCTTTCCAAACCTGAGACCCTGCCTATAGCATGAGATGGGATATCCAAGTCCTTCCCATTCCAATCCTGAGACCGTTCCTATAGCATGAGATGTGATATCTCAATGCTTCTACCAAACCTGAGATCCTTCCTATAGCATGAGATGTGATATCCAACTTCTTCCCATTCCAATCATGAGACCCTTCCTATAACATGAGATGTGATGTCTCAATGCTTCTAATACCAAACCTGAGATCTTTCCTATAACATGAGATGTGATATCCAACTCCTTCCCATCCTAATCCTGAGACACTTCCGATTGCAGAGATGTGATGTCTCATTGCTTCTAATACCAAACCTGAGATCTTTCCTTAAACATGAGATGTGATATCCAACTCCTTCCCGTTCCAAACCTGAGACCCTTCCTATAGCATGAGATGTGATATCTCAATGCTTCTAATACCAAACCTGAGATCCTTCCTATAACATGTGATGTGATATTCAAATCCTTCCCCTTCCAAACCTGAGACCCTCCCTTTAGCATGAGATGTGATATCCAACTCCTTCCCATTCCAATCCTGAGCCCCTTACGATAGCATGAGATGTGATATCTCAATGCCTCTAATACCAAACCTGAGATACTTCCGATAGCATGAGATGTGATATCTCAATGCTTCTAATACAAAACCTGAGATCCTTCCTATAACATGAGATGTGATATCCAAATCCTTCCCCTTCCAAACCTGAGACCCTCCCTTTAGCATGAGATGTGATATCCAACTCCTTCCCATTCCAATCCTGAGACCCTTCTGATAGCATGAGATGTGATATCTCAATGCCTCTAATACCAAACCTGAGATCCTACCTCTAACATGAAATGTGATATCCAACTCCTTCCCTTTCCAAACCTGAGACCCTGCCTATAGCATGAGATGTGATATCCAAGTCCTTCCCATTCCAATCCTGAGACCCTTCCTATAGCATGTGATGTGATATCTCAATGCTTATACCAAACCTGAGACCCTTCCTATGGCATGAGATGTCATATACAACTCCTTCCCATTCCAATCCTGAGACCCTTCCTATAGCATGAGATGTGATATCTCAATGCTTATACCAAACTGAGACCCTTCCTATAGCATGAGATGTGATATCCAACTTCTTCCCATTCCAATTCTGAGACCCTTCCTATAACATGAGATGTGATGTCTCAATGCTTCTAATACCAAACCTGAGATCTTTCCTATAACATGAGATGTGATATCCAACGCCTTCCCATCCCAATCCTGAGACACTTCCGATTGCAGTGATGTGATGTCTCAATGCTTCTAATACCAAACCTGAGATCTTTCCTATAACATGAGATGTGATATCCAACTCCTTCCCGTTCCAAACCTGAGACCCTTCCTATAGCATGAGATGTGATATCCAACTCCTTCCCATTCCAATCCTGAGACCATTCCGATAGCATGAGATGTGATATCTCAATGCTTCTAATACCAAACCTGAGATCCTTCCTATAACATGTGATGTGATATTCAAATCCTTCCCCTTCCAAACCTGAGACCCTCCCTTTAGCATGAGATGTGATATCCAACTCCTTCCCATTCCAATCCTGAGACCCTTATGATAGCATGAGATGTAATATTTCAATGCCTCTAATACCAAACCTGAGATACTTCCGATAGCATGAGATGTGATATCTCAATGCTTCTAATACCAAACCTGAGATCCTTCCTATAACATGAGATGTGATATCCAAATCCTTCCCCTTCCAAACCTGAGACCCTACCTTTAGCATGAGATGTGATATCCAACTCCTTCCCATTCCAATCCTGAGACCCTTCTGATAGCATGAGATGTGATATCTAAGTCCTTCCCATTCCAATCCTGAGACCCTTCCTATAGCATGTGATGTGATATCTCAATGCTTATACCAAACCTGAGACCCTTCCTATGGCATGAGATGTCATATACAACTCCTTCCCATTCCAATCCTGAGACCCTTCCTATAGCATGAGATGTGATATCTCAATGCTTATGCCAAACCTGAGACCCTTCCTATAGCATGAGATGTGATATCCAACTTCTTCCCATTCTAATCCTGAGACCCTTCCTATAACATGAGATGTGATGTCTCAATGCTTCTAATACCAAACCTGAAATCTTTCCTATAACATGAGATGTGATATCCAACTCCTTCCCATTCCAATCCTGAGACCCTTCCTATAGCATGAGATGTGATATCTCAATGCATATACCAAACCTGAGACCCTTCCTATAGCTTGAGATGTGATATCCAACTCCATCCCATTCCAATCCTGAGACCCTTCCTATAGCATGAGATGTGATATCTCAATACTTCTAATACCAAACCTGAGATCCTTCCGATAACATAAGATGTGATATCCAAATCCTTCCCCTTCCAAACCTGAGACCCTCCCTTTAGCATGAGATGTGATATCCAACTTCTTCCCATTCCAATCCTAAGACCCTTCTGATAGCATGAGATGTGATATCTCAATGCTTCTAATACCAAACCTGAGATCCTTCCGATAGCATGAGATGTGATATCTCAATGCTTCTAATACCAAACCTGAGATCCTTCCTATAACATGAGATGTGATATCCAAATCCTTCCCCTTCCAAACCTGAGACCCTCCCTTTAGCATGAGATGTGATATCCAACTCCTTCCCATTCCAATCCTGAGACCCTTTTGATAGCATGAGATGTGATATCTCAATGCCTCTAATACCAAACCTGAGATCCTACCTCTAACATGAAATGTGATATCCAACTCTTTCCCCTTCCAAACCTGAGAGCCTACCCATAGCATGAGATGTGATATCCAAGTCCTTCCCATTCCAATCCTGAGACCCTTCCTATAACATGAGATGTGATATCCAACTCCTTCCCATTCCAACCTGAGACCCTTCCTGTAGCATGAGATGGGATATTCAACTCCTTCCAAATCCAATCCTGATAACCTTCCGATAGCATGAGATGTGATATCCCAATGCTTCTACCAAACCTGAGACCCATACTATGGCATGAGATGTGATATCAAACTCCTTCCCATTCCAATCCTGAGACCCTTCCTATAGAATGAGATGTGATATCCAACTCCTTCCCATTCCAATTCTGAGACCCTTCCTATACCATGAGACTTGATATTTCTATGCTTCTAATACCAAACCTGAGACCCGTCCTATAACATGAGATGTGATATCCAAATCCTTCCCCTTCCAAACCTTAGACCCTTCCTTTATCATGAGATGTGATATCCAACTCCTTCCCATTCCAATCCTGAGACCCTCCCTACAGCATTAGATGTGATATCCAAGTCCTTCCCATTCCAATCCTGAGACCCTTCCTATAGCATGAGATGTGATATCTCAATGCTTCTAATACCAAACCTGAGACCCTTCCTATAACATGAGATGGGAATATCCAACTCCCTCCCATTCCAATCCTGAGACCCTTCCGATAACAGAGATGTGATATCTCAATGCTTATACCAAACCTGAGATCCTTCCTATAACATGAGATGTGATATCCAACTTCTTCCCATTCCAATCCTGAGACAGTTCCTATAGCATGAGATGTGATATCTCACTGCTTATACCAAACCTGAGACCCTTCCTATAGCATGAGATGTGATATCCAACTCCTTCCCATTCCAATCCTGAGACCCTTCCTATAGCATGAGATGTGATATCTCAATGCTTCTAATACCAAACCTGAGACTCTTCCTATAACATGAGATGGGATATCCAACTCCTTCCCATTCCAATCCTGAGACCCTTCCGATAGCAGAGATGTGATATCTCAATGCTTATACCAAACCTGAGACCCTTCCTACGGCATGAGATGTCATATACAACTCCTTCCCATTCCAATCCTGAGACCCTTCCTATAGCATGAGATGTGATATCTCAATGCTTATACCAAACCTGAGACCCTTCATATAGCATGAGATGTGATATCCAACTCCTTCCCATTCCAATCCTGAGACCCTTCCTATAGCATGAGATGTGATGTCTCAATGCTTCTAATACCAAACCTGAGATCCTTCCTAAAACATGAGATGTGATATTCAACTCCTTCCATTCCAATCCTGAGACCCTTCCTATAGCATGAGATGTGATATCTCAATGCTTCTAATATCAAACTTGAGACCTCCCTATAGCATGAGATGTGATATCCAAGTCCTTCCCATTCCAATCCTGAGACCATTCCTATAGCATGAGATGTGATATCTCAATACTTCTAATACCAAACCTGAGATCCTTATGATAACATGAGATGTGATATCCAAATCCTTCCCCTTCCAAACCTGAGACCCTCCCTTTAGCATGAGATGTGATATCCAACTCCTTCCGATTCCAATCCTGAGACCATTCTGATAGCATGAGATGTGATATCTCAATGCTTCTAATACCAAACCTGAGATCCTTCCGATAGCATGAGATGTGATATCTCAATGCTTCTAATACCAAACCTGAGATCCTTCCTATAACATGAGATGTGATATCCAAATCCTTCCCCTTCCAAACCTGAGACCCTCCCTTTAGCATGAGATGTGATATCCAACTCCTTCCCATTCCAATCCTGAGACCCTTCTGATAGCATGAGATGTGATATCTCAATGCCTCTAATACCAAACCTGAGATCCTACCTCTAACATGAAATGTGATATCCAACTCTTTCCCCTTCCAAACCTGAGAGCCTTCCTATAGCATGAGATGTGATATCCAAGTCCTTCCCATTCCAATCCTGAGACCCTTCCTATAACATGAGATGTGATATCCAACTCCTTCCCATTCCAACCTGAGACCCTTCCTATAGCATGAGATGGGATATCCAACTCCTTGGAATTCCAATCCTGATACCCTTCCGATAGCATGAGATGTGATATCCCAATGCTTATACCAAACCTGAGACCCATACCATTGCATGAGATGTGATATCAAACTCCTTCCCATTCCAATCCTGAGACCCTTCCTATAGCTTGAGATGTGATATCCAACTCCTTCTCATTCCAATTCTGAGACCTTTCCTATACCATGAGACTTGATATCTCAGTGCTTCTAATACCAAACCTGAGACCCGTCCTATAACATGAGATGTGATATCCAAATCCTTCCCCTTCCCAACCTTAGACCCTTCCTTTATCATGAGATGTGATATCCAACTCCTTCCCATTCCAATCCTGAGACCCTCCCTACAGCATTAGATGTGATATCCAAGTCCTTCCCATTCCAATCCTGAGACCCTTCCTATAGCATGAGATGTGATATCTCAATGCTTCTAATACCAAACCTGAGACCCTTCCTATAACATGAGATGGGAATATCCAACTCCCTCCCATTCCAATCCTGGGACCCTTCCGATAACAGAGATGTGATATCTCAATGCTTATACCAAACCTGAGATCCTTCCTATAACATGAGATGTGATATCCAACTTCTTCCCATTCCAATCCTGAGACAGTTCCTATAGCATGAGATGTGATATCTCACTGCTTATACCAAACCTGAGACCCTTCCTATAGCATGAGATGTGATATCCAACTCCTTCCCATTCCAATCCTGAGACCCTTCCTATAGCATGAGATGTGATATCTCAATGCTTCTAATACCAAACCTGAGACTCTTCCTATAACATGAGATGGGATATCCAACTCCTTCCCATTCCAATCCTGAGACCCTTCCGATAGCAGAGATGTGATATCTCAATGCTTATACCAAACCTGAGACCCTTCCTACGGCATGAGATGTCATATACAACTCCTTCCCATTCCAATCCTGAGACCCTTCCTATAGCATGAGATGTGATATCTCAATGCTTATACCAAACCTGAGACCCTTCATATAGCATGAGATGTGATATCCAACTCCTTCCCATTCCAATCCTGAGACCCTTCCTATAGCATGAGATGTGATGTCTCAATGCTTCTAATACCAAACCTGAGATCCTTCCTAAAACATGAGATGTGATATCCAACTCCTTCCATTCCAATCCTGAGACCCTTCCTATAGCATGAGATGTGATATCTCAATGCTTCTAATATCAAACTTGAGACCTCCCTATAGCGTGAGATGTGATATCCAAGTCCTTCCCATTCCAATCCTGAGACCATTCCTATAGCATGAGATGTGATATCTCAATACTTCTAATACCAAACCTGAGATCCTTACGATAACATGAGATGTGATATCCAAATCCTTCCCCTTCCAAACCTGAGACCCTCCCTTTAGCATGAGATGTGATATCCAACTCCTTCCGATTCCAATCCTGAGACCATTCTGATAGCATGAGATGTGATATCTCAATGCTTCTAATACCAAACCTGAGATCCTTCCGATAGCATGAGATGTGATATCTCAATGCTTCTAATACCAAACCTGAGATCCTTCCTATAACATGAGATGTGATATCCAAATCCTTCCCCTTCCAAACCTGAGACCCTCCCTTTAGCATGAGATGTGATATCCAACTCCTTCCCATTCCAATCCTGAGACCCTTCTGATAGCATGAGATGTGATATCTCAATGCCTCTAATACCAAACCTGAGATCCTACCTCTAACATGAAATGTGATATCCAACTCTTTCCCCTTCCAAACCTGAGAGCCTTCCTATAGCATGAGATGTGATATCCAAGTCCTTCCCATTCCAATCCTGAGACCCTTCCTATAACATGAGATGTGATATCCAACTCCTTCCCATTCCAACCTGAGACCCTTCCTATAGCATGGGATGGGATATCCAACTCCTTGGAATTCCAATCCTGATACCCTTCCGATAGCATGAGATGTGATATCCCAATGCTTATACCAAACCTGAGACCCATACTATTGCATGAGATGTGATATCAAACTCCTTCCCATTCCAATCCTGAGACCCTTCCTATAGCTTGAGATGTGATATCCAACTCCTTCTCATTCCAATTCTGAGACCTTTCCTATACCATGAGACTTGATATCTCAGTGCTTCTAATACCAAACCTGAGACCCGTCCTATAACATGAGATGTGATATCCAAATCCTTCCCCTTCCCAACCTTAGACCCTTCCGATATCATGAGATGTGATATCTCAATGCTTCTAATATCAAACTTGAGACCCTCCCTATAGCATGAGATGTGATATCCAAGTCCTTCCCATTCCAATCCTGAGACCCTTCCTATAGCATGAGATGTGATATCTCAATGCTTCTAATCCCAAACCTGAGACCCTTCCTATAACATGAGATGGGAATATCCAACTCCTTCCCATTCCAATCCTGAGACCCTTCCGATAGAAGAGATGTGATATCTCAATGCTTATACCAAACCTGAGATCCTTCCTATAGCATGAGATGTGATATCCTACTCATTCCCATTCCAATCCTGAGACCCTTCCTATAGCATGAGATGTGATATCTCAATGCTTCTAATATCAAACTTGAGACCTTCCCTATAGCATGAGATGTGATATCCAAGTCCTTCCCATTCCAATCCTGAGACACTTCCTATAGCATGAGATGTGATATCTCAATGCTTCTAATACCAAACCTGAGACTCTTCCTATAACATGAGATGGGATATCCAACTCCTTCCCATTCCAATCCTGAGACCCTTCCGATAGCAGAGATGTGATATCTCAAAGCTTATACCAAACCTGAGACCCTTCCTATGGCTTGAGATGTCATATACAACTCCTTCCCATTCCAATCCTGAGACCCTTCCGATAGCATGAGATGTGATATCTCAATGCTTATACCAAACCTGAGACCCTTCCTATAGCATGAGATGTGATATCCAACTCCTTCCCATTCCAATCCTGAGACCCTTCCTATAGCATGAGATGTGATATCTCAATGCTTCTAATACCAAACCTGAGATCCTTCGTTTAACATGAGATGTGATATCCAACTCCTTCCATTCCAATCCTGAGACCCTTCCTATAGCATGAGATGTGATATCTCAATGCTTATACCAAACCTGAGACCCTTCCTATAGCATGAGATGTGATATCCAACTCCTTCCCATTCCAATCCTGAGACCCTTCCTATAGCATGAGATGTGATATCTCAATGCCTCTAATACCAAACCTGAGATCCTTCCTCTAACATGAAATGTGATATCCAACTCCTTCCCTTTCCAAACCTGAGAGCCTATCCATAGCATGAGATGTGATATCCAAGTCCTTCCCATTCCAATCCTTAGACCCTTCCTACAGCATGCAATATGATATCTCAATGATTCTAATAACAATCCTGAGACCCGTCCTATAACATGAGATGGGATATCCAACTCCTTCCCATCCCAATCCTGAGACACTTCCGATTGCAGAGATGTGATATCTCAATGCTTATACCAAACCTGAAACTCTTCCTATAACATGAGATGTGATATCTGTTAGGAAAGATTTAATAATTGTAGGTAATTTTCCTTCCATGTGGCAACCCCTAAACTTTTTGCTGTTGTTTTTCACCTTGTTCTCGACTTTGCCAGAGAAGTGCAGCCTTCTGACGCACTCCTCTGGGATTTCGCTCCTTTCTTACGGGGAAACTGACATGCCCTTAAGACAGTCAGTACCGGGAAACGCTGTTTTCCGTAGTTTCTTTTATCATGTTGCGGCTTTCGTGCAACATGACACAAGAGGGCACTGTAAGCTAAGTTGCTGCTCTCTTGGGATTCTAGCCTTCTACAGGCCCTAGATACTCTTTCAGGATTGTAACTGATCGGTGCAAGTGATTCACAGACGGGAATGGTGGCAGCGATCGTTTCTTGTGTTTTGAGCTCCTTTTGGCGTTCTAAGCACGTTTCTCGCACTTAACCCAAAATGGTGGCCTGGCTCCCAAAATGGCCAGACCACGAGGCTCCTTTGTCCTGTCCGCTGACCGTCTTGCTCCCTTCACCTTCCCCAGGTCGAGCCGACCCGGGGCCTTCCTTATTTGGGCATGTACTTTCCCGCGAAACACGGATGCTTTCGCGGGCTTCTACATGTCTTGTGTGTGCCTCCAGTATGTGGGCTGGGATGTCTGGTCCCGTGTGAATGCCTGGGACCACCGTGGTCCGTGATAGGTCCACGAATGGTGTGAGTGTTGATGAGCGGATCTCCCATTGGGTCCCCACCGTTTTGGCGCGAAGGGAACCGTGGATAAGAGGGGGCTGGAAACACCACTACCATGTCGATCTCCTGAGTTCTCACGAACAAAGGAATACAGGAGCCAAGTATCCTGCAACCAAGAGGCTGAACCGAGGAATCGCTGGTGACCCGCTGAAGGACTGCTCCTCTGCACTGCTGTCGCCTTGTGAAACCCTTTTCACCTTTGATCGAACCAGAAGGCCTGTACTAGTACTTCGACCCTTGGAATAGCGGGGACAGCTATTCTCGGCATCTTCACCATCTCCTGCTAGTAAGCCTTCGGAAGCGTCTCTGGGCCATCCAGCAGACTGACCAGCCTACACAGGAGTCTTGCTCTGTAACCGCCACCAGGTTGTGTAGTATATCGAGTCCTTGTCACTCTCACACGATTCGTACACTTGGCGTTCCCAGGTCTGAAGTGAGTAGTGTACATTTGGCTCAGATACACACGGCCGCTCCGTTGCCCTGCTGTGGTAACAAACTGTGCGGGTTCCTTCGTTTGGGACGTCTTTTACTCAACTCTGCTGCTGCAGACTCAACACGACGACGAGACGTCCCCTGCTCTTCTGAACCTGCCAGCGACTGAAACTGACGCGGAGAAGCCTGGGTCTGCTTGCATCGGGGTCCGGTGAGTAGCATAGCTATGAACTGGTCGCCCTCCTGCAGGAGCCCATAGCTTTTCCCCGCTGTGTCAAAACAGCACGCCTTTCCGTACTCGCGCTCTGCTTCTGCCCACAGTGGAGGCTGCGCTTGAGTCGCAGAACACTGTTGTTCTTCGTTTGTGCACTAAACTGAACTGCCTGATCTCCCTCAAAGAGAATCCCCTTTTGCCCGTTGGCACCAGCGTGTGCAGGTACTTTTGAGCACAAGGCTCCACTCTTCGTAGGGCTCGGACTTCCTTTTAGTTAGGTGCCTCTGAAGGCGGACTGGGTCTAAGCATTATTTCACACTGCCTGTTTTCCTTCCCTTTTAGGTGGACTACACATTTCGTGCATCTAACGCTTGAGACTTGTTTGTATTTGTATATATATTGTATTGGTATGGTATGTGTTGGTTTACTAGAGTTGTATTGTGATTTCTCGCTACGGTCATTGTTTTAAAGGCCTTGGAATAAATGTATATATATTTTTAATATAGCACCTGTTTGGAGTAGTTTGTAAGTGTCCTTGCTTTGTGTGCTCATTGCAGGCTTTCAGTCACCCTCACCCCTCTTGAGACCTAGTCTTGACCGCCGCGATCGCTACCTTGATTGGTCTGGCTTGTCCAGAGGTTACCCTGTTCCAAGTAATTAGGTTGGCCTTCTGAACTTCTGCGCCACCAGGACAGAGTTCAGAAATCCGTCTTAACAAATTGGTGTACAGTGGTGGGATCCGACTGAAGGTATCCAGTGTTGCGCACGAACTAAGGCATTTCAAGTTATTCCTACCAGGACATGTAGTGAATTGTTGTAGTATAACTTTAAAAAGGCCATAGTCCTATCTAACAGTATGGAAACAAACACCTTGTTAACTTTAAATTCTTCCAAATCAGAAACATTGAAAAAAATGTGTGCGGAGAGAGGTGTTTCCTCTCAAGGCACGAAATTGGATATGATCAAAAGAATCGTGGCGTGGCAAGAAGCGCAGCTTGACGCTATAACTTCTGAGGACAGTGCGGAAGGAGGTGGGGCTGCTCTCACTGGTAGAACCGACGGTTCTGCCGCTGCACTGATCCACCGCGACCACGAGGACAGGGAGGATGAGATGTCTAATGTTTCCTCTGCCAGTGTTGATGGGGAGGCTATGCTTGAATTCAAGAAGCAAGAGCTGCGGTTAGGCAGAAGGAGCTTGAATTCAGCATAGCCAAACTAAAAATCGAACAGTCAGAAAAACAGAAAGACAGGGATCACCAGTTGGAACTCGCCAAGCTTCAGGTTGCAAATGGGTCCAAGGGTCCTGGACATGGGTCTGGGGCCTCCTCTCATCCACGGTTTCCGAAAGATCTGGTCATTGTGTATGAGGAAAGGAATGACATTATGGGCTGGATGAATGCGTTTGAGTATGCATGCGAAGTTCAACAAGTTGACAATGCTGATAAGATTGCCTGGTTACTCAGCAGACTGCCCCATTCTGGCTGTAGTGCCATTATGGAAATGTCGAAGGCTGAGCAAGCTGATTTCGCAATGTTAAAGCAAACTCTCATTTTAACGTTTGGGAAGACTCCGGCCCAATATTTGAAACGATTCATAGAGTATAAGAAAAAGGAAGGTGGTACTTGGGTATTTTATGTCACTGAATCCTTGAAAAACTTAACTGGCTGGGTCGAAGGTTATAAGGTTTCTACCTTCGAAGGCATGATACATCTTGTCATGCTGGAACACATTTTTGCATCTTCTTCCCCGGAGCTTAAGCAGCATTTGGCCGATTCGAAGGAGATAGATCCTAAGAAGCTGGCCATTGCAGCAGACTTATGGGTGTCACATCGAGTGTCCCATAAGGACAAAACTCATCCTGGTAAGCAGGAGGAAGGGAAAAAGTCCAAAGATAAGGAGGGTGGAGAATCTGATAAATCTTCTTCTCAAAAGGGCCACAAAAAGAAAAATAAGGGTAAGACACAAGAGAACTCACAGGGTAGTGGAGGTCAGCCTCCGAAACAGAACTCTGGTTACAATAAGCCTCCCTATGTAAACAGACCCAATGGATCTTGTTTTGCTTGTGGAGCAACTGACCACGTGAAGGGGGATCCCCGGTGTAAGGTTTGACCTTTGGGGGTCCACTCCGCTAATCTGGCCTTCTCCTCCTACGAGGAAGAAGAGATTACAGGAGCATCCTTCTCCTCAGACTCATTTCCCAGCGGGATAGAGGCTGAGGTAGTTTTAGTTTCCCTGGGTTCCTGGGATCCTAAAGTCGCAGAGGCTTATGCTAGGATTACAGATAATACCAAGCACTACTTTAAAGACAGTGTGCTGATCAATGGAGTAGATACTCCGGCTCTTAGGGATAGTGGGTGCAGTCGAACTGTAGTGGATTCTACCTTGGTAGACTCAGAGGAAGTTGCCAGAGCTACTCTGATGCCCACTAAGTTGGCTGACGGCCCACTCCGTATGTTCCCAGTAATACCTGTAAATCTTACTTTAAATGGTACAGCAGTCAGGATTCCAGTGAGCATTCAGAGAAACGTCCCGGCAAAGGTCTTGTTAGGTAATGATCTCAGAGCTTTAGGGCTCGTAGGAGACACTGCCGAAAGACCCTACACACGGTCTCAAGCACGGGCAGCATTGGCCAAGACCAATACGCCGCCCCAGCCGAAGGGGAAACCCAAGGCGAAAGGAGTCAACAAGTCAAGACGAGGGAAAGAGAATATTCCCCCGAGCTCGCCTACCACTGCGGTGGAGGAAGTTGGTCAATCGCCCGGGCCTGACGAGGAGGTGGCGATGCCTGAAGTATTTGACCCCAACGACCATCCTGAACTAAAAGACTTGTTAGTTGAAGGAGGTCCTGATAGGGACGAATTCAGTAAAGGCCAACGTGAGTGCCCATCTCTGGAAGGCCTAAGGAGACAGGCCTGCTCCCAGCTTGAGGGTGAACCTCCTGGGACGCATAGGATTTATTGGGAAGGTGGACTCCTGTATAGTGAGCCCACAGAGTCTACAGAAGGAGACCATAGGAGGTTGGTGGTTCCCCTTGCTGTTAGGCCCTTCCTCCTGCAGTTGGCGCATGAAGTGCTCCTTGCTGGTCACCTTGGTATTAAGAGGAGCAAGCAAAGGTTATCCATGCACTTCTACTGGCCCAAGATGGGGGTGCAAGTAGAAAGTCACTGCAGGAGTTGTGCCTCCTGCCAGTTATCTGGTAAGGTTGGCTCGACAATCCAAGCTCCGTTGGTACCGCTCCCAGTTGTGGGGGTACCATTTGAAAGGGTAGGGATCGACATCGTTGGTCCCCTTGACCCGCAAACATCCTCGGGCAATAGGTTTATCCTGGTGCTGGTCGACCATGCAACCAGATATCCTGAGGCCATCCCATTGAAAAATGTAACTGCCAAGTCAGTTGCAAAAGCTTTACTTGGCATATTTACTAGGGTTGGCTTCCCTAAAGAAGTTGTGTCAGATTGTGGCAGCAACTTTATGTCAAAGTATATGCAGGCTATGTGGAAAGAATGTGGGGTCACCTACAAGTTCTCTTCTGCATACCACCCCCAGACCAATGGTCTGGTGGAACGTTTCAACAGAACGTTAAAAAGCATGATTGGGGCTCTGGAGAAGCTTCAGAGAAGACAATGGGATCTTCTTTTACCATGCTTACTGTTTGCCTACCGAGAGGTACCACAGGAGGGTGTTGGCTTCAGACCCTTCAAACTTCTGTTTGGTCATCCTGTACGGGGACCCTGTTAATAAGTAAATGACCACACTTCACTGCAATCCTTGTCTTTAGTGAGGATTTATTTAGTTAGTTCATCCAAGAGAAAGGCCCCAGGCTGCAACATTCCAAGAATTCCTCGCTCGCTTGGTCGACTATTCGTTCACCTGACAGCCGGGTTCCATTCAAAGATAAACAACTGCAAGCCGCAGCCGTGTGTGTAACGGCAAGACAGTGAGTAATTAGGGTAATGGCAATCCAAATAGTGAGTGACCTCAGGTGGGACCTCTGCTGGTGTTGTCAGCGCAGTCTCTCGTAGTTGCAAATCACAAACCACAAATCAACCTCCTCAGTATTCGTGCTCTGCTCCAGGATTCCTTCGTGGTTCACTTCACTCCCAGGCACTGACTTTTTCCTCAAAATTCGTACTCCGCTCCAGGATAACGGCCGTGTTTCTCGCCGGCTATTACACATGTAGTGTGCCGCTCCGTCTGGTTGCATCCAAACTGTAATCAATATTGCTGCTGCTGGGGGCCTTTTCTCCTTGGCCCAATCCTCGTCGCCAATGTTAATAAGTAAATGACCACACTTCACTGCAATCCTTGTCTTTAGTGAGGATTTATTTAGTTAGTTCATCCAAGAGAAAGGCCCCCAGCTGTGGGCTGTCCTCCTGGTCTCAATCCTCTCTCTGCTGCTCGAATCTGGAACCCTTGCTTAATCATAACAACAAAGATTCTTTGGTAACTAGGTTACATGGCAGCAGCTGAAATGATGTAAGTATAAACACATTGATGTAAGTCTAAACACCTCCTAACAGACCCTTAGCCATAGTCAAAGAGGGATGGGAGATGCCCACTCCCCCTGTTACTACCAACGTAGTTGATTATGTGCTAGGGCTCAGAAAACGGATGGTACTTCTGATGGGCTTGGCTAGTGATAAATTGAAGGCAGGACAAGCACTGGTGAAACATTGGTACGACCAAGCTTCTGATATCCAAATCCTTCCCCTTCCAAACCTGAGACCCTCCCTTTAGCATGAGATGGGATATCCAACTCCTTCCCATTCCAATCCTGAGAACCTTCTGATAGCATGAGATGTGATATCTCAATGCTTCTAATACCAAACCTGAGATCCTTCCGATAGCATGAGATGTGATATCTCAATGCTTCTAATACCAAACCTGAGATCCTTCCTATAACATGAGATGTGATATCCAAATCCTTCCCCTTCCAAACCTGAGACCCTCCCTTTAGCATGAGATGTGATATCCAACTCCTTCCCATTCCAATCCTGAGACCCTTCTGATAGCATGAGATGTGATATCTCATTGCCTCCAATACCAAACCTGAGATCCTACCTCTAACATGAAATGTGATATCCAACTCTTTCCCCTTCCAAACCTGAGAGCCTTCCTATAGCATGAGATGTGATATCCAAGTCCTTCCCATTCCAATCCTGAGACCCTTCCTATAACATGAGATGTGATATCCAACTCCTTCCAATTCCAACCTGAGACCCTTCCTATAGCATGAGATGTGATATCTCAATGCCTCTAATACCAAACCTGAGATCCTTCCTCTAACATGAAATGTGATATCCAACTCCTTCCCTTTCCAAACCTGAGAGCCTATCTATAGCATGAGATGTGATATCCAAGTCCTTCCCATTCCAATCCTTAGACCCTTCCTACAGCATGCAATATGATATCTCAATGATTCTAATAACAAACCTGAGACCCGTCCTATAACATGAGATGGGATATCCAACTCCTTCCCATTCCAATCCTGAGACCCTTCCGATAGCAGAGATGTGATATCTCAATGCTTATACCAACCTGAGACCCTTCCTATAACATGAGATGTGATATCCAACTCCTTCCCATTACAATCCTGAGACCCTTCCTATAGCATGAGATGTGATATCCAACTCCTTCCCATTCCAAACCTGAGACCATTCCTATAGCATGAGATGTGATATCTCAATGCTTCTAATACCAAACCTGAGACCCTTCCTATAGCATGTGATGTGATATCTCAATGCTTATACCAAGCCTGAGACCCTTCCTATAGCTTGAGATGTGATATCCAACTCCTTCCCATTCCAATCCTGAGACCCTTCCTATAGCATGAGATGTGATATCCAACGCCTTCCCTTTCCAAACCTGAGAGCCTACCTATAGCATGAGATGTGATATCCAAGTCCTTCCCATTCCAATCCTTAGACCCTTCCTACAGCATGCAATATGATATCTCAATGATTCTAATAACAAACCTGAGACCCGTCCTATAACATGAGATGGGATATCCAACTCCTTCCCATTCCAATCCTGAGACCCTTCCGATAGCAGAGATGTGATATCTCAATGCTTATACCAACCTGAGACCCTTCCTATAACATGAGATGTGATATCCAACTCCTTCCCATTACAATCCTGAGACCCTTCCTATAACATGAGATGTGATATCCAACTCCTTCCCATTCCAAACCTGAGACCCTTCCTATAGCATATGTGATATCCAACTCCTTCCAATTCCAAACATGAGACCCTTCCCATAGCAAGAATGTAATATCCAACTCCTTCCCATTCCAATCCTGAGACCATTCCTATAGCATGAGATGTGATATCTCAATGCTTCTAATACCAAACCTGAGATCCTTCCTATGACATGAGATGTGATATCCAATTCCTTCCCATTCCAAACCTGAGACCCTTCCTACAGCATGCGATGTGATATCTCAATGCTTCTAATACCAAACCTGAGACCAGTCCTATAACATGAGATGGGATATCCAACTCCTTCCCGTTCCAATCCTGAGACACTTCCGATTGCAGAGATGTGATATCTCAATGCTTATACCAAACCTGAGACCCTTCCTATAACATGAGATGTGATATCCAACTCCTTCCCGTTCCAAACCTGAGACCCTTCCTATAGCATGAGATGTGATATCCAACTCCTTCCCATTCCAATCCTGAGACCCTTCCGATAGCATGAGATGTGATATCTCAAAGCCTCTAATACCAAACCTGAGATCCTTCCTATAACATGTGATGTGATATTCAAATCCTTCCCCTTCCAAACCTGAGACCTTCCCTTTAGCATGAGATGTGATATCCAACTCCTTCCCATTCCAATCCTGAGACCCTTATGATAGCATGAGATGTGATATCTCAATGCCTCTAATACCAAACCTGAGATACTTCCGATAGCATGAGATGTGATATCTCAATGCTTCTAATACCAAACCTGAGATCCTTCCTATAACATGAGATGTGATATCCAAATCCTTCCCCTGCCAAACCTGAGACCCTCCCTTTAGCATGAGAAGTGATATCCAACTCCTTCCCATTCCAATCCTGAGACCCTTCGGATAGCATGAGATGTGATATCTCAATGCCTCTAATACCAAACCTGAGATCCTACCTCTAACATGAAATGTGACATCCAACTCCTTCCCTTTCCAAACCTGAGACCCTGCCTATAGCATGAGATGGGATATCCAAGTCCTTCCCATTCCAATCCTGAGACCGTTCCTATAGCATGAGATGTGATATCTCAATGCTTCTACCAAACCTGAGATCCTTCCTATAGCATGAGATGTGATATCCAACTTCTTCCCATTCCAATCATGAGACCCTTCCTATAACATGAGATGTGATGTCTCAATGCTTCTAATACCAAACCTGAGATCTTTCCTATAACATGAGATGTGATATCCAACTCCTTCCCATCCTAATCCTGAGACACTTCCGATTGCAGAGATGTGATGTCTCAATGCTTCTAATACCAAACCTGAGATCTTTCCTTAAACATGAGATGTGATATCCAACTCCTTCCCGTTCCAAACCTGAGACCCTTCCTATAGCATGAGATGTGATATCTCAATGCTTCTAATACCAAACCTGAGATCCTTCCTATAACATGTGATGTGATATTCAAATCCTTCCCCTTCCAAACCTGAGACCCTCCCTTTAGCATGAGATGTGATATCCAACTCCTTCCCATTCCAATCCTGAGCCCCTTACGATAGCATGAGATGTGATATCTCAATGCCTCTAATACCAAACCTGAGATACTTCCGATAGCATGAGATGTGATATCTCAATGCTTCTAATACAAAACCTGAGAACCTTCCTATAACATGAGATGTGATATCCAAATCCTTCCCCTTCCAAACCTGAGACCCTCCCTTTAGCATGAGATGTGATATCCAACTCCTTCCCATTCCAATCCTGAGACCCTTCTGATAGCATGAGATGTGATATCTCAATGCCTCTAATACCAAACCTGAGATCCTACCTCTAACATGAAATGTGATATCCAACTCCTTCCCTTTCCAAACCTGAGACCCTGCCTATAGCATGAGATGTGATATCCAAGTCCTTCCCATTCCAATCCTGAGACCCTTCCTATAGCATGTGATGTGATATCTCAATGCTTATACCAAACCTGAGACCCTTCCTATGGCATGAGATGTCATATACAACTCCTTCCCATTCCAATCCTGAGACCCTTCCTATAGCATGAGATGTGATATCTCAATGCTTATACCAAACTGAGACCCTTCCTATAGCATGAGATGTGATATCCAACTTCTTCCCATTCCAATTCTGAGACCCTTCCTATAACATGAGATGTGATGTCTCAATGCTTCTAATACCAAACCTGAGATCTTTCCTATAACATGAGATGTGATATCCAACGCCTTCCCATCCCAATCCTGAGACACTTCCGATTGCAGTGATGTGATGTCTCAATGCTTCTAATACCAAACCTGAGATCTTTCCTATAACATGAGATGTGATATCCAACTCCTTCCCGTTCCAAACCTGAGACCCTTCCTATAGCATGAGATGTGATATCCAACTCCTTCCCATTCCAATCCTGAGACCATTCCGATAGCATGAGATGTGATATCTCAATGCTTCTAATACCAAACCTGAGATCCTTCCTATAACATGTGATGTGATATTCAAATCCTTCCCCTTCCAAACCTGAGACCCTCCCTTTAGCATGAGATGTGATATCCAACTCCTTCCCATTCCAATCCTGAGACCCTTATGATAGCATGAGATGTAATATTTCAATGCCTCTAATACCAAACCTGAGATACTTCCGATAGCATGAGATGTGATATCTCAATGCTTCTAATACCAAACCTGAGATCCTTCCTATAACATGAGATGTGATATCCAAATCCTTCCCCTTCCAAACCTGAGACACTACCTTTAGCATGAGATGTGATATCCAACTCCTTCCCATTCCAATCCTGAGACCCTTCTGATAGCATGAGATGTGATATCCAAGTCCTTCCCATTCCAATCCTGAGACCCTTCCTATAGCATGTGATGTGATATCTCAATGCTTATACCAAACCTGAGACCCTTCCTATGGCATGAGATGTCATATACAACTCCTTCCCATTCCAATCCTGAGACCCTTCCTATAGCATGAGATGTGATATCTCAATGCTTATGCCAAACCTGAGACCCTTCCTATAGCATGAGATGTGATATCCAACTTCTTCCCATTCTAATCCTGAGACCCTTCCTATAACATGAGATGTGATGTCTCAATGCTTCTAATACCAAACCTGAAATCTTTCCTATAACATGAGATGTGATATCCAACTCCTTCCCATTCCAATCCTGAGACCCTTCCTATAGCATGAGATGTGATATCTCAATGCATATACCAAACCTGAGACCCTTCCTATAGCTTGAGATGTGATATCCAACTCCATCCCATTCCAATCCTGAGACCCTTCCTATAGCATGAGATGTGATATCTCAATACTTCTAATACCAAACCTGAGATCCTTCCGATAACATAAGATGTGATATCCAAATCCTTCCCCTTCCAAACCTGAGACCCTCCCTTTAGCATGAGATGTGATATCCAACTTCTTCCCATTCCAATCCTAAGACCCTTCTGATAGCATGAGATGTGATATCTCAATGCTTCTAATACCAAACCTGAGATCCTTCCGATAGCATGAGATGTGATATCTCAATGCTTCTAATACCAAACCTGAGATCCTTCCTATAACATGAGATGTGATATCCAAATCCTTCCCCTTCCAAACCTGAGACCCTCCCTTTAGCATGAGATGTGATATCCAACTCCTTCCCATTCCAATCCTGAGACCCTTCTGATAGCATGAGATGTGATATCTCAATGCCTCTAATACCAAACCTGAGATCCTACCTCTAACATGAAATGTGATATCCAACTCTTTCCCCTTCCAAACCTGAGAGCCTACCTATAGCATGAGATGTGATATCCAAGCCCTTCCCATTCCAATCCTGAGACCCTTCCTATAACATGAGATGTGATATCCAACTCCTTCCCATTCCAACCTGAGACCCTTCCTGTAGCATGAGATGGGATATCCAACTCCTTCCAAATCCAATCCTGATAACCTTCCGTTAGCATGAGATGTGATATCCCAATGCTTCTACCAAACCTGAGACCCATACTATGGCATGAGATGTGATATCAAACTCCTTCCCATTCCAATCCTGAGACCCTTCCTATAGAATGAGATGTGATATCCAACTCCTTCCCATTCCAATTCTGAGACCCTTCCTATACCATGAGACTTGATATCTCAATGCTTCTAATACCAAACCTGAGACCCGTCCTATAACATGAGATGTGATATCCAAATCCTTCCCCTTCCAAACCTTAGACCCTTCCTTTATCATGAGATGTGATATCCAACTCCTTCCCATTCCAATCCTGAGACCCTCCCTACAGCATTAGATGTGATATCCAAGTCCTTCCCATTCCAATCCTGAGACCCTTCCTATAGCATGAGATGTGATATCTCAATGCTTCTAATACCAAACCTGAGACCCTTCCTATAACATGAGATGGGAATATCCAACTCCCTCCCATTCCAATCCTGAGACCCTTCCGATAAAAGAGATGTGATATCTCAATGCTTATACCAAACCTGAGATCCTTCCTATAACATGAGATGTGATATCCAACTTCTTCCCATTCCAATCCTGAGACAGTTCCTATAGCATGAGATGTGATATCTCACTGCTTATACCAAACCTGAGACCCTTCCTATAGCATGAGATGTGATATCCAACTCCTTCCCATTCCAATCCTGAGACCCTTCCTATAGCATGAGATGTGATATCTCAATGCTTCTAATACCAAACCTGAGACTCTTCCTATAACATGAGATGGGATATCCAACTCCTCCCCATTCCAATCCTGAGACCCTTCCGATAGCAGAGATGTGATATCTCAATGCTTATACCAAACCTGAGACCCTTCCTACGGCATGAGATGTCATATACAACTCCTTCCCATTCCAATCCTGAGACCCTTCCTATAGCATGAGATGTGATATCTCAATGCTTATACCAAACCTGAGACCCTTCATATAGCATGAGATGTGATATCCAACTCCTTCCCATTCCAATCCTGAGACCCTTCCTATAGCATGAGATGTGATGTCTCAATGCTTCTAATACCAAACCTGAGATCCTTCCTAAAACATGAGATGTGATATCCAACTCCTTCCATTCCAATCCTGAGACCCTTCCTATAGCATGAGATGTGATATCTCAATGCTTCTAATATCAAACTTGAGACCTCCCTATAGCATGAGATGTGATATCCAAGTCCTTCCCATTCCAATCCTGAGACCATTCCTATAGCATGAGATGTGATATCTCAATACTTCTAATACCAAACCTGAGATCCTTACGATAACATGAGATGTGATATCCAAATCCTTCCCCTTCCAAACCTGAGACCCTCCCTTTAGCATGAGATGTGATATCCAACTCCTTCCGATTCCAATCCTGAGACCATTCTGATAGCATGAGATGTGATATCTCAATGCTTCTAATACCAAACCTGAGATCCTTCCGATAGCATGAGATGTGATATCTCAATGCTTCTAATACCAAACCTGAGATCCTTCCTATAACATGAGATGTGATATCCAAATCCTTCCCCTTCCAAACCTGAGACCCTCCCTTTAGCATGAGATGTGATATCCAACTCCTTCCCATTCCAATCCTGAGACCCTTCTGATAGCATGAGATGTGATATCTCAATGCCTCTAATACCAAACCTGAGATCCTACCTCTAACATGAAATGTGATATCCAACTCTTTCCCCTTCCAAACCTGAGAGCCTTCCTATAGCATGAGATGTGATATCCAAGTCCTTCCCATTCCAATCCTGAGACCCTTCCTATAACATGAGATGTGATATCCAACTCCTTCCCATTCCAACCTGAGACCCTTCCTATAGCATGAGATGGGATATCCAACTCCTTGGAATTCCAATCCTGATACCCTTCCGATAGCATGAGATGTGATATCCCAATGCTTATACCAAACCTGAGACCCATACTATTGCATGAGATGTGATATCAAACTCCTTCCCATTCCAATCCTGAGACCCTTCCTATAGCTTGAGATGTGATATCCAACTCCTTCTCATTCCAATTCTGAGACCCTTCCTATACCATGAGCACTTGATATCTCAGTGCTTCTAATACCAAACCTGAGACCCGTCCTATAACATGAGATGTGATATCCAAATCCTTCCCCTTCCCAACCTTAGACCCTTCCTTTATCATGAGATGTGATATCCAACTCCTTCCCATTCCAATCCTGAGACCCTTCCGATATCATGAGATGTGATATCTCAATGCTTCTAATATCAAACTTGAGACCCTCCCTATAGCATGAGATGTGATATCCAAGTCCTTCCCATTCCAATCCTGAGACCCTTCCTATAGCATGAGATGTGATATCTCAATGCTTCTAATCCCAAACCTGAGACCCTTCCTATAACATGAGATGGGAATATTCAACTCCTTCCCATTCCAATCCTGAGACCCTTCCGATAGAAGAGATGTGATATCTCAATGCTTATACCAAACCTGAGATCCTTCCTATAGCATGAGATGTGATATCCTACTCATTCCCATTCCAATCCTGAGACCCTTCCTATAGCATGAGATGTGATATCTCAATGCTTCTAATATCAAACTTGAGACCTTCCCTATAGCATGAGATGTGATATCCAAGTCCTTCCCATTCCAATCCTGAGACACTTCCTATAGCATGAGATGTGATATCTCAATGCTTCTAATACCAAACCTGAGACTCTTCCTATAACATGAGATGGGATATCCAACTCCTTCCCATTCCAATCCTGAGACCCTTCCGATAGCAGAGATGTGATATCTCAAAGCTTATACCAAACCTGAGACCCTTCCTATGGCTTGAGATGTCATATACAACTCCTTCCCATTCCAATCCTGAGACCCTTCCGATAGCATGAGATGTGATATCTCAATGCTTATACCAAACCTGAGACCCTTCCTATAGCATGAGATGTGATATCCAACTCCTTCCCATTCCAATCCTGAGACCCTTCCTATAGCATGAGATGTGATATCTCAATGCTTCTAATACCAAACCTGAGATCCTTCGTTTAACATGAGATGTGATATCCAACTCCTTCCATTCCAATCCTGAGACCCTTCCTATAGCATGAGATGTGATATCTCAATGCTTATACCAAACCTGAGACCCTTCCTATAGCATGAGATGTGATATCCAACTCCTTCCCATTCCAATCCTGAGACCCTTCCTATAGCATGAGATGTGATATCTCAATGCCTCTAATACCAAACCTGAGATCCTTCCTCTAACATGAAATGTGATATCCAACTCCTTCCCTTTCCAAACCTGAGAGCCTATCCATAGCATGAGATGTGATATCCAAGTCCTTCCCATTCCAATCCTTAGACCCTTCCTACAGCATGCAATATGATATCTCAATGATTCTAATAACAATCCTGAGACCCGTCCTATAACATGAGATGGGATATCCAACTCCTTCCCATCCCAATCCTGAGACACTTCCGATTGCAGAGATGTGATATCTCAATGCTTATACCAAACCTGAAACTCTTCCTATAACATGAGATGTGATATCTGTTAGGAAAGATTTAATAATTGTAGGTAATTTTCCTTCCATGTGGCAACCCCTAAACTTTTTGCTGTTGTTTTTCACCTTGTTCTCGACTTTTCCAGAGAAGTGCAGCCTTCTGCCGCACTCCTCTGGGATTTCGCTCCTTTCTTACGGGGAAACTGACATGCCCTTAAGACAGTCAGTACCGGGAAACGCTGTTTTCCGTAGTTTCTTTTATCATGTTGCGGCTTTCGTGCAACATGACACAAGAGGGCACTGTAAGCTAAGTTGCTGCTCTCTTGGGATTCTAGCCTTCTACAGGCCCTAGATACTCTTTCAGGATTGTAACTGATCGGTGCAAGTGATTCACGGACGGGAATGGTGGCAGCGATCGTTTCTTGTGTTTTGAGCTCCTTTTGGCGTTCTAAGCACGTTTCTCGCACTTAACCCAAAATGGTGGCCTGGCTCCCAAAATGGCCAGACCACGAGGCTCCTTTGTCCTGTCCGCTGACCGTCTTGCTCCCTTCACCTTCCCCAGGTCGAGCCGACCCGGGGCCTTCCTTATTTGGGCATGTACTTTCCCGCGAAACACAGATGCTTTCGCGGGCTTCTACATGTCTTGTGTGTGCCTCCAGTATGTGGGCTGGGATGTCTGGTCCCGTGTGAATGCCTGGGACCACCGTGGTCCGTGATAGGTCCACGAATGGTGTGAGTGTTGATGAGCGGATCTCCCATTGGGTCCCCACCGTTTTGGCGCGAAGGGAACCGTGGATAAGAGGGGGCTGGAAACACCACTACCATGTCGATCTCCTGAGTTCTCACGAACAAAGGAATACAGGAGCCAAGTATCCTGCAACCAAGAGGCTGAACCGAGGAATCGCTGGTGATCAGCTGAAGGACTGCTCCTTTGCACTGCTGTCGCCTTGTGAAACCCTTTTCACCTTTGATCGAACCAGAAGGCCTGTACTAGTACTTCGACCCTTGGAATAGCGGGGACAGCTATTCTCGGCATCTTCACCATCTCCTGCTAGTAAGCCTTCGGAAGCGTCTCTGGGCCATCCAGAAGACTGACCAGCCTACACAGGAGTCTTGCTCTGTAACCGCCACCAGGTTGTGTAGTATATCGAGTCCTTGTCACTCTCACACGATTCGTACACTTGGCGTTCCCAGGTCTGAAGTGAGTAGTGTACATTTGGCTCAGATACACACGGCCGCTCCGTTGCCCTGCTGTGGTAACAAACTGTGCGGGTTCCTTCGTTTGGGACGTCTTTTACTCAACTCTGCTGCTGCAGACTCAACACGACGGCGAGACGTCCCCTGCTCTTCTGAACCTGCCAGCGACTGAAACTGACGCGGAGAAGCCTGGGTCTGCTTGCATCGGGGTCCGGTGAGTAGCATAGCTATGAACTGGTCGCCCTCCTGCAGGAGCCCATAGCTTTTCCCCGCTGTGTCAAAACAGCACGCCTTTCCGTACTCGCGCTCTGCTTCTGCCCACAGTGGAGGCTGCGCTTGAGTCGCAGAACACTGTTGTTCTTCGTTTGTGCACTAAACTGAACTGCCTGATCTCCCTCAAAGAGAATCCCCTTTTGCCCGTTGGCACCAGCGTGTGCAGGTACTTTTGAGCACAAGGCTCCACTCTTCGTAGGGCTCGGACTTCCTTTTAGTTAGGTGCCTCTGAAGGCGGACTGGGTCTAAGCATTATTTCACACTGCCTGTTTTCCTTCCCTTTTAGGTGGACTACACATTTCGTGCATCTAACGCTTGAGACTTGTTTGTATTTGTATATATATTGTATTGGTATGGTATGTGTTGGTTTACTAGAGTTGTATTGTGATTTCTCGCTACGGTCATTGTTTTAAAGGCCTTGGAATAAATGTATATATATTTTTAATATAGCACCTGTTTGGAGTAGTTTGTAAGTGTCCTTGCTTTGTGTGCTCATTGCAGGCTTTCAGTCACCCTCACCCCTCTTGAGACCTAGTCTTGACCGCCGCGATCGCTACCTTGATTGGTCTGGCTTGTCCAGAGGTTACCCTGTTCCAAGTAATTAGGTTGGCCTTCTGAACTTCTGCGCCACCAGGACAGAGTTCAGAAATCCGTCTTAACAAATTGGTGTACAGTGGTGGGATCCGACTGAAGGTATCCAGTGTTGCGCACGAACTAAGGCATTTCAAGTTATTCCTACCAGGACATGTAGTGAATTGTTGTAGTATAACTTTAAAAAGGCCATAGTCCTATCTAACAGTATGGAAACAAATACCTTGTTAACTTTAAATGCTTCCAAATCAGAAACATTGAAAAAAATGTGTGCGGAGAGAGGTGTTTCCTCTCAAGGCACGAAATTGGATATGATCAAAAGAATCGTGGCGTGGCAAGAAGCGCAGCTTGACGCTATAACTTCTGAGGACAGTGCGGAAGGAGGTGGGGCTGCTCTCACTGGTAGAACCGACGGTTCTGCCGCTGCACTGATCCACCGCGACCACGAGGACAGGGAGGATGAGATGTCTAATGTTTCCTCTGCCAGTGTTGATGGGGAGGCTATGCTTGAATTCAAGAAGCAAGAGCTGCGGTTTAGGCAGAAGGAGCTTGAATTCAGCATAGCCAAACTAAAAATCGAACAGTCAGAAAAACAGAAAGACAGGGATCACCAGTTGGAACTCGCCAAGCTTCAGGTTGCAAATGGGTCCAAGGGTCCTGGACATGGGTCTGGGGCCTCCTCTCATCCACGGTTTCCGAAAGATCTGGTCATTGTGTATGAGGAAAGGAATGACATTATGGGCTGGATGAATGCGTTTGAGTATGCATGCGAAGTTCAACAAGTTGACAATGCTGATAAGATTGCCTGGTTACTCAGCAGACTGCCCCATTCTGGCTGTAGTGCCATTATGGAAATGTCGAAGGCTGAGCAAGCTGATTTCGCAATGTTAAAGCAAACTCTCATTTTAACGTTTGGGAAGACTCCGGCCCAATATTTGAAACGATTCATAGAGTATAAGAAAAAGGAAGGTGGTACTTGGGTATTTTATGTCACTGAATCCTTGAAAAACTTAACTGGCTGGGTCGAAGGTTATAAGGTTTCTACCTTCGAAGGCATGATACATCTTGTCATGCTGGAACACATTTTTGCATCTTCTTCCCCGGAGCTTAAGCAGCATTTGGCCGATTCGAAGGAGATAGATCCTAAGAAGCTGGCCATTGCAGCAGACTTATGGGTGTCACATCGAGTGTCCCATAAGGACAAAACTCATCCTGGTAAGCAGGAGGAAGGGAAAAAGTCCAAAGATAAGGAGGGTGGAGAATCTGATAAATCTTCTTCTCAAAAGGGCCACAAAAAGAAAAATAAGGGTAAGACACAAGAGAACTCACAGGGTAGTGGAGGTCAGCCTCCGAAACAGAACTCTGGTTACAATAAGCCTCCCTATGTAAACAGACCCAATGGATCTTGTTTTGCTTGTGGAGCAACTGACCACGTGAAGGGGGATCCCCGGTGTAAGGTTTGACCTTTGGGGGTCCACTCCGCTAATCTGGCCTTCTCCTCCTACGAGGAAGAAGAGATTACAGGAGCATCCTTCTCCTCAGACTCATTTCCCAGCGGGATAGAGGCTGAGGTAGTTTTAGTTTCCCTGGGTTCCTGGGATCCTAAAGTCGCAGAGGCTTATGCTAGGATTACAGATAATACCAAGCACTACTTTAAAGACAGTGTGCTGATCAATGGAGTAGATACTCCAGCTCTTAGGGATAGTGGGTGCAGTCGAACTGTAGTGGATTCTACCTTGGTAGACTCAGAGGAAGTTGCCAGAGCTACTCTGATGCCCACTAAGTTGGCTGACGGCCCACTCCGTATGTTCCCAGTAATACCTGTAAATCTTACTTTAAATGGTACAGCAGTCAGGATTCCAGTGAGCATTCAGAGAAACGTCCCGGCAAAGGTCTTGTTAGGTAATGATCTCAGAGCTTTAGGGCTCGTAGGAGACACTGCCGAAAGACCCTACACACGGTCTCAAGCACGGGCAGCATTGGCCAAGACCAATACGCCGCCCCAGCCGAAGGGGAAACCCAAGGCGAAAGGAGTCAACAAGTCAAGACGAGGGAAAGAGAATATTCCCCCGAGCTCGCCTACCACTGCGGTGGAGGAAGTTGGTCAATCGCCCGGGCCTGACGAGGAGGTGGCGATGCCTGAAGTATTTGACCCCAACGACCATCCTGAACTAAAAGACTTGTTAGTTGAAGGAGGTCCTGATAGGGACGAATTCAGTAAAGGCCAACGTGAGTGCCCATCTCTGGAAGGCCTAAGGAGACAGGCCTGCTCCCAGCTTGAGGGTGAACCTCCTGGGACGCATAGGATTTATTGGGAAGGTGGACTCCTGTATAGTGAGCCCACAGAGTCTACAGAAGGAGACCATAGGAGGTTGGTGGTTCCCCTTGCTGTTAGGCCCTTCCTCCTGCAGTTGGCGCATGAAGTGCTCCTTGCTGGTCACCTTGGTATTAAGAGGAGCAAGCAAAGGTTATCCATGCACTTCTACTGGCCCAAGATGGGGGTGCAAGTAGAAAGTCACTGCAGGAGTTGTGCCTCCTGCCAGTTATCTGGTAAGGTTGGCTCGACAATCCAGGCTCCGTTGGTACCGCTCCCAGTTGTGGGGGTACCATTTGAAAGGGTAGGGATCGACATCGTTGGTCCCCTTGACCCGCAAACATCCTCAGGCAATAGGTTTATCCTGGTGCTGGTCGACCATGCAACCAGATATCCTGAGGCCATCCCATTGAAAAATGTAACTGCCAAGTCAGTTGCAAAAGCTTTACTTGGCATATTTACTAGGGTTGGCTTCCCTAAAGAAGTTGTGTCAGATTGTGGCAGCAACTTTATGTCAAAGTATATGCAGGCTATGTGGAAAGAATGTGGGGTCACCTACAAGTTCTCTTCTGCATACCACCCCCAGACCAATGGTCTGGTGGAACGTTTCAACAGAACGTTAAAAAGCATGATTGGGGCTCTGGAGAAGCTTCAGAGAAGACAATGGGATCTTCTTTTACCATGCTTACTGTTTGCCTACCGAGAGGTACCACAGGAGGGTGTTGGCTTCAGCCCCTTCAAACTTCTGTTTGGTCATCCTGTACGGGGACCCTGTTAATAAGTAAATGACCACACTTCACTGCAATCCTTGTCTTTAGTGAGGATTTATTTAGTTAGTTCATCCAAGAGAAAGGCCCCAGGCTGCAACATTCCAAGAATTCCTCGCTCGCTTGGTCGACTATTCGTTCACCTGACAGCCGGGTTCCATTCAAAGATAAACAACTGCAAGCCGCAGCCGTGTGTGTAACGGCAAGACAGTGAGTAATTAAGGTAATGGCAATCCAAATAGTGAGTGACCTCAGGTGGGACCTCTGCTGGTGTTGTCAGCGCAGTCTCTCGTAGTTGCAAATCACAAACCACAAATCAACCTCCTCAGTATTCGTGCTCTGCTCCAGGATTCCTTCGTGGTTCACTTCACTCCCAGGCACTGACTTTTTCCTCAAAATTCGTACTCCGCTCCAGGATAACGGCCGTGTTTCTTGCCGGCTATTACACATGTAGTGTGCCGCTCCGTCCGGTTGCTTCCAAACTGTAATCAATATTGCTGCTGCTGGGGGCCTTTTCTCCTTGGCCCAATCCTCGTCGCCAATGTTAATAAGTAAATGACCACACTTCACTGCAATCCTTGTCTTTAGTGAGGATTTATTTAGTTAGTTCATCCAAGAGAAAGGCCCCCAGCTGTGGGCTGTCCTCCTGGTCTCAATCCTCTCTCTGCTGCTCGAATCTGGAACCCTTGCTTAATCATAACAACAAAGATTCTTTGGTAACTAGGTTACATGGCAGCAGCTGAAATGATGTAAGTATAAACACATTGATGTAAGTCTAAACACCTCCTAACAGACCCTTAGCCATAGTCAAAGAGGGATGGGAGATGCCCACTGCCCCTGTTACTACCAACGTAGTTGATTATGTGCTAGGGCTCAGAAAACGGATGGTACTTCTGATGGGCTTGGCTAGTGATAAATTGAAGGCAGGACAAGCACTGGTGAAACATTGGTACGACCAGAAAGCTTCCCTCATCAACTTTACACCTGGTCAGCAAGTCCTGATCATGAATCCCATAAGGCCTTGAGCTTTACAGGACAAATGGTCAGGCTCTTACACAGTGGTGGAGCCCCTGGGTGAGGTTAACTATTTAGTGGACCTTGGAAGGCCTGGACAGGCTCCAAAAGTGTTTCACGTGAATAGGCTGAAGGCTTTCGTCCCAAGAGTCGAAATCGCAGCACTGTTACTGGCTTCAGATGTTGAGGAAGAGGAGTCTGAACCTCTCCCCGACCTGTTCCAAAGCGGTCCTTCAGATAGCTCCTTTGAGGGAGTCCGAGGGGCCCTTCACCTGACTTCTGATCAGCAGGCTGAGGTGAAAAGTTTGCTTAGGCAGTTTTCCCCCCTGTTTTCACAGTCGCCTGGTTTGACACCTTGGTGCAAACATAACATAGACACAGGAGACAGTGTACCTACCAAAAGTAGGGGATACAGGATGTCAGACAAAGTACGGTCTTATATTAAAGGATAGTTCCGGGACTTTTTTTTTATTGTCCCTACGGGTCGGCCATGTGTTTGTAAGCATAAATCGGTAGATCGTAGGAAACTTTCCTATGGACCTTACCCGACTTTTCGCCCATTATCGCACTCGAAATCAGCCTCCATTTTGTGATAATCCTATCATTTCGCCCCATCGACCTGGCTCACCTGCCTTTGCGGCACTAAATCAAATCCCCCGCCCCTGAGCCTGACATCAGCAGACGCGTACTGCCCATTTCAAGCACGTCTCGTGTCAACAATCGCTGCGCCTCAGCTATTGACGTGTTGCCATGGAAATGGCAGGACGCCTCTTTCCCCAATAAGTATAAACAGACCGTTTCACAACATACAGCAGCAGATTTTCGATTCCATTCCTCTCTCTGTGTTACTTTGAGTATTCTGTGACTCGTTTCAGTGCTCTGGTCAGCTACCTTCGCCGCTTGTAGCCCGTGTGAACACCTGTACCATCTCTGTAAATTATTTTACTATCTTTACCGCACAATGGCCACAATAATGCCGTATATGTACGAGCCCGAGTACACCGAGGAGGAACTACTGGAAAGGCAAGCACGCGAAAACGATGGGGATTCGGACGGCAGTTGGGAGGACCAGTCAACGGATAAAGAGCCTGGACCATGTCGCATGGACGGCGTCTCCACCTGGTGCACGTGCAATCGGTGCGAGCTAATGCCAACTGAGGAGGAGAACTGCTGCTGCCGTGAAAATTCCGGGTGCTTGGCCTACATTTCGGAAAGCGAGCAAAGTCTGCAGGAAGGCGAGCAAAGTCCGCAATGCATCACCGAGCTGCCAGAGTTCAGGGAAGCCTGCCTCTCACGGACAGTGTTGAGGATGATGATGGTGCTTATGCACGAACTTCGTGGCACTGTTCGTCCGCGTAATCCGAGTAACGAGTAAGTATACTCTGTTTGTGATGTCAGTGATGCCACCACTATTTCATGGTCGTCTCCCACATATAAAATTACATTTACATATCATTCGAACGCATGTAAATTGGTTCCATATAGTGCATTTTCTAGATATAATTTTTTTCTAAGAAAGTTTGGTATTAGAAGCATTGAGATATCACATCTCATGCTATCGGAAGTATCTCAGGTTTGGTATTAGAGGCATTGAGATATCACATCTCATGCTATCATAAGGGTCTCAGTATTGGAATGGGAAGGAGTTGGATATCACATCTCATGCTAAAGGGAGGGTCTCAGGTTTGGAAGGGGAAGGAATTGAATATCACATCACATGTTATAGGAAGGATCTCAGGTTTGATATTAGAGGCATTGAGATATCACATCTCATGCTATCGGAAGGGTCTCAGGATTGGAATGGGAAGGAGTTGGATATCACATCTCATGCTATAGGAAGGGTCTCAGGTTTGGAACGGGAAGGAGTTGTATATCACATCTCATGTTATAGGAAGAGTCTCAGGTTTGGTATAAGCATTGAGATATCACATCTCTGCAATCGGAAGTGACTCAGGATTGGAACGGGAAGGAGTTGGATATCCCATCTCATGTTATAGGACTGGTCTCAGGTTTGGTATTAGAAGCATTGAGATATCACATCGCATGCTGTAGGAAGGGTCTCAGGTTTGGAATGGGAAGGAATTGGATATCACATCTCATGTCATAGGAAGGATCTCAGGTTTGGTATTAGAAGCATTGAGATATCACATCTCATGCTATAGGAATGGTCTCAGGATTGGAATGGGAAGGAGTTGGATATTACATTCTTGCTATGGGAAGGGTCTCATGTTTGGAATTAGAAGGAGTTGGATATCACATCTCATGTTATAGGAAGGGTCTCAGGTTTGGTATAAGCATTGAGATATCACATCTCTGCTATCGGAAGTGTCTCAGGATTGGAATGGGAAGGAGTTGGATATCCCATCTCATGTTATAGGACGGGTCTCAGGTTTGTTATTAGAATCATTGAGATATCATATTGCATGCTATAGGAAGGGACTAAGGATTGGAATGGGAAGGACTTGGATATCACATCTCATGCTATAGGTAGGCTCTCAGGTTTGGAAAGGGAAGGAGTTGGATATCACATTTCATGCTAGAGGTAGGATCTCAGGTTTGGTATTAGAGGCATTGAGATATCACATCTCATGCTATCAGAAGGGTCTCAGGATTGGAATGGGAAGGAGTTGGATATCACATCTCATGTTATAGGAAGGATCTCAGGTTTGGTATTAGAAGCATTGAGATATCACATCTCATGCTATCGGAAGTATCTCAGGTTTGGTATTAGAGGCATTGAGATATCACATCTCATGATATCATAAGGGTCTCAGGATTGGAATGGGAAGGAGTTGGATATCACATCTCATGCTAAAGGGAGGGTCTCAGGATTGGAATTGAAGGAGTTGGATATCACATCTCATGTTATAGGAAGGATCTCAGGTTTGGTATTAGAAGCATTGAGACATCACATCTCATGCTATAGGAAGGGTCTCAGGATTGGAATGGGAAGGAGTTGGATATCACATCTCATGCTATAGGAAGGGTCTCAGGATTGGAATGGGAAGGAGTTGAATATGACATCTCATGCCGTAGGAAGGGTCTCAGGTTTGGTATAAACATTGAGATATCACATCTCTGCTATCAAAAGGGTCTCAGGATTGAAATGGGAAGGAGTTGGATATCCCATCTCATGTTATAGGAAGAGTCTCAGGTTTAGTATTAGAAGCATTGAGATATCACATCTCATGCTATAGGAAGGGTCTCAGGATTGGAATGGGAAGGACTTGGGTATCACATCTCATGCTATAGGGAGGGTCTCAAGTTTGATATTAGAAGCATTGAGATATCACATCTCATGCTATAGGAAGGGTCTCAGGATTGGAATGGGAAGGAGTTGGATATCACATCTCATGCTATAGGACGGGTCTCAGGTTTGGTATAAGCAGTGAGATATCACATCTCATGCTATAGGAAGTGTCTCAGGATTGGAATGCGAAGGAGTTGGATATCACATCTCATGTTATAGGAAGGATCTCAGGTTTGGTATAAGCATTGAGATATCACATCTCTGCTATCGGAAGGGTCTCAGGATTGGAATGGGAAGGAGTTGGATATTCCCATCTCATGTTATAGGAAGGGTCTCAGGTTTGGTATTAGAAGCATTGAGATATCACATCTCATGCTATAGGAAGGGTCTCAGGATTGGAATGGGAAGGACTTGGATATCACATCTCATGCTATAGGGAGGGTCTCAAGTTTGATATTAGAAGCATTGAGATATCACATTTCATGATATCGGAAGGGTCTCAAGATTGGAATGGGAAGGAGTTGGATATCACATCTCATGATAAAGGAAGGGTCTAAGGTTTGGAAGGGGAAGGATTTGGATATCACATCTCATGTTATAGGACGGGTCTCAGGTTTGGTATTAGAAGCATTGAGATATCAAGTCTCATGGTATAGGAAGGGTCTCAGAATTGGAATGGGAAGGAGTTGGATATCACATCTCAAGCTATAGGAAGGGTCTCAGGATTAGAATGGGAAGGAGTTTGATATCACATCTCATGCCATAGTATGGGTCTCAGGTTTGGTAGAAGCATTGGGATATCACATCTCATGCTATCGGAAGGGTATCGGGATTGGATTTGGAAGGAGTTGGATATCCCATCTCATGCTATAGGAAGGGTCTCAGGTTGGAATGGGGAGGAGTTGGATATCACATCTCATGTTATAGGAAGGGTCTCAGGATTGGAATGGGAAGGACTTGGATATCACATCTCATGCTACAGGAAGGCTCTCAGGTTTGCAAGGGGAAAGAGTTGGATATCACATTTCATGTTAGAGGTAGGATCTCAGGTTTGGTATTAGAAGTATTGAGATATCACATCTCATGCTATCAGAAGGATCTCAGGTTTGGTATAGAAGCATTGAGATATCACATCTTATGCTATCAGAAGAGTCTCAGGATTGGAATGGGAAGGAGTTGGATATCACATCTCATGCTAAAGGGAGGGTCTCAGGTTTGGAAGATAAGGATTTGGATATCACATCTCATGTTATAGGAAGGATCTCAGGTTTGGTATTAGAAGTATTGAGATATCACATCTCATGCTATCGGAAGGATCTTAGGTTTGGTATAGAAGCATTGAGATATCATATCTTATGCTATCAGAAGGGTCTCAGGATTGGAATGGGAAGGAGTTGGATATCACATCTCATGCTAAAGGGAGGGTCTCAGGTTTGGAAGGCGAAGGATTTGGATATCACATCTCATGTTATAGGATGGATCTCAGGTTTGGTATTAGAAGTATTGAGATATCACATCTCATGTTATCGGAAGGATCTCAGGTTTGGTATTAGAAGTATTGAGATATCACATCTCATGCTATAGGAAGGGTCTCAGGATTGGAATGGGAAGGAGTTGGATATCACATCTCATGCTAAAGGAAGGGTCTCAGGTTTGGTAGAAGCATTGAGATATCACATCTCATGCTATAGGAAGGGTCTCAGGATTGGAATGGGAAGGACTTAGATATCACATATCATGCTATAGGGAGGGTCTCAGTTTTGATATTAGAAGCATTGAGATATCACATCTCATGCTATCGGAAGTGTCTCAGGATTGGAATGGGAAGGAGCTGGATATCACATCTCATGCTAAAGGAAGGGTCTCAGGTTTGGAACGTGAAGGAGTTGGATATCACATCTCATGCTATAGGAAGGGTCTCAGGTTTGGTATAAGCATTGAGATATCACATCTCATGCTATAGGAAGGGTCTCAGGATTGGAATGGAAGGAGTTGGATATCACATCTCATGTTATATGAACGATCTCAGGTTTGGTATTAGAAGCATTGAGACATCACATCTCATGCTATAGGAAGGGTCTCAGGATTGGAATGGGAAGGAGTTGGATATCAAATCTCATGCTATAGGAAGGGTCTCAGGATTGGAATGGGAAGGAGTTGAATATGACATCTCATGCCGTAGGAAGGGTCTCAGGTTTGGTATAAACATTGAGATATCACATCTCTGCTATCAAAAGGGTCTCAGGATTGGAATGGGAAGGAGTTGGATATCACATCTCATGCTATAGGAAGGGTCTCAGGTTTGGTATAAGCATTGAGATATCACATCTCATGCTATAGGAAGGGTCTCAGGATTGGAATGGAAGGAGTTGGATATCACATCTCATGTTATAGGAAGGATCTCAGGTTTGGTATTAGAAGCATTGAGACATTACATCTCATGCTATAGGAAGGGTCTCAGGATTGGAATGGGAAGGAGTTGGATATCACATCTCATGCTATAGGAAGGGTCTCAGGATTGGAATGGGAAGGAGTTGAATATGACATCTCATGCCGTAGGAAGGGTCTCAGGTTTGGTATAAACATTGAGATATCACATCTCTGCTATCAAAAGGGTCTCAGGATTGGAATGGGAAGGAGTTGGATATCCCATCTCATGTTATAGGAAGAGTCTCAGGTTTGGTATTAGAAGCATTGAGATATCACATCTCATGCTATAGGAAGGGTCTCAGGATTGGAATGGGAAGGACTTGGGTATCACATCTCATGCTATAGGGAGGGTCTCAAGTTTGATATTAGAAGCATTGAGATATCACATCTCTGCTATCGGAAGTGTCTCAGGATTGGAATGGGAAGGAGTTGGATGTCCCATCTCATGTTATAGGACGGGTCTCAGGTTTTTTATTAGAATCATTGAGATATCATATTGCATGCTGTAGGAAGGGTCTAAGGATTGGAATGGGAAGGACTTGGATATCACATCTCATGCTATAGATAGGCTCTCAGGTTTGGAAAGTGAAGGAGTTGGATATCACATTTCATGTTAGAGGAAGGATCTCAGGTTTGGTATTAGAGGCATTGAGATATCACTTCTCAGGCTATAGGAAGGGTCTCAGGATTGGAATGGGAAGGAGTTGGATATCACATCTCATGCTATAGGAAGGGTCTCAGGTTTGGTATAAGCATTGAGATATCACATCTCATGCTATAGGAAGGGTCTCAGGATTGGAATGGAAGGAGTTGGATATCACATCTCATGTTATAGGAAGGATCTCAGGTTTGGTATTAGAAGCATTGAGACATCACATCTCATGCTATAGGAAGGGTCTCAGGATTGGAATGGGAAGGAGTTGGATATCACATCTCATGCTATAGGAAGGGTCTCAGGATTGGAATGGAAGGAGTTGGATATCACATCTCATGTTATAGGAAGGATCTCAGGTTTGGTATTAGAAGCATTGAGACATCACATCTCATGCTATAGGAAGGGTCTCAGGATTGGAACGGGAAGGAGTTGGATATCACATCTCATGTTATAGGAAGGGTCTCAGGTTTGGTATAAACATTGAGATATCACATCTCTGCTATCGGAAGTGTCTCAGGATTGGAATGGGAAGGAGTTGGATATCCCATCTCATGTTATAGGACGGGTCTCAGGTTTTTTATTAGAATCATTGAGATATCATATTGCATGCTGTAGGAAGGGTCTAAGGATTGGAATGGGAAGGACTTGGATACAACATCTCATGCAATAGATAGGCTCTCAGGTTTGGAAAGTGAAGGAGTTGGATATCACATTTCATGTTAGAGGAAGGATCTCAGGTTTGGTATTAGAGGCATTGAGATATCACATCTCAGGCTATAGGAAGGGTCTCAGGATTGGAATGGGAAGGAGTTGGATATCACATCTCATGCTATAGGAAGGGTCTCAGGTTTGGTATAAGCATTGAGATATCACATCTCATGCTATAGGAAGGGTCTCAGGATTGGAATGGGAAGGAGTTGGATATCACATCTCATGCTATAGGAAGGGTCTCAGGATTGGAATGGGAAGGAGTTGAATATGACATCTCATGCCGTAGGAAGGGTCTCAGGTTTGGTATAAACATTGAGATATCACATCTCTGCTATCAAAAGGGTCTCAGGATTGGAATGGGAAGGAGTTGGATATCCCATCGCATGTTATAGGAAGAGTCTCAGGTTTGGTATTAGAAGCATTGAGATATCACATCTCATGCTATAGGAAGGGTCTCAGGATTGGAATGGGAAGGACTTGGGTATCACATCTCATGCTATAGGGAGGGTCTCAAGTTTGATATTAGAAGCATTGAGATATCACATCTCTGCTATCGGAAGTGTCTCAGGATTGGAATGGGAAGGAGTTGAATATCCCATCTCATGTTATAGGACGGGTCTCAGGTTTTTTATTAGAATCATTGAGATATCATATTGCATGCTGTAGGAAGGGTCTAAGGATTGGAATGGGAAGGACTTGGATATCACATCTCATGCTATAGATAGGCTCTCAGGTTTGGAAAGTGAAGGAGTTGGATATCACATTTCATGTTAGAGGAAGGATCTCAGGTTTGGTATTAGAGGCATTGAGATATCACATCTCAGGCTATAGGAAGGGTCTCAGGATTGGAATGGGAAGGAGTTGGATATCACATCTCATGCTATAGGAAGGGTCTCAGGTTTGGTATAAGCATTGAGATATCACATCTCATGCTATAGGAAGGGTCTCAGGATTGGAATGGAAGGAGTTGGATATCACATCTCATGTTATAAGAAGGATCTCAGGTTTGGTATTAGAAGCATTGAGACATCACATCTCATGCTATAGGAAGGGTCTCAGGATTGGAATGGGAAGGAGTTGGATATCACATCTCATGCTATAGGAAGGGTCTCAGGATTGGAATGGAAGGAGTTGGATATCACATCTCATGTTATAGGAAGGGTCTCAGGTTTGGTATTAGAAGCATTGAGACATCACATCTCATGCTATAGGAAGGGTCTCAGGATTGGAACGGGAAGGAGTTGGATATCACATCTCATGTTATAGGAAGGGTCTCAGGTTTGGTATAAACATTGAGATATCACATCTCTGCTATCGGAAGTGTCTCAGGATTGGAATGGGAAGGAGTTGGATATCCCATCTCATGTTATAGGACGGGTCTCAGGTTTTTTATTAGAATCATTGAGATATCATATTGCATGCTGTAGGAAGGGTCTAAGGATTGGAATGGGAAGGACTTGGATACAACATCTCATGCAATAGATAGGCTCTCAGGTTTGGAAAGTGAAGGAGTTGGATATCACATTTCATGTTAGAGGAAGGATCTCAGGTTTGGTATTAGAGGCATTGAGATATCACATCTCAGGCTATAGGAAGGGTCTCAGGATTGGAATGGGAAGGAGTTGGATATCACATCTCATGCTATAGGAAGGGTCTCAGGTTTGGTATAAGCATTGAGATATCACATCTCATGCTATAGGAAGGGTCTCAGGATTGGTATTAGTAGCATTGAGATATCACATCTCATGCTATAGGAAGGGTCTCAGGATTGGAATGGGAAGGACTTGGATATCACATCTCATGCTATAGGGAGGGTCTCAAGTTTGATATTAGAAGCATTGAGATATCACATCTCAGGCTATAGGAAGGGTCTCAGGATTGGAATGGGAAGGAGTTGGATATCCCATCTCATGTTATAGGAAGAGTCTCAGGTTTGGTATTAGAAGCATTGAGATATCACATCTCATGCTATAGGAAGGGTCTCAGGATTGGAATGGGAAGGACTTGGGTATCACATCTCATGCTATAGGGAGGGTCTCAAGTTTGATATTAGAAGCATTGAGATACCACATCTCTGCTATCGGAAGTGTCTCAGGATTGGAATGGGAAGGAGTTGGATATCCCATCTCATGTTATAGGACGGGTCTCAGGTTTTTTATTAGAATCATTGAGATATCATATTGCATGCTGTAGGAAGGGTCTAAGGATTGGAATGGGAAGGACTTGGATATCACATCTCATGCTATAGATAGGCTCTCAGGTTTGGAAAGTGAAGGAGTTGGATATCACATTTCATGTTAGAGGAAGGATCTCAGGTTTGGTATTAGAGGCATTGAGATATCACATCTCAGGCTATAGGAAGGGTCTCAGGATTGGAATGGGAAGGAGTTGGATATCACATCTCATGCTATAGGAAGGGTCTCAGGTTTGGTATAAGCATTGAGATATCACATCTCATGCTATAGGAAGGGTCTCAGGATTGGAATGGAAGGAGTTGGATATCACATCTCATGTTATAGGAAGGATCTCAGGTTTGGTATTAGAAGCATTGAGACATCACATCTCATGCTATAGGAAGGGTCTCAGGATTGGAATGGGAAGGAGTTGGATATCACATCTCATGCTATAGGAAGGGTCTCAGGATTGGAATGGGAAGGAGTTGGATATCACATCTCATGCTATAGGAAGGGTCTCAGGTTTGGTATAAGCATTGAGATATCACATCTCATGCTATAGGAAGGGTCTCAGGATTGGAATGGAAGGAGTTGGATATCACATCTCATGTTATAGGAAGGATCTCAGGTTTGGTATTAGAAGCATTGAGACATCACATCTCATGCTATAGGAAGGGTCTCAGGATTGGAATGGGAAGGAGTTGGATATCACATCTCATGCTATAGGAAGGGTCTCAGGATTGGAATGGGAAGGAGTTGGATATCACATCTCATGCTATAGGAAGGGTCTCAGGATTGGAATGGGAAGGAGTTGGATATCACATCTCATGTTATAGGAAGGATCTCAGGTTTGGTATTAGAAGCATTGAGACATCACATCTCATGCTATAGGAAGGGTCTCAGGATTGGAATGGGAAGGAGTTGGATATCACATCTCATGCTATAGGAAGGGTCTCAGGATTGGAATGGGAAGGAGTTGGATATCACATCTCATGCTATAGGAAGGGTCTCAGGTTTGGTATAAGCATTGAGATATCACATCTCATGCTATAGGAAGGGTCTCAGGATTGGAATGGAAGGAGTTGGATATCACATCTCATGTTATAGGAAGGATCTCAGGTTTGGTATTAGAAGCATTGAGACATCACATCTCATGCTATAGGAAGGGTCTCAGGATTGGAATGGGAAGGAGTTGGATATCACATCTCATGCTATAGGAAGGGTCTCAGGATTGGAATGGGAAGGAGTTGAATATGACATCTCATGCCGTAGGAAGGGTCTCAGGTTTGGTATAAACATTGAGATATCACATCTCTGCTATCAAAAGGGTCTCAGGATTGAAATGGGAAGGAGTTGGATATCCCATCTCATGTTATAGGAAGAGTCTCAGGTTTAGTATTAGAAGCATTGAGATATCACATCTCATGCTATAGGAAGGGTCTCAGGATTGGAATGGGAAGGACTTGGGTATCACATCTCATGCTATAGGGAGGGTCTCAAGTTTGATATTAGAAGCATTGAGATATCACATCTCATGCTATAGGAAGGGTCTCAGGATTGGAATGGGAAGGAGTTGGATATCACATCTCATGCTATAGGACGGGTCTCAGGTTTGGTATAAGCAGTGAGATATCACATCTCATGCTATAGGAAGTGTCTCAGGATTGGAATGCGAAGGAGTTGGATATCACATCTCATGTTATAGGAAGGATCGCAGGTTTGGTATAAGCATTGAGATATCACATCTCTGCTATCGGAAGGGTCTCAGGATTGGAATGGGAAGGAGTTGGATATTCCCATCTCATGTTATAGGAAGGGTCTCAGGTTTGGTATTAGAAGCATTGAGATATCACATCTCATGCTATAGGAAGGGTCTCAGGATTGGAATGGGAAGGACTTGGATATCACATCTCATGCTATAGGGAGGGTCTCAAGTTTGATATTAGAAGCATTGAGATATCACATTTCATGATATCGGAAGGGTCTCAAGATTGGAATGGGAAGGAGTTGGATATCACATCTCATGATAAAGGAAGGGTCTAAGGTTTGGAAGGGGAAGGATTTGGATATCACATCTCATGTTATAGGACGGGTCTCAGGTTTGGTATTAGAAGCATTGAGATATCAAGTCTCATGGTATAGGAAGGGTCTCAGAATTGGAATGGGAAGGAGTTGGATATCACATCTCAAGCTATAGGAAGGGTCTCAGGATTAGAATGGGAAGGAGTTTGATATCACATCTCATGCCATAGTATGGGTCTCAGGTTTGGTAGAAGCATTGGGATATCACATCTCATGCTATCGGAAGGGTATCGGGATTGGATTTGGAAGGAGTTGGATATCCCATCTCATGCTATAGGAAGGGTCTCAGGTTGGAATGGGGAGGAGTTGGATATCACATCTCATGTTATAGGAAGGGTCTCAGGATTGGAATGGGAAGGACTTGGATATCACATCTCATGCTACAGGAAGGCTCTCAGGTTTGCAAGGGGAAAGAGTTGGATATCACATTTCATGTTAGAGGTAGGATCTCAGGTTTGGTATTAGAAGTATTGAGATATCACATCTCATGCTATCAGAAGGATCTCAGGTTTGGTATAGAAGCATTGAGATATCATATCTTATGCTATCAGAAGAGTCTCAGGATTGGAATGGGAAGGAGTTGGATATCACATCTCATGCTAAAGGGAGGGTCTCAGGTTTGGAAGATAAGGATTTGGATATCACATCTCATGTTATAGGAAGGATCTCAGGTTTGGTATTAGAAGTATTGAGATATCACATCTCATGCTATCGGAAGGATCTTAGGTTTGGTATAGAAGCATTGAGATATCATATCTTATGCTATCAGAAGGGTCTCAGGATTGGAATGGGAAGGAGTTGGATATCACATCTCATGCTAAAGGGAGGGTCTCAGGTTTGGAAGGCGAAGGATTTGGATATCACATCTCATGTTATAGGATGGATCTCAGGTTTGGTATTAGAAGTATTGAGATATCACATCTCATGTTATCGGAAGGATCTCAGGTTTGGTATTAGAAGTATTGAGATATCACATCTCATGCTATAGGAAGGGTCTCAGGATTGGAATGGGAAGGAGTTGGATATCACATCTCATGCTAAAGGAAGGGTCTCAGGATTGGAATGGGAAGGAGTTGGATATCACATCTCATGCTATAGGAAGGGTCTCAGGTTTGGTATAAGCATTGAGATATCACATCTCATGCTATAGGAAGGGTCTCAGGATTGGAATGGAAGGAGTTGGATATCACATCTCATGTTATAGGAAGGATCTCAGGTTTGGTATTAGAAGCATTGAGACATCACATCTCATGCTATAGGAAGGGTCTCAGGATTGGAATGGGAAGGAGTTGGATATCACATCTCATGCTATAGGAAGGGTCTCAGGATTGGTATAAGCATTGAGATATCACATCTCATGCTATAGGAAGGGTCTCAGGATTGGAATGGAAGGAGTTGGATATCACATCTCATGTTATAGGAAGGATCTCAGGTTTGGTATTAGAAGCATTGAGACATCACATCTCATGCTATAGGAAGGGTCTCAGGATTGGAATGGGAAGGAGTTGGATATCACATCTCATGCTATAGGAAGGGTCTCAGGATTGGTATAAGCATTGAGATATCACATCTCATGCTATAGGAAGGGTCTCAGGATTGGAATGGAAGGAGTTGGATATCACATCTCATGTTATAGGGAGGGTCTCAAGTTTGATATTAGAAGCATTGAGATACCACATCTCTGCTATCGGAAGTGTCTCAGGATTGGAATGGGAAGGAGTTGGATATCCCATCTCATGTTATAGGACGGGTCTCAGGTTTTTTATTAGAATCATTGAGATATCATATTGCATGCTGTAGGAAGGGTCTAAGGATTGGAATGGGAAGGACTTGGATATCACATCTCATGCTATAGATAGGCTCTCAGGTTTGGAAAGTGAAGGAGTTGGATATCACATTTCATGTTAGAGGAAGGATCTCAGGTTTGGTATTAGAGGCATTGAGATATCACATCTCAGGCTATAGGAAGGGTCTCAGGATTGGAATGGGAAGGAGTTGGATATCACATCTCATGCTATAGGAAGGGTCTCAGGTTTGGTATAAGCATTGAGATATCACATCTCATGCTATAGGAAGGGTCTCAGGATTGGAATGGAAGGAGTTGGATATCACATCTCATGTTATAGGAAGGATCTCAGGTTTGGTATTAGAAGCATTGAGACATCACATCTCATGCTATAGGAAGGGTCTCAGGATTGGAATGGGAAGGAGTTGGATATCACATCTCATGCTATAGGAAGGGTCTCAGGATTGGAATGGGAAGGAGTTGGATATCACATCTCATGCTATAGGAAGGGTCTCAGGTTTGGTATAAGCATTGAGATATCACATCTCATGCTATAGGAAGGGTCTCAGGATTGGAATGGAAGGAGTTGGATATCACATCTCATGTTATAGGAAGGATCTCAGGTTTGGTATTAGAAGCATTGAGACATCACATCTCATGCTATAGGAAGGGTCTCAGGATTGGAATGGGAAGGAGTTGGATATCACATCTCATGCTATAGGAAGGGTCTCAGGATTGGAATGGGAAGGAGTTGGATATCACATCTCATGCTATAGGAAGGGTCTCAGGATTGGAATGGGAAGGAGTTGGATATCACATCTCATGTTATAGGAAGGATCTCAGGTTTGGTATTAGAAGCATTGAGACATCACATCTCATGCTATAGGAAGGGTCTCAGGATTGGAATGGGAAGGAGTTGGATATCACATCTCATGCTATAGGAAGGGTCTCAGGATTGGAATGGGAAGGAGTTGGATATCACATCTCATGCTATAGGAAGGGTCTCAGGTTTGGTATAAGCATTGAGATATCACATCTCATGCTATAGGAAGGGTCTCAGGATTGGAATGGAAGGAGTTGGATATCACATCTCATGTTATAGGAAGGATCTCAGGTTTGGTATTAGAAGCATTGAGACATCACATCTCATGCTATAGGAAGGGTCTCAGGATTGGAATGGGAAGGAGCTGGATATCACATCTCATGCTATAGGAAGGGTCTCAGGATTGGAATGGGAAGGAGTTGAATATGACATCTCATGCCGTAGGAAGGGTCTCAGGTTTGGTATAAACATTGAGATATCACATCTCTGCTATCAAAAGGGTCTCAGGATTGAAATGGGAAGGAGTTGGATATCCCATCTCATGTTATAGGAAGAGTCTCAGGTTTAGTATTAGAAGCATTGAGATATCACATCTCATGCTATAGGAAGGGTCTCAGGATTGGAATGGGAAGGACTTGGGTATCACATCTCATGCTATAGGGAGGGTCTCAAGTTTGATATTAGAAGCATTGAGATATCACATCTCATGCTATAGGAAGGGTCTCAGGATTGGAATGGGAAGGAGTTGGATATCACATCTCATGCTATAGGACGGGTCTCAGGTTTGGTATAAGCAGTGAGATATCACATCTCATGCTATAGGAAGTGTCTCAGGATTGGAATGCGAAGGAGTTGGATATCACATCTCATGTTATAGGAAGGATCTCAGGTTTGGTATAAGCATTGAGATATCACATCTCTGCTATCGGAAGGGTCTCAGGATTGGAATGGGAAGGAGTTGGATATTCCCATCTCATGTTATAGGAAGGGTCTCAGGTTTGGTATTAGAAGCATTGAGATATCACATCTCATGCTATAGGAAGGGTCTCAGGATTGGAATGGGAAGGACTTGGATATCACATCTCATGCTATAGGGAGGGTCTCAAGTTTGATATTAGAAGCATTGAGATATCACATTTCATGATATCGGAAGGGTCTCAAGATTGGAATGGGAAGGAGTTGGATATCACATCTCATGATAAAGGAAGGGTCTAAGGTTTGGAAGGGGAAGGATTTGGATATCACATCTCATGTTATAGGACGGGTCTCAGGTTTGGTATTAGAAGCATTGAGATATCAAGTCTCATGGTATAGGAAGGGTCTCAGAATTGGAATGGGAAGGAGTTGGATATCACATCTCAAGCTATAGGAAGGGTCTCAGGATTAGAATGGGAAGGAGTTTGATATCACATCTCATGCCATAGTATGGGTCTCAGGTTTGGTAGAAGCATTGGGATATCACATCTCATGCTATCGGAAGGGTATCGGGATTGGATTTGGAAGGAGTTGGATATCCCATCTCATGCTATAGGAAGGGTCTCAGGTTGGAATGGGGAGGAGTTGGATATCACATCTCATGTTATAGGAAGGGTCTCAGGATTGGAATGGGAAGGACTTGGATATCACATCTCATTCTACAGGAAGGCTCTCAGGTTTGCAAGGGGAAAGAGTTGGATATCACATTTCATGTTAGAGGTAGGATCTCAGGTTTGGTATTAGAAGTATTGAGATATCACATCTCATGCTATCAGAAGGATCTCAGGTTTGGTATAGAAGCATTGAGATATCATATCTTATGCTATCAGAAGAGTCTCAGGATTGGAATGGGAAGGAGTTGGATATCACATCTCATGCTAAAGGGAGGGTCTCAGGTTTGGAAGATAAGGATTTGGATATCACATCTCATGTTATAGGAAGGATCTCAGGTTTGGTATTAGAAGTATTGAGATATCACATCTCATGCTATCGGAAGGATCTTAGGTTTGGTATAGAAGCATTGAGATATCATATCTTATGCTATCAGAAGGGTCTCAGGATTGGAATGGGAAGGAGTTGGATATCACATCTCATGCTAAAGGGAGGGTCTCAGGTTTGGAAGGCGAAGGATTTGGATATCACATCTCATGTTATAGGATGGATCTCAGGTTTGGTATTAGAAGTATTGAGATATCACATCTCATGTTATCGGAAGGATCTCAGGTTTGGTATTAGAAGTATTGAGATATCACATCTCATGCTATAGGAAGGGTCTCAGGATTGGAATGGGAAGGAGTTGGATATCACATCTCATGCTAAAGGAAGGGTCTCAGGTTTGGTAGAAGCATTGAGATATCACATCTCATGCTATAGGAAGGGTCTCAGGATTGGAATGGGAAGGACTTAGATATCACATATCATGCTATAGGGAGGGTCTCAGTTTTGATATTAGAAGCATTGAGATATCACATCTCATGCTATCGGAAGTGTCTCAGGATTGGAATGGGAAGGAGCTGGATATCACATCTCATGCTAAAGGAAGGGTCTCAGGTTTGGAACGTGAAGGAGTTGGATATCACATCTCATGCTATAGGAAGGGTCTCAAGTTTGGTATAAGCATTGAGATATCACATCTCATGCTATAGGAAGGGTCTCAGGATTGGAATGGAAGGAGTTGGATATCACATCTCATGTTATAGGAACGATCTCAGGTTTGGTATTAGAAGCATTGAGACATCACATCTCATGCTATAGGAAGGGTCTCAGGATTGGAATGGGAAGGAGTTGGATATCACATCTCATGCTATAGGAAGGGTCTCAGGATTGGAATGGGAAGGAGTTGAATATGACATCTCATGCCGTAGGAAGGGTCTCAGGTTTGGTATAAACATTGAGATATCACATCTCTGCTATCAAAAGGGTCTCAGGATTGGAATGGGAAGGAGTTGGATATCCCATCTCATGTTATAGGAAGAGTCTCAGGTTTGGTATTAGAAGCATTGAGATATCACATCTCATGCTATAGGAAGTGTCTCAGGATTGGAATGGGAAGGACTTGGATATCACATCTCATGCTATAGGTAGGGTCTCAAGTTTGATATTAGAAGCATTGAGAAATCACATCTCATGCTATAGGAAGGGTCTCAGGATTGGAATGGGAAGGAGTTGGATATCACATCTCATGCTATAGGAAGGGTCTCAGGATTGGAATGGGAAGGAGTTGAATATGACATCTCATGCCGTAGGAAGGGTCTCAGGTTTGGTATAAACATTGAGATATCACATCTCTGCTATCAAAAGGGTCTCAGGATTGGAATGGGAAGGAGTTGGATATCCCATCTCATGTTATAGGAAGAGTCTCAGGTTTGGTATTAGAAGCATTGAGATATCACATCTCATGCTATAGGAAGGGTCTCAGGATTGGAATGGGAAGGACTTGGGTATCACATCTCATGCTATAGGGAGGGTCTCAAGTTTGATATTAGAAGCATTGAGATATCACATCTCTGCTATCGGAAGTGTCTCAGGATTGGAATGGGAAGGAGTTGTATGTCCCATCTCATGTTATAGGACGGGTCTCAGGTTTTTTATTAGAATCATTGAGATATCATATTGCATGCTGTAGGAAGGGTCTAAGGATTGGAATGGGAAGGACTTGGATATCACATCTCATGCTATAGATAGGCTCTCAGGTTTGGAAAGTGAAGGAGTTGGATATCACATTTCATGTTAGAGGAAGGATCTCAGGTTTGGTATTAGAGGCATTGAGATATCACTTCTCAGGCTATAGGAAGGGTCTCAGGATTGGAATGGGAAGGAGTTGGATATCACATCTCATGCTATAGGAAGGGTCTCAGGTTTGGTATAAGCATTGAGATATCACATCTCATGCTATAGGAAGGGTCTCAGGATTGGAATGGAAGGAGTTGGATATCACATCTCATGTTATAGGAAGGATCTCAGGTTTGGTATTAGAAGCATTGAGACATCACATCTCATGCTATAGGAAGGGTCTCAGGATTGGAATGGGAAGGAGTTGGATATCACATCTCATGCTATAGGAAGGGTCTCAGGATTGGAATGGAAGGAGTTGGATATCACATCTCATGTTATAGGAAGGATCTCAGGTTTGGTATTAGAAGCATTGAGACATCACATCTCATGCTATAGGAAGGGTCTCAGGATTGGAACGGGAAGGAGTTGGATATCACATCTCATGTTATAGGAAGGGTCTCAGGTTTGGTATAAACATTGAGATATCACATCTCTGCTATCGGAAGTGTCTCAGGATTGGAATGGGAAGGAGTTGGATATCCCATCTCATGTTATAGGACGGGTCTCAGGTTTTTTATTAGAATCATTGAGATATCATATTGCATGCTGTAGGAAGGGTCTAAGGATTGGAATGGGAAGGACTTGGATACAACATCTCATGCAATAGATAGGCTCTCAGGTTTGGAAAGTGAAGGAGTTGGATATCACATTTCATGTTAGAGGAAGGATCTCAGGTTTGGTATTAGAGGCATTGAGATATCACATCTCAGGCTATAGGAAGGGTCTCAGGATTGGAATGGGAAGGAGTTGGATATCACATCTCATGCTATAGGAAGGGTCTCAGGTTTGGTATAAGCATTGAGATATCACATCTCATGCTATAGGAAGGGTCTCAGGATTGGAATGGAAGGAGTTGGATATCACATCTCATGTTATAGGAAGGATCTCAGGTTTGGTATTAGAAGCATTGAGACATTACATCTCATGCTATAGGAAGGGTCTCAGGATTGGAATGGGAAGGAGTTGGATATCACATCTCATGCTATAGGAAGGGTCTCAGGATTGGAATGGGAAGGAGTTGAATATGACATCTCATGCCGTAGGAAGGGTCTCAGGTTTGGTATAAACATTGAGATATCACATCTCTGCTATCAAAAGGGTCTCAGGATTGGAATGGGAAGGAGTTGGATATCCCATCGCATGTTATAGGAAGAGTCTCAGGTTTGGTATTAGAAGCATTGAGATATCACATCTCATGCTATAGGAAGGGTCTCAGGTTTGGTATAAGCATTGAGATATCACATCTCATGCTATAGGAAGGGTCTCAGGATTGGAATGGGAAGGAGTTGGATATCACATCTCATGCTATAGGAAGGGTCTCAGGATTGGAATGGAAGGAGTTGGATATCACATCTCATGTTATAGGAAGGGTCTCAGGTTTGGTATTAGAAGCATTTAGACATCACATCTCATGCTATAGGAAGGGTCTCAGGATTGGAACGGGAAGGAGTTGGATATCACATCTCATGTTATAGGAAGGGTCTCAGGTTTGGTATAAACATTGAGATATCACATCTCTGCTATCGGAAGTTCTCAGGATTGGAATGGGAAGGAGTTGGATATCACATCTCATGCTATAGGGAGGGTCTCAAGTTTGATATTAGAAGCATTGAGATATCACATCTCAGGCTATAGGAAGGGTCTCAGGATTGGAATGGGAAGGAGTTGGATATCCCATCTCATGTTATAGGAAGAGTCTCAGGTTTGGTATTAGAAGCATTGAGATATCACATCTCATGCTATAGGAAGGGTCTCAGGATTGGAATGGGAAGGACTTGGGTATCACATCTCATGCTATAGGGAGGGTCTCAAGTTTGATATTAGAAGCATTGAGATACCACATCTCTGCTATCGGAAGTGTCTCAGGATTGGAATGGGAAGGAGTTGGATATCCCATCTCATGTTATAGGACGGGTCTCAGGTTTTTTATTAGAATCATTGAGATATCATATTGCATGCTGTAGGAAGGGTCTAAGGATTGGAATGGGAAGGACTTGGATATCACATCTCATGCTATAGATAGGCTCTCAGGTTTGGAAAGTGAAGGAGTTGGATATCACATTTCATGTTAGAGGAAGGATCTCAGGTTTGGTATTAGAGGCATTGAGATATCACATCTCAGGCTATAGGAAGGGTCTCAGGATTGGAATGGGAAGGAGTTGGATATCACATCTCATGCTATAGGAAGGGTCTCAGGTTTGGTATAAGCATTGAGATATCACATCTCATGCTATAGGAAGGGTCTCAGGATTGGAATGGAAGGAGTTGGATATCACATCTCATGTTATAGGAAGGATCTCAGGTTTGGTATTAGAAGCATTGAGACATCACATCTCATGCTATAGGAAGGGTCTCAGGATTGGAATGGGAAGGAGTTGGATATCACATCTCATGCTATAGGAAGGGTCTCAGGATTGGAATGGGAAGGAGTTGGATATCACATCTCATGCTATAGGAAGGGTCTCAGGTTTGGTATAAGCATTGAGATATCACATCTCATGCTATAGGAAGGGTCTCAGGATTGGAATGGAAGGAGTTGGATATCACATCTCATGTTATAGGAAGGATCTCAGGTTTGGTATTAGAAGCATTGAGACATCACATCTCATGCTATAGGAAGGGTCTCAGGATTGGAATGGGAAGGAGTTGGATATCACATCTCATGCTATAGGAAGGGTCTCAGGATTGGAATGGGAAGGAGTTGGATATCACATCTCATGCTATAGGAAGGGTCTCAGGATTGGAATGGGAAGGAGTTGGATATCACATCTCATGTTATAGGAAGGATCTCAGGTTTGGTATTAGAAGCATTGAGACATCACATCTCATGCTATAGGAAGGGTCTCAGGATTGGAATGGGAAGGAGTTGGATATCACATCTCATGCTATAGGAAGGGTCTCAGGATTGGAATGGGAAGGAGTTGGATATCACATCTCATGCTATAGGAAGGGTCTCAGGTTTGGTATAAGCATTGAGATATCACATCTCATGCTATAGGAAGGGTCTCAGGCTTGGAATGGAAGGAGTTGGATATCACATCTCATGTTATAGGAAGGATCTCAGGTTTGGTATTAGAAGCATTGAGACATCACATCTCATGCTATAGGAAGGGTCTCAGGATTGGAATGGGAAGGAGTTGGATATCACATCTCATGCTATAGGAAGGGTCTCAGGATTGGAATGGGAAGGAGTTGAATATGACATCTCATGCCGTAGGAAGGGTCTCAGGTTTGGTATAAACATTGAGATATCACATCTCTGCTATCAAAAGGGTCTCAGGATTGAAATGGGAAGGAGTTGGATATCCCATCTCATGTTATAGGAAGAGTCTCAGGTTTAGTATTAGAAGCATTGAGATATCACATCTCATGCTATAGGAAGGGTCTCAGGATTGGAATGGGAAGGACTTGGGTATCACATCTCATGCTATAGGGAGGGTCTCAAGTTTGATATTAGAAGCATTGAGATATCACATCTCATGCTATAGGAAGGGTCTCAGGATTGGAATGGGAAGGAGTTGGATATCACATCTCATGCTATAGGACGGGTCTCAGGTTTGGTATAAGCAGTGAGATATCACATCTCATGCTATAGGAAGTGTCTCAGGATTGGAATGCGAAGGAGTTGGATATCACATCTCATGTTATAGGAAGGATCTCAGGTTTGGTATAAGCATTGAGATATCACATCTCTGCTATCGGAAGGGTCTCAGGATTGGAATGGGAAGGAGTTGGATATTCCCATCTCATGTTATAGGAAGGGTCTCAGGTTTGGTATTAGAAGCATTGAGATATCACATCTCATGCTATAGGAAGGGTCTCAGGATTGGAATGGGAAGGACTTGGATATCACATCTCATGCTATAGGGAGGGTCTCAAGTTTGATATTAGAAGCATTGAGATATCACATTTCATGATATCGGAAGGGTCTCAAGATTGGAATGGGAAGGAGTTGGATATCACATCTCATGATAAAGGAAGGGTCTAAGGTTTGGAAGGGGAAGGATTTGGATATCACATCTCATGTTATAGGACGGGTCTCAGGTTTGGTATTAGAAGCATTGAGATATCAAGTCTCATGGTATAGGAAGGGTCTCAGAATTGGAATGGGAAGGAGTTGGATATCACATCTCAAGCTATAGGAAGGGTCTCAGGATTAGAATGGGAAGGAGTTTGATATCACATCTCATGCCATAGTATGGGTCTCAGGTTTGGTAGAAGCATTGGGATATCACATCTCATGCTATCGGAAGGGTATCGGGATTGGATTTGGAAGGAGTTGGATATCCCATCTCATGCTATAGGAAGGGTCTCAGGTTGGAATGGGGAGGAGTTGGATATCACATCTCATGTTATAGGAAGGGTCTCAGGATTGGAATGGGAAGGACTTGGATATCACATCTCATGCTACAGGAAGGCTCTCAGGTTTGCAAGGGGAAAGAGTTGGATATCACATTTCATGTTAGAGGTAGGATCTCAGGTTTGGTATTAGAAGTATTGAGATATCACATCTCATGCTATCAGAAGGATCTCAGGTTTGGTATAGAAGCATTGAGATATCATATCTTATGCTATCAGAAGAGTCTCAGGATTGGAATGGGAAGGAGTTGGATATCACATCTCATGCTAAAGGGAGGGTCTCAGGTTTGGAAGATAAGGATTTGGATATCACATCTCATGTTATAGGAAGGATCTCAGGTTTGGTATTAGAAGTATTGAGATATCACATCTCATGCTATCGGAAGGATCTTAGGTTTGGTATAGAAGCATTGAGATATCATATCTTATGCTATCAGAAGGGTCTCAGGATTGGAATGGGAAGGAGTTGGATATCACATCTCATGCTAAAGGGAGGGTCTCAGGTTTGGAAGGCGAAGGATTTGGATATCACATCTCATGTTATAGGATGGATCTCAGGTTTGGTATTAGAAGTATTGAGATATCACATCTCATGTTATCGGAAGGATCTCAGGTTTGGTATTAGAAGTATTGAGATATCACATCTCATGCTATAGGAAGGGTCTCAGGATTGGAATGGGAAGGAGTTGGATATCACATCTCATGCTAAAGGAAGGGTCTCAGGTTTGGTAGAAGCATTGAGATATCACATCTCATGCTATAGGAAGGGTCTCAGGATTGGAATGGGAAGGACTTAGATATCACATATCATGCTATAGGGAGGGTCTCAGTTTTGATATTAGAAGCATTGAGATATCACATCTCATGCTATCGGAAGTGTCTCAGGATTGGAATGGGAAGGAGCTGGATATCACATCTCATGCTAAAGGAAGGGTCTCAGGTTTGGAACGTGAAGGAGTTGGATATCACATCTCATGCTATAGGAAGGGTCTCAAGTTTGGTATAAGCATTGAGATATCACATCTCATGCTATAGGAAGGGTCTCAGGATTGGAATGGAAGGAGTTGGATATCACATCTCATGTTATAGGAACGATCTCAGGTTTGGTATTAGAAGCATTGAGACATCACATCTCATGCTATAGGAAGGGTCTCAGGATTGGAATGGGAAGGAGTTGGATATCACATCTCATGCTATAGGAAGGGTCTCAGGATTGGAATGGGAAGGAGTTGAATATGACATCTCATGCCGTAGGAAGGGTCTCAGGTTTGGTATAAACATTGAGATATCACATCTCTGCTATCAAAAGGGTCTCAGGATTGGAATGGGAAGGAGTTGGATATCCCATCTCATGTTATAGGAAGAGTCTCAGGTTTGGTATTAGAAGCATTGAGATATCACATCTCATGCTATAGGAAGTGTCTCAGGATTGGAATGGGAAGGACTTGGATATCACATCTCATGCTATAGGTAGGGTCTCAAGTTTGATATTAGAAGCATTGAGAAATCACATCTCATGCTATAGGAAGGGTCTCAGGATTGGAATGGGAAGGAGTTGGATATCACATCTCATGCTATAGGAAGGGTCTCAGGATTGGAATGGGAAGGAGTTGAATATGACATCTCATGCCGTAGGAAGGGTCTCAGGTTTGGTATAAACATTGAGATATCACATCTCTGCTATCAAAAGGGTCTCAGGATTGGAATGGGAAGGAGTTGGATATCCCATCTCATGTTATAGGAAGAGTCTCAGGTTTGGTATTAGAAGCATTGAGATATCACATCTCATGCTATAGGAAGGGTCTCAGGATTGGAATGGGAAGGACTTGGGTATCACATCTCATGCTATAGGGAGGGTCTCAAGTTTGATATTAGAAGCATTGAGATATCACATCTCTGCTATCGGAAGTGTCTCAGGATTGGAATGGGAAGGAGTTGGATGTCCCATCTCATGTTATAGGACGGGTCTCAGGTTTTTTATTAGAATCATTGAGATATCATATTGCATGCTGTAGGAAGGGTCTAAGGATTGGAATGGGAAGGACTTGGATATCACATCTCATGCTATAGATAGGCTCTCAGGTTTGGAAAGTGAAGGAGTTGGATATCACATTTCATGTTAGAGGAAGGATCTCAGGTTTGGTATTAGAGGCATTGAGATATCACTTCTCAGGCTATAGGAAGGGTCTCAGGATTGGAATGGGAAGGAGTTGGATATCACATCTCATGCTATAGGAAGGGTCTCAGGTTTGGTATAAGCATTGAGATATCACATCTCATGCTATAGGAAGGGTCTCAGGATTGGAATGGAAGGAGTTGGATATCACATCTCATGTTATAGGAAGGATCTCAGGTTTGGTATTAGAAGCATTGAGACATCACATCTCATGCTATAGGAAGGGTCTCAGGATTGGAATGGGAAGGAGTTGGATATCACATCTCATGCTATAGGAAGGGTCTCAGGATTGGAATGGAAGGAGTTGGATATCACATCTCATGTTATAGGAAGGATCTCAGGTTTGGTATTAGAAGCATTGAGACATCACATCTCATGCTATAGGAAGGGTCTCAGGATTGGAACGGGAAGGAGTTGGATATCACATCTCATGTTATAGGAAGGGTCTCAGGTTTGGTATAAACATTGAGATATCACATCTCTGCTATCGGAAGTGTCTCAGGATTGGAATGGGAAGGAGTTGGATATCCCATCTCATGTTATAGGACGGGTCTCAGGTTTTTTATTAGAATCATTGAGATATCATATTGCATGCTGTAGGAAGGGTCTAAGGATTGGAATGGGAAGGACTTGGATACAACATCTCATGCAATAGATAGGCTCTCAGGTTTGGAAAGTGAAGGAGTTGGATATCACATTTCATGTTAGAGGAAGGATCTCAGGTTTGGTATTAGAGGCATTGAGATATCACATCTCAGGCTATAGGAAGGGTCTCAGGATTGGAATGGGAAGGAGTTGGATATCACATCTCATGCTATAGGAAGGGTCTCAGGTTTGGTATAAGCATTGAGATATCACATCTCATGCTATAGGAAGGGTCTCAGGATTGGAATGGAAGGAGTTGGATATCACATCTCATGTTATAGGAAGGATCTCAGGTTTGGTATTAGAAGCATTGAGACATTACATCTCATGCTATAGGAAGGGTCTCAGGATTGGAATGGGAAGGAGTTGGATATCACATCTCATGCTATAGGAAGGGTCTCAGGATTGGAATGGGAAGGAGTTGAATATGACATCTCATGCCGTAGGAAGGTTCTCAGGTTTGGTATAAACATTGAGATATCACATCTCTGCTATCAAAAGGGTCTCAGGATTGGAATGGGAAGGAGTTGGATATCCCATCGCATGTTATAGGAAGAGTCTCAGGTTTGGTATTAGAAGCATTGAGATATCACATCTCATGCTATAGGAAGGGTCTCAGGTTTGGTATAAGCATTGAGATATCACATCTCATGCTATAGGAAGGGTCTCAGGATTGGAATGGGAAGGAGTTGGATATCACATCTCATGCTATAGGAAGGGTCTCAGGATTGGAATGGAAGGAGTTGGATATCACATCTCATGTTATAGGAAGGGTCTCAGGTTTGGTATTAGAAGCATTGAGACATCACATCTCATGCTATAGGAAGGGTCTCAGGATTGGAACGGGAAGGAGTTGGATATCACATCTCATGTTATAGGAAGGGTCTCAGGTTTGGTATAAACATTGAGATATCACATCTCTGCTATCGGAAGTGTCTCAGGATTGGAATGGGAAGGAGTTGGATATCACATCTCATGCTATAGGGAGGGTCTCAAGTTTGATATTAGAAGCATTGAGATATCACATCTCAGGCTATAGGAAGGGTCTCAGGATTGGAATGGGAAGGAGTTGGATATCCCATCTCATGTTATAGGAAGAGTCTCAGGTTTGGTATTAGAAGCATTGAGATATCACATCTCATGCTATAGGAAGGGTCTCAGGATTGGAATGGGAAGGACTTGGGTATCACATCTCATGCTATAGGGAGGGTCTCAAGTTTGATATTAGAAGCATTGAGATACCACATCTCTGCTATCGGAAGTGTCTCAGGATTGGAATGGGAAGGAGTTGGATATCCCATCTCATGTTATAGGACGGGTCTCAGGTTTTTTATTAGAATCATTGAGATATCATATTGCATGCTGTAGGAAGGGTCTAAGGATTGGAATGGGAAGGACTTGGATATCACATCTCATGCTATAGATAGGCTCTCAGGTTTGGAAAGTGAAGGAGTTGGATATCACATTTCATGTTAGAGGAAGGATCTCAGGTTTGGTATTAGAGGCATTGAGATATCACACCTCAGGCTATAGGAAGGGTCTCAGGATTGGAATGGGAAGGAGTTGGATATCACATCTCATGCTATAGGAAGGGTCTCAGGTTTGGTATAAGCATTGAGATATCACATCTCATGCTATAGGAAGGGTCTCAGGATTGGAATGGAAGGAGTTGGATATCACATCTCATGTTATAGGAAGGATCTCAGGTTTGGTATTAGAAGCATTGAGACATCACATCTCATGCTATAGGACGGGTCTCAGGTTTGGTATAAGCAGTGAGATATCACATCTCATGCTATAGGAAGTGTCTCAGGATTGGAATGCGAAGGAGTTGGATATCACATCTCATGTTATAGGAAGGATCTCAGGTTTGGTATAAGCATTGAGATATCACATCTCTGCTATCGGAAGGGTCTCAGGATTGGAATGGGAAGGAGTTGGATATTCCCATCTCATGTTATAGGAAGGGTCTCAGGTTTGGTATTAGAAGCATTGAGATATCACATCTCATGCTATAGGAAGGGTCTCAGGATTGGAATGGGAAGGACTTGGATATCACATCTCATGCTATAGGGAGGGTCTCAAGTTTGATATTAGAAGCATTGAGATATCACATTTCATGATATCGGAAGGGTCTCAAGATTGGAATGGGAAGGAGTTGGATATCACATCTCATGATAAAGGAAGGGTCTAAGGTTTGGAAGGGGAAGGATTTGGATATCACATCTCATGTTATAGGACGGGTCTCAGGTTTGGTATTAGAAGCATTGAGATATCAAGTCTCATGGTATAGGAAGGGTCTCAGAATTGGAATGGGAAGGAGTTGGATATCACATCTCAAGCTATAGGAAGGGTCTCAGGATTAGAATGGGAAGGAGTTTGATATCACATCTCATGCCATAGTATGGGTCTCAGGTTTGGTAGAAGCATTGGGATATCACATCTCATGCTATCGGAAGGGTATCGGGATTGGATTTGGAAGGAGTTGGATATCCCATCTCATGCTATAGGAAGGGTCTCAGGTTGGAATGGGGAGGAGTTGGATATCACATCTCATGTTATAGGAAGGGTCTCAGGATTGGAATGGGAAGGACTTGGATATCACATCTCATGCTACAGGAAGGCTCTCAGGTTTGCAAGGGGAAAGAGTTGGATATCACATTTCATGTTAGAGGTAGGATCTCAGGTTTGGTATTAGAAGTATTGAGATATCACATCTCATGCTATCAGAAGGATCTCAGGTTTGGTATAGAAGCATTGAGATATCATATCTTATGCTATCAGAAGAGTCTCAGGATTGGAATGGGAAGGAGTTGGATATCACATCTCATGCTAAAGGGAGGGTCTCAGGTTTGGAAGATAAGGATTTGGATATCACATCTCATGTTATAGGAAGGATCTCAGGTTTGGTATTAGAAGTATTGAGATATCACATCTCATGCTATCGGAAGGATCTTAGGTTTGGTATAGAAGCATTGAGATATCATATCTTATGCTATCAGAAGGGTCTCAGGATTGGAATGGGAAGGAGTTGGATATCACATCTCATGCTAAAGGGAGGGTCTCAGGTTTGGAAGGCGAAGGATTTGGATATCACATCTCATGTTATAGGATGGATCTCAGGTTTGGTATTAGAAGTATTGAGATATCACATCTCATGTTATCGGAAGGATCTCAGGTTTGGTATTAGAAGTATTGAGATATCACATCTCATGCTATAGGAAGGGTCTCAGGATTGGAATGGGAAGGAGTTGGATATCACATCTCATGCTAAAGGAAGGGTCTCAGGTTTGGTAGAAGCATTGAGATATCACATCTCATGCTATAGGAAGGGTCTCAGGATTGGAATGGGAAGGACTTAGATATCACATATCATGCTATAGGGAGGGTCTCAGTTTTGATATTAGAAGCATTGAGATATCACATCTCATGCTATCGGAAGTGTCTCAGGATTGGAATGGGAAGGAGCTGGATATCACATCTCATGCTAAAGGAAGGGTCTCAGGTTTGGAACGTGAAGGAGTTGGATATCACATCTCATGCTATAGGAAGGGTCTCAAGTTTGGTATAAGCATTGAGATATCACATCTCATGCTATAGGAAGGGTCTCAGGATTGGAATGGAAGGAGTTGGATATCACATCTCATGTTATAGGAACGATCTCAGGTTTGGTATTAGAAGCATTGAGACATCACATCTCATGCTATAGGAAGGGTCTCAGGATTGGAATGGGAAGGAGTTGGATATCACATCTCATGCTATAGGAAGGGTCTCAGGATTGGAATGGGAAGGAGTTGAATATGACATCTCATGCCGTAGGAAGGGTCTCAGGTTTGGTATAAACATTGAGATATCACATCTCTGCTATCAAAAGGGTCTCAGGATTGGAATGGGAAGGAGTTGGATATCCCATCTCATGTTATAGGAAGAGTCTCAGGTTTGGTATTAGAAGCATTGAGATATCACATCTCATGCTATAGGAAGTGTCTCAGGATTGGAATGGGAAGGACTTGGATATCACATCTCATGCTATAGGTAGGGTCTCAAGTTTGATATTAGAAGCATTGAGAAATCACATCTCATGCTATAGGAAGGGTCTCAGGATTGGAATGGGAAGGAGTTGGATATCACATCTCATGCTATAGGAAGGGTCTCAGGATTGGAATGGGAAGGAGTTGAATATGACATCTCATGCCGTAGGAAGGGTCTCAGGTTTGGTATAAACATTGAGATATCACATCTCTGCTATCAAAAGGGTCTCAGGATTGGAATGGGAAGGAGTTGGATATCCCATCTCATGTTATAGGAAGAGTCTCAGGTTTGGTATTAGAAGCATTGAGATATCACATCTCATGCTATAGGAAGGGTCTCAGGATTGGAATGGGAAGGACTTGGGTATCACATCTCATGCTATAGGGAGGGTCTCAAGTTTGATATTAGAAGCATTGAGATATCACATCTCTGCTATCGGAAGTGTCTCAGGATTGGAATGGGAAGGAGTTGGATGTCCCATCTCATGTTATAGGACGGGTCTCAGGTTTTTTATTAGAATCATTGAGATATCATATTGCATGCTGTAGGAAGGGTCTAAGGATTGGAATGGGAAGGACTTGGATATCACATCTCATGCTATAGATAGGCTCTCAGGTTTGGAAAGTGAAGGAGTTGGATATCACATTTCATGTTAGAGGAAGGATCTCAGGTTTGGTATTAGAGGCATTGAGATATCACTTCTCAGGCTATAGGAAGGGTCTCAGGATTGGAATGGGAAGGAGTTGGATATCACATCTCATGCTATAGGAAGGGTCTCAGGTTTGGTATAAGCATTGAGATATCACATCTCATGCTATAGGAAGGGTCTCAGGATTGGAATGGAAGGAGTTGGATATCACATCTCATGTTATAGGAAGGATCTCAGGTTTGGTATTAGAAGCATTGAGACATCACATCTCATGCTATAGGAAGGGTCTCAGGATTGGAATGGGAAGGAGTTGGATATCACATCTCATGCTATAGGAAGGGTCTCAGGATTGGAATGGAAGGAGTTGGATATCACATCTCATGTTATAGGAAGGATCTCAGGTTTGGTATTAGAAGCATTGAGACATCACATCTCATGCTATAGGAAGGGTCTCAGGATTGGAACGGGAAGGAGTTGGATATCACATCTCATGTTATAGGAAGGGTCTCAGGTTTGGTATAAACATTGAGATATCACATCTCTGCTATCGGAAGTGTCTCAGGATTGGAATGGGAAGGAGTTGGATATCCCATCTCATGTTATAGGACGGGTCTCAGGTTTTTTATTAGAATCATTGAGATATCATATTGCATGCTGTAGGAAGGGTCTAAGGATTGGAATGGGAAGGACTTGGATACAACATCTCATGCAATAGATAGGCTCTCAGGTTTGGAAAGTGAAGGAGTTGGATATCACATTTCATGTTAGAGGAAGGATCTCAGGTTTGGTATTAGAGGCATTGAGATATCACATCTCAGGCTATAGGAAGGGTCTCAGGATTGGAATGGGAAGGAGTTGGATATCACATCTCATGCTATAGGAAGGGTCTCAGGTTTGGTATAAGCATTGAGATATCACATCTCATGCTATAGGAAGGGTCTCAGGATTGGAATGGAAGGAGTTGGATATCACATCTCATGTTATAGGAAGGATCTCAGGTTTGGTATTAGAAGCATTGAGACATTACATCTCATGCTATAGGAAGGGTCTCAGGATTGGAATGGGAAGGAGTTGGATATCACATCTCATGCTATAGGAAGGGTCTCAGGATTGGAATGGGAAGGAGTTGAATATGACATCTCATGCCGTAGGAAGGTTCTCAGGTTTGGTATAAACATTGAGATATCACATCTCTGCTATCAAAAGGGTCTCAGGATTGGAATGGGAAGGAGTTGGATATCCCATCGCATGTTATAGGAAGAGTCTCAGGTTTGGTATTAGAAGCATTGAGATATCACATCTCATGCTATAGGAAGGGTCTCAGGTTTGGTATAAGCATTGAGATATCACATCTCATGCTATAGGAAGGGTCTCAGGATTGGAATGGGAAGGAGTTGGATATCACATCTCATGCTATAGGAAGGGTCTCAGGATTGGAATGGAAGGAGTTGGATATCACATCTCATGTTATAGGAAGGGTCTCAGGTTTGGTATTAGAAGCATTGAGACATCACATCTCATGCTATAGGAAGGGTCTCAGGATTGGAACGGGAAGGAGTTGGATATCACATCTCATGTTATAGGAAGGGTCTCAGGTTTGGTATAAACATTGAGATATCACATCTCTGCTATCGGAAGTGTCTCAGGATTGGAATGGGAAGGAGTTGGATATCACATCTCATGCTATAGGGAGGGTCTCAAGTTTGATATTAGAAGCATTGAGATATCACATCTCAGGCTATAGGAAGGGTCTCAGGATTGGAATGGGAAGGAGTTGGATATCCCATCTCATGTTATAGGAAGAGTCTCAGGTTTGGTATTAGAAGCATTGAGATATCACATCTCATGCTATAGGAAGGGTCTCAGGATTGGAATGGGAAGGACTTGGGTATCACATCTCATGCTATAGGGAGGGTCTCAAGTTTGATATTAGAAGCATTGAGATACCACATCTCTGCTATCGGAAGTGTCTCAGGATTGGAATGGGAAGGAGTTGGATATCCCATCTCATGTTATAGGACGGGTCTCAGGTTTTTTATTAGAATCATTGAGATATCATATTGCATGCTGTAGGAAGGGTCTAAGGATTGGAATGGGAAGGACTTGGATATCACATCTCATGCTATAGATAGGCTCTCAGGTTTGGAAAGTGAAGGAGTTGGATATCACATTTCATGTTAGAGGAAGGATCTCAGGTTTGGTATTAGAGGCATTGAGATATCACACCTCAGGCTATAGGAAGGGTCTCAGGATTGGAATGGGAAGGAGTTGGATATCACATCTCATGCTATAGGAAGGGTCTCAGGTTTGGTATAAGCATTGAGATATCACATCTCATGCTATAGGAAGGGTCTCAGGATTGGAATGGAAGGAGTTGGATATCACATCTCATGTTATAGGAAGGATCTCAGGTTTGGTATTAGAAGCATTGAGACATCACATCTCATGCTATAGGAAGGGTCTCAGGATTGGAATGGGAAGGAGTTGGATATCACATCTCATGCTATAGGAAGGGTCTCAGGATTGGAATGGGAAGGAGTTGAATATGACATCTCATGCCGTAGGAAGGGTCTCAGGTTTGGTATAAACATTGAGATATCACATCTCTGCTATCAAAAGGGTCTCAGGATTGAAATGGGAAGGAGTTGGATATCCCATCTCATGTTATAGGAAGAGTCTCAGGTTTAGTATTAGAAGCATTGAGATATCACATCTCATGCTATAGGAAGGGTCTCAGGATTGGAATGGGAAGGACTTGGGTATCACATCTCATGCTATAGGGAGGGTCTCAAGTTTGATATTAGAAGCATTGAGATATCACATCTCATGCTATAGGAAGGGTCTCCTTCTGCACTACTGGGGAGAAGACCTGGCTGTGGGGCTCCTGACTGAATGCAGATTCCTGTGTCCTGCTACAGTCCCAAACGTGCTGAGGTACTTGGAGGCACCCAAAGTATCCACCAGCTCATCTGTTCGAGGCAAGGGGTGTGCATCTGTCTTGGTGACAGCATTCAGAGCCCTGTAATCCACCAGAACCTCAATTCAGAAGTGCCTGCCTTTGGAACGAAAACCACAGGGCTGGACCAAGGACTACTAGAGGGTTCAATCACCCCAAGGTCTAACATCTTGTTGACCTCGGTCTTAATATAAGACCGTACTTTGTCTGACATCCTGTATCCCCTACTTTTGGTAGGTACACTGTCTCCTGTGTCTATGTTATGTTTGCACCAAGGTGTCAAACCAGGCGACTGTGAAAACAGGGGGGAAAACTGCCTAAGCAAACTTTTCACCTCAGCCTGCTGATCAGAAGTCAGGTGAGGGGCCCCTCGGACTCCCTCAAAGGAGCTATCTGAAGGACCGCTTTGGAACAGGTCGGGGAGAGGTTCAGACTCCTCTTCCTCAACATCTGAAGCCAGTAACAGTGCTGCGATTTCGACTCTAGGGACGAAAGCCTTCAGCCTATTCACGTGAAACACTTTTGGAGCCTGTCCAGGCCTTCCAAGGTCCACTAAATAGTTAACCTCACCCAGGGGCTCCACCACTGTGTAAGAGCCTGACCATTTGTCCTGTAAAGCTCAAGGCCTTATGGGATTCATGATCAGGACTTGCTGACCAGGTGTAAAGTTGATGAGGGAAGCTTTCTGGTCGTACCAATGTTTCACCAGTGCTTGTCCTGCCTTCAATTTATCACTAGCCAAGCCCATCAGAAGTACCATCCGTTTTCTGAGCCCTAGCACATAATCAACTACGTTGGTAGTAACAGGGGGAGTGGGCATCTCCCATCCCTCTTTGACTATGGCTAAGGGTCTGTTAGGAGGTGTTTAGACTTACATCAATGTGTTTATACTTACATCATTTCAGCTGCTGCCATGTAACCTAGTTACCAAAGAATCTTTGTTGTTATGATTAAGCAAGGGTTCCAGATTCGAGCAGCAGAGAGAGGATTGAGACCAGGAGGACAGCCCACAGCTGGGGGCCTTTCTCTTGGATGAACTAACTAAATAAATCCTCACTAAAGACAAGGATTGCAGTGAAGTGTGGTCATTTACTTATTAACATTGGCGACGAGGATTGGGCCAAGGAGAAAAGGCCCCCAGCAGCAGCAATATTGATTACAGTTTGGATGCAACCGGACGGAGCGGCACACTACATGTGTAATAGCCGGCGAGAAACACGGCCGTTATCCTGGAGCGGAGTACGAATTTTGAGGAAAAAGTCAGTGCCTGGGAGTGAAGTGAACCACGAAGGAATCCTGGAGCAGAGCACGAATACTGAGGAGGTTGATTTGTGGTTTGTGATTTGCAACTACGAGAGACTGCGCTGACAACACCAGCAGAGGTCCCACCTGAGGTCACTCACTATTTGGATTGCCATTACCTTAATTACTCACTGTCTTGCCGTTACACACACGGCTGCGGCTTGCAGTTATTTATCTTTGAATGGAACCCGGCTGTCAGGTGAACTAATAGTCGACCAAGCGAGCGAGGAATTCTTGGAATGTTGCAGCCTGGGGCCTTTCTCTTGGATGAACTAACTAAATAAATCCTCACTAAAGACAAGGATTGCAGTGAAGTGTGGTCATTTACTTATTAACAGGGTCCCCGTACAGGATGACCAAACAGAAGTTTGAAGGGGCTGAAGCCAACACCCTCCTGTGGTACCTCTCGGTAGGCAAACAGTAAGCATGGTAAAAGAAGATCCCATTGTCTTCTCTGAAGCTTCTCCAGAGCCCCAATCATGCTTTTTAACGTTCTGTTGAAACGTTCCACCAGACCATTGGTCTGGGGGTGGTATGCAGAAGAGAACTTGTAGGTGACCCCACATTCTTTCCACATAGCCTGCATATACTTTGACATAAAGTTGCTGCCACAATCTGACACAACTTCTTTAGGGAAGCCAACCCTAGTAAATATGCCAAGTAAAGCTTTTGCAACTGACTTGGCAGTTACATTTTTCAATGGGATGGCCTCAGGATATCTGGTTGCATGGTCGACCAGCACCAGGATAAACCTATTGCCCGAGGATGTTTGCGGGTCAAGGGGACCAACGATGTCGATCCCTACCCTTTCAAATGGTACCCCCACAACTGGGAGCGGTACCAACGGAGCTTGGATTGTCGAGCCAACCTTACCAGATAACTGGCAGGAGGCACAACTCCTGCAGTGACTTTCTACTTGCACCCCCATCTTGGGCCAGTAGAAGTGCATGGATAACCTTTGCTTGCTCCTCTTAATACCAAGGTGACCAGCAAGGAGCACTTCATGTGCCAACTGCAGGAGGAAGGGCCTAACAGCAAGGGGAACCACCAACCTCCTATGGTCTCCTTCTGTAGACTCTGTGGGCTCACTATACAGGAGTCCACCTTCCCAATAAATCCTATGCGTCCCAGGAGGTTCACCCTCAAGCTGGGAGCAGGCCTGTCTCCTTAGGCCTTCCAGAGATGGGCACTCACGTTGGCCTTTACTGAATTCGTCCCTATCAGGACCTCCTTCAACTAACAAGTCTTTTAGTTCAGGATGGTCGTTGGGGTCAAATACTTCAGGCATCGCCACCTCCTCGTCAGGCCCGGGCGATTGACCAACTTCCTCCACCGCAGTGGTAGGCGAGCTCGGGGGAATATTCTCTTTCCCTCGTCTTGACTTGTTGACTCCTTTCGCCTTGGGTTTCCCCTTCGGCTGGGGCGGCGTATTGGTCTTGGCCAATGCTGCCCGTGCTTGAGACCGTGTGTAGGGTCTTTCGGCAGTGTCTCCTACGAGCCCTAAAGCTCTGAGATCATTACCTAACAAGACCTTTCCCGGGACATTTCTCTGAATGCTCACTGGAATCCTGACTGCTGTACCATTTAAAGTAAGATTTACAGGTATTACTGGGAACATACGGAGTGGGCCGTCAGCCAACTTAGTGGGCATCAGAGTAGCTCTGGCAACTTCCTCTGAGTCTACCAAGGTAGAATCCACTACAGTTCGACTGCACCCACTATCCCTAAGAGCTGGAGTATCTACTCCATTGATCAGCACACTGTCTTTAAAGTAGTGCTTGGTATTATCTGTAATCCTAGCATAAGCCTCTGCGACTTTAGGATCCCAGGAACCCAGGGAAACTAAAACTACCTCAGCCTCTATCCCGCTGGGAAATGAGTCTGAGGAGAAGGATGCTCCTGTAATCTCTTCTTCCTCGTAGGAGGAGAAGGCCAGATTAGCGGAGTGGACCCCCAAAGGTCAAACCTTACACCGGGGATCCCCCTTCACGTGGTCAGTTGCTCCACAAGCAAAACAAGATCCATTGGGTCTGTTTACATAGGGAGGCTTATTGTAACCAGATTTCTGTTTCGGAGGCTGACCTCCACTACCCTGTGAGTTCTCTTGTGTCTTACCCTTATTTTTCTTTTTGTGGCCCTTTTGAGAAGAAGATTTATCAGATTCTCCACCCTCCTTATCTTTGGACTTTTTCCCTTCCTCCTGCTTACCAGGATGAGTTTTGTCCTTATGGGACACTCGATGTGACACCCATAAGTCTGCTGCAATGGCCAGCTTCTTAGGATCTATCTCCTTCGAATCGGCCAAATGCTGCTTAAGCTCCGGGGAAGAAGATGCAAAAATGTGTTCCAGCATGACAAGATGTATCATGCCTTCGAAGGTAGAAACCTTATAACCTTCGACCCAGCCAGTTAAGTTTTTCAAGGATTCAGTGACATAAGATACCCAAGTACCACCTTCCTTTTTCTTATACTCTATGAATCGTTTCAAATATTGGGCCAGAGTCTTCCCAAACTTTAAAATGAGAGTTTGCTTTAACATTGCGAAATCAGCTTGCTCAGCCTTCGACATTTCCATAATGGCACTACAGCCAGAATGGGGCAGTCTGCTGAGTAACCAGGCAATCTTATCAGCATTGTCAACTTGTTGAACTTCGCATGCATACTCAAACGCATTCATCCAGTCCATAATGTCATTCCTTTCCTCATACACAATGACCAGATCTTTCGGAAACCGTGGATGAGAGGAGGCCCCAGACCCATGTCCAGGACCCTTGGACCCATTTGCAACCTGAAGCTTGGCCAGTTCCAACTGGTGATCCCTGTCTTTCTGTTTTTCTGACTGTTCGATTTTTAGTTTGGCTATGCTGAATTCAAGCTCCTTCTGCCTAAACCGCAGCTCTTGCTTCTTGAATTCAAGCATAGCCTCCCCATCAACACTGGCAGAGGAAACATTAGACATCTCATCCTCCCTGTCCTCGTGGTCGCGGTGGATCAGTGCAGCGGCAGAACCGTCGGTTCTACCAGTGAGAGCAGCCCCACCTCCTTCCGCACTGTCCTCAGAAGTTATAGCGTCAAGCTGCGCTTCTTGCCACGCCACGATTCTTTTGATCATATCCAATTTCGTGCCTTGAGAGGAAACACCTCTCTCCGCACACATTTTTTTCAATGTTTCTGATTTGGAAGCATTTAAAGTTAACAAGGTATTTGTTTCCATACTGTTAGATAGGACTATGGCCTTTTTAAAGTTATACTACAACAATTCACTACATGTCCTGGTAGGAATAACTTGAAATGCCTTAGTTCGTGCGCAACACTGGATACCTTCAGTCGTATCCCACCGCTGTACACCAATTTGTTTAGACGGATTTCTGAACTCTGTCCTGGTGGCGCAGAAGTTCAGAAGGCCAACCTAATTACTTGGAACAGGGTAACCTCTGGACAAGCCAGACCAATCAAGGTAGCGATCGCGGCGGTCAAGACTAGGTCTCAAGAGGGGTGAGGGTGACTGAAAGCCTGCAATGAGCACACAAAGCAAGGACACTTACAAACTACTCCAAACAGGTGCTATATTAAAAATATATATACATTTATTCCAAGGCCTTTAAAACAATGACCGTAGCGAGAAATCACAATACAACTCTAGTAAACCAACGCATACCATACCAATACAATATATATACAAATACAAACAAGTCTCAAGTGTTAGATGCACGAAATGTGTAGTCCACCTAAAAGGGAAGGAAAACAGGCAGTGTGAAATAATGCTTAGACCCAGTCCGCCTTCAGAGGCACCTAACTAAAAGGAAGTCCGAGCCCTACGAAGAGTGGAGCCTTGTGCTCAAAAGTACCTGCACACGCTGGTGCCAACGGGCAAAAGGGGATTCTCTTCGAGGGAGATCAGGCAGTTCAGTTTAGTGCACAAACGAAGAACAACAGTGTTCCGCGACTCAAGCGCAGCCTCCACTGTGGGCAGAAGCAGAGCGCGAGTACGGAAAGGCGTGCTGTTTTGACACAGCGGGGAAAAGCTATGGGCTCCTGCAGGAGGGCGACCAGTTCATAGCTATGCTACTCACCGGACCCCGATGCAAGCAGACCCAGGCTTCTCCGCGTCAGTTTCAGTCGCTGGCAGGTTCAGAAGAGCAGGGGACGTCTCGTCGTCGTGTTGAGTCTGCAGCAGCAGAGTTGAGTAAAAGACGTCCCAAACGAAGGAACCCGCACAGTTTGTTACCACAGCAGGGCAACGGAGCGGCCGTGTGTATCTGAGCCAAATGTACACTACTCACTTCAGCCCTGGGAACGCCAAGTGTACGAATCGTGTGAGAGTGACAAGGACTCGATATACTACACAACCTGGTGGCGGTTACAGAGCAAGACTCCTGTGTAGGCTGGTCAGTCTGCTGGATGGCCCAGAGACGCTTCCGAAGGCTTACTAGCAGGAGATGGTGAAGATGCCGAGAATAGCTGTCCCCGCTATTCCAAGGGTCGAAGTACTAGTACAGGCCTTCTGGTTCGATCAAAGGTGAAAAGGGTTTCACAAGGCGACAGCAGTGCAGAGGAGCAGTCCTTCAGCGGGTCACCAGCGATTCCTCGGTTCAGCCTCTTGGTTGCAGGATACTTGGCTCCTGTATTCCTTTGTTCGTGAGAACTCAGGAGATCGACATGGTAGTGGTGTTTCCAGCCCCCTCTTATCCACGGTTCCCTTCGTGCCAAAACGGTGGGGACCCAATGGGAGATCCGCTCATCAACACTCACACCATTCGTGGACCTATCACGGACCACGGTGGTCCCAGGCATTCACACGGGACCAGACATCCCAGCCCACATACTGGAGGCACACACAAGACATGTAGAAGCCCGCGAAAGCATCCGTGTTTCGCGGGAAAGTACATGCCCAAATAAGGAAGGCCCCGGGTCGGCTCGACCTGGGGAAGGTGAAGGGAGCAAGACGGTCAGCGGACAGGACAAAGGAGCCTCGTGGTCTGGCCATTTTGGGAGCCAGGCCACCATTTTGGGTTAAGTGCGAGAAACGTGCTTAGAACGCCAAAAGGAGCTCAAAACACAAGAAACGATCGCTGCCACCATTCCCGTCCGTGAATCACTTGCACCGATCAGTTACAATCCTGAAAGAGTATCTAGGGCCTGTAGAAGGCTAGAATCCCAAGAGAGCAGCAACTTAGCTTACAGTGCCCTCTTGTGTCATGTTGCACGAAAGCCGCACATGATAAAAGAAACTACGGAAAACAGCGTTTCCCGGTACTGACTGTCTTAAGGGCATGTCAGTTTCCCCGTAAGAAAGGAGCGAAATCCCAGAGGAGTGCGGCAGAAGGCTGCACTTCTCTGGCAAAGTCGAGAACAAGGTGAAAAACAACAGCAAAAAGTTTAGGGGTTGCCACATGGAAGGAAAATTACCTACAATTATTAAATCTTTCCTAACAGATATCACATCTCATGTTATAGGAAGAGTTTCAGGTTTGGTATAAGCATTGAGATATCACATCTCTGCAATCGGAAGTGTCTCAGGATTGGGATGGGAAGGAGTTGGATATCCCATCTCATGTTATAGGACGGGTCTCAGGATTGTTATTAGAATCATTGAGATATCATATTGCATGCTGTAGGAAGGGTCTAAGGATTGGAATGGGAAGGACTTGGATATCACATCTCATGCTATGGATAGGCTCTCAGGTTTGGAAAGGGAAGAAGTTGGATATCACATTTCATGTTAGAGGAAGGATCTCAGGTTTGGTATTAGAGGCATTGAGATATCACATCTCATGCTATAGGAAGGGTCTCAGGATTGGAATGGGAAGGAGTTGGATATCACATCTCATGCTATAGGAAGGGTCTCAGGTTTGGTATAAGCATTGAGATATCACATCTCATGCTATAGGAAGGGTCTCAGGATTGGAATGGAAGGAGTTGGATATCACATCTCATGTTAAACGAAGGATCTCAGGTTTGGTATTAGAAGCATTGAGATATCACATCTCATGCTATAGGAAGGGTCTCAGGATTGGAATGGGAAGGAGTTGGATATCACATCTCATGCTATAGGAAGGGTCTCAGGTTTGGTATAAGCATTGAGATATCACATCTCATGCTATCGGAAGGGTCTCAGGATTGGAATGGGAAGGAGTTGTATATGACATCTCAAGCCATAGGAAGGGTCTCAGGTTTGGTATAAGCTTTGAGATATCACATCTCTGCTATCGAAAGGGTCTCAGGATTGGAATGGGAAGGAGTTGGATATCCCATCTCATGTTATAGGAAGAGTCTCAGGTTTGGTATTAGAAGCATTGAGATATCACATCTCATGCTATAGGAAGTGTCTCAGGATTGGAATGGGAAGGACTTGGATATCACATCTCATGCTATAGGGAAGGTCTCAAGTTTGATATTAGAAGCATTGAGATATCACATCTCATGCTATAGGAAGGGTCTCAGGATTGGAATGGGAAGGAGTAGGATATCACATCTCATGCTATAGGAAGGATCTCAGGTTTGGTATAAGCATTGAGATATCACATCTCTTCTATCGGAAGGGTCTCAGGATTGGAATGGGAAGGAGTTGGATATTCCCATCTCATGTTATAGGAAGGGTCTAAGGTTGGGAAGGGGAAGGATTTGGATATCACATCTCATGTTATAGGACGGGTCTCAGGTTTGGTATTAGAAGCACTGAGATATCAAGTCTCATGGTATAGGAAGGGTCTCAGAATTGGAATGAGAAGGAGTTGGATATCACATCTCAAGCTATAGGAAGGGTCTCAGGATTGGAATGGGAAGGAGTTTGATATCACATCTCATGCAATAGTATGGGTCTCAGGTTTGGTATAAGCATTGGGATATCACATCTCATGCTATCGGAAGGGTATCAGGATTGGAATTCCAAGGAGTTGGATATCCCATCTCATGCTATAGGAAGGGTCTCAGGTTGGAATGGGAAGGAGTTGGATATCACATCTCATGTTATAGGAAGGGTCTCAGGATTGGAATGGGAAGGACTTGGATATCACATCTCATGCTATAGGAAGGCTCTCAGGTTTGGAAGGGGAAAGAGTTGGATATCACATTTCATGTTAGAGGTAGGATCTCAGGTTTGGTATTAGAGGCATTGAGATATCACATCTCATGCTATCAGAATGGTCTCAGGATTGGAATCGGAAGGAGTTGGATATCACATCTCATGCTAAAGGGAGGGTCTCAGGTTTGGAAGGGGAAGGATTTGGATATCACATCTCATGTTATCGTAAGGATCTCAGGTTTGGTATTAGAAGTATTGAGATATCACATCTCATGCTATAGGAATGGTCTCAGGATTGGAATGGGAAGGACTTGGATATCACATCTCATGCTATAGGGAGGTCTCAAGTTTGATATTAGAAGCATTGAGATATCACATCTCATGCTATAGGAAGGGTCTCAGGATTGGAATGGAAGGAGTTGGATATCACATCTCATGTTTTAGGAAGGATCTCAGGTTTGGTATTAGAAGCATTGAGACATCACATCTCATGCTATAGGAAGGGTCTCAGGATTGGAATGGGAAGGAGTTGGATATCACATCTTATGCTATATGAAGGGTCTCAGGTTTGGTATAAGCATTGAGATATCACATCTCATGCTATAGGAAGGGTCTCAGGATTGGAATGGGAAGGAGTTGTATATGACATCTCATGCCGTAGGAAGGGTCTCAGGTGATCCCTGTCTTTCTGTTTTTCTGACTGTTCGATTTTTAGTTTGGCTATGCTGAATTCAAGCTCCTTCTGCCTAAACCGCAGCTCTTGCTTCTTGAATTCAAGCATAGCCTCCCCATCAACACTGGCAGAGGAAACATTAGACAAATCATCCTCCCTGTCCTCGTGGTCGCGGGGCCTTCCTTATTTGGGCATGTACTTTCCCGCGAAACACGGATGCTTTCGCGGGCTTCTACATGTCTTGTGTGTGCCTCCAGTATGTGGGCTGGGATGTCTGGTCCCGTGTGAATGCCTGGGACCACCGTGGTCCGTGATAGGTCCACGAATGGTGTGAGTGTTGATGAGCGGATCTCCCATTGGGTCCCCACCGTTTTGGCACGAAGGGAACCGTGGATAAGAGGGGGCTGGAAACACCACTACCATGTCGATCTCCTGAGTTCTCACGAACAAAGGAATACAGGAGCCAAGTATCCTGCAACCAAGAGGCAGAACCGAGGAATCGCTGGTGACCCGCTGAAGGACTGCTCCTCTGCACTGCTGTCGCCTTGTGAAACCCTTTTCACCTTTGATCGAACCAGAATGCCTGTACTAGTACTTCGACCCTTGGAATAACGGGGACAGCTATTCTCGGCATCTTCACCATCTCCTGCTAGTAAGCCTTCGGAAGCGTCTCTGGGCCATCCAGCAGACTGACCAGCCTACACAGGAGTCTTGCTCTGTAACCGCCACCAGGTTGTGTAGTATATCGAGTCCTTGTCACTCTCACACGATTCGTACACTTGGCGTTCCCAGGTCTGAAGTGAGTAGTGTACATTTGGCTCAGATACACACGGCCGCTCCGTTGCCCTGCTGTGGTAACAAACTGTGCGGGTTCCTTCGTTTGGGACGTCTTTTACTCAACTCTGCTGCTGCAGACTCAACACGACGACGAGACGTCCTCTGCTCTTCTGAACCTGCCAGCGACTGAAACTGACGCGGAGAAGCCTGGGTCTGCTTGCATCGGGGTCCGGTGAGTAGCATAGCTATGAACTGGTCGCCCTCCTGCAGGAGCCCATAGCTTTTCCCCGCTGTGTCAAAACAGCACGCCTTTCCGTACTCGCGCTCTGCTTCTGCCCACAGTGGAGGCTGCGCTTGAGTCGCGGAACACTGTTGTTCTTCGTTTGTGCACTAAACTGAACTGCCTGATCTCCCTCGAAGAGAATCCCCTTTTGCCCGTTGGCACCAGCGTGTGCAGGTACTTTTGAGCACAAGGCTCCACTCTTCGTAGGGCTCGGACTTCCTTTTAGTTAGGTGCCTCTGAAGGCGGACTGGGTCTAAGCATTATTTCACACTGCCTGTTTTCCTTCCCTTTTAGGTGGACTACACATTTCGTGCATCTAACGCTTGAGACTTGTTTGTATTTGTATATATATTGTATTGGTATGGTATGTGTTGGTTTACTAGAGTTGTATTGTGATTTCTCGCTACGGTCATTGTTTTAAAGGCCTTGGAATAAATGTATATATATTTTTAATATAGCACCTGTTTGGAGTAGTTTGTAAGTGTCCTTGCTTTGTGTGCTCATTGCAGGCTTTCAGTCACCCTCACCCCTCTTGAGACCTAGTCTTGACCGCCGCGATCGCTACCTTGATTGGTCTGGCTTGTCCAGAGGTTACCCTGTTCCAAGTAATTAGGTTGGCCTTCTGAACTTCTGCGCCACCAGGACAGAGTTCAGAAATCCGTTTTAACAAATTGGTGTACAGCGGTGGGATACGACTGAAGGTATCCAGTGTTGCGCACGAACTAAGGCATTTCAAGTTATTCCTACCAGGACATGTAGTGAATTGTTGTAGTATAACTTTAAAAAGGCCATAGTCCTATCTAACAGTATGGAAACAAATACCTTGTTAACTTTAAATGCTTCCAAATCAGAAACATTGAAAAAAATGTGTGCGGAGAGAGGTGTTTCCTCTCAAGGCACGAAATTGGATATGATCAAAAGAATCGTGGCGTGGCAAGAAGCGCAGCTTGACGCTATAACTTCTGAGGACAGTGCGGAAGGAGGTGGGGCTGCTCTCACTGGTAGAACCGACGGTTCTGCCGCTGCACTGATCCACCGCGACCACGAGGACAGGGAGGATGAGATGTCTAATGTTTCCTCTGCCAGTGTTGATGGGGAGGCTATGATTGAATTCAAGAAGCAAGAGCTGCGGTTTAGGCAGAAGGAGCTTGAATTCAGCATAGCCAAACTAAAAATCGAACAGTCAGAAAAACAGAAAGACAGGGATCACCAGTTGGAACTGGCCAAGCTTCAGGTTGCAAATGGGTCCAAGGGTCCTGGACATGGGTCTGGGGCCTCCTCTCATCCACGGTTTCCGAAAGATCTGGTCATTGTGTATGAGGAAAGGAATGACATTATGGACTGGATGAATGCGTTTGAGTATGCATGCGAAGTTCAACAAGTTGACAATGCTGATAAGATTGCCTGGTTACTCAGCAGACTGCCCCATTCTGGCTGTAGTGCCATTATGGAAATGTCGAAGGCTGAGCAAGCTGATTTCGCAATGTTAAAGCAAACTCTCATTTTAAAGTTTGGGAAGACTCCGGCCCAATATTTGAAACGATTCATAGAGTATAAGAAAAAGGAAGGTGGTACTTGGGTATCTTATGTCACTGAATCCTTGAAAAACTTAACTGGCTGGGTCGAAGGTTATAAGGTTTCTACCTTCGAAGGCATGATACATCTTGTCATGCTGGAACACATTTTTGCATCTTCTTCCCCGGAGCTTAAGCAGCATTTGGCCGATTCGAAGGAGATAGATCCTAAGAAGCTGGCCATTGCAGCAGACTTATGGGTGTCACATCGAGTGTCCCATAAGGACAAAACTCATCCTGGTAAGCAGGAGGAAGGGAAAAAGTCCAAAGATAAGGAGGGTGGAGAATCTGATAAATCTTCTTCTCAAAAGGGCCACAAAAAGAAAAATAAGGGTAAGACACAAGAGAACTCACAGGGTAGTGGAGGTCAGCCTCCGAAACAGAAATCTGGTTACAATAAGCCTCCCTATGTAAACAGACCCAATGGATCTTGTTTTGCTTGTGGAGCAACTGACCACGTGAAGGGGGATCCCCGGTGTAAGGTTTGACCTTTGGGGGTCCACTCCGCTAATCTGGCCTTCTCCTCCTACGAGGAAGAAGAGATTACAGGAGCATCCTTCTCCTCAGACTCATTTCCCAGCGGGATAGAGGCTGAGGTAGTTTTAGTTTCCCTGGGTTCCTGGGATCCTAAAGTCGCAGAGGCTTATGCTAGGATTACAGATAATACCAAGCACTACTTTAAAGACAGTGTGCTGATCAATGGAGTAGATACTCCAGCTCTTAGGGATAGTGGGTGCAGTCGAACTGTAGTGGATTCTACCTTGGTAGACTCAGAGGAAGTTGCCAGAGCTACTCTGATGCCCACTAAGTTGGCTGACGGCCCACTCCGTATGTTCCCAGTAATACCTGTAAATCTTACTTTAAATGGTACAGCAGTCAGGATTCCAGTGAGCATTCAGAGAAACGTCCCGGGAAAGGTCTTGTTAGGTAATGATCTCAGAGCTTTAGGGCTCGTAGGAGACACTGCCGAAAGACCCTACACACGGTCTCAAGCACGGGCAGCATTGGCCAAGACCAATACGCCGCCCCAGCCGAAGGGGAAACCCAAGGCGAAAGGAGTCAACAAGTCAAGACGAGGGAAAGAGAATATTCCCCCGAGCTCGCCTACCACTGCGGTGGAGGAAGTTGGTCAATCGCCCGGGCCTGACGAGGAGGTGGCGATGCCTGAAGTATTTGACCCCAACGACCATCCTGAACTAAAAGACTTGTTAGTTGAAGGAGGTCCTGATAGGGACGAATTCAGTAAAGGCCAACGTGAGTGCCCATCTCTGGAAGGCCTAAGGAGACAGGCCTGCTCCCAGCTTGAGGGTGAACCTCCTGGGACGCATAGGATTTATTGGGACGGTGGACTCCTGTATAGTGAGCCCACAGAGTCTACAGAAGGAGACCATAGGAGGTTGGTGGTTCCCCTTGCTGTTAGGCCCTTCCTCCTGCAGTTGGCGCATGAAGTGCTCCTTGCTGGTCACCTTGGTATTAAGAGGAGCAAGCAAAGGTTATCCATGCACTTCTACTGGCCCAAGATGGGGGTGCAAGTAGAAAGTCACTGCAGGAGTTGTGCCTCCTGCCAGTTATCTGGTAAGGTTGGCTCGACAATCCAAGCTCCGTTGGTACCGCTCCCAGTTGTGGGGGTACCATTTGAAAGGGTAGGGATCGACATCGTTGGTCCCCTTGACCCGCAAACATCCTCGGGCAATAGGTTTATCCTGGTGCTGGTCGACCATGCAACCAGATATCCTGAGGCCATCCCATTGAAAAATGTAACTGCCAAGTCAGTTGCAAAAGCTTTACTTGGCATATTTACTAGGGTTGGCTTCCCTAAAGAAGTTGTGTCAGATTGTGGCAGCAACTTTATGTCAAAGTATATGCAGGCTATGTGGAAAGAATGTGGGGTCACCTACAAGTTCTCTTCTGCATACCACCCCCAGACCAATGGTCTGGTGGAACGTTTCAACAGAACGTTAAAAAGCATGATTGGGGCTCTGGAGAAGCTTCAGAGAAGACAATGGGATCTTCTTTTACCATGCTTACTGTTTGCCTACCGAGAGGTACCACAGGAGGGTGTTGGCTTCAGCCCCTTCAAACTTCTGTTTGGTCATCCTGTACGGGGACCCTGTTAATAAGTAAATGACCACACTTCACTGCAATCCTTGTCTTTAGTGAGGATTTATTTAGTTAGTTCATCCAAGAGAAAGGCCCCAGGCTGCAACATTCCAAGAATTCCTCGCTCGCTTGGTCGACTATTCGTTCACCTGACAGCCGGGTTCCATTCAAAGATAAACAACTGCAAGCCGCAGCCGTGTGTGTAACGGCAAGACAGTGAGTAATTAAGGTAATGGCAATCCAAATAGTGAGTGACCTCAGGTGGGACCTCTGCTGGTGTTGTCAGCGCAGTCTCTCGTAGTTGCAAATCACAAACCACAAATCAACCTCCTCAGTATTCGTGCTCTGCTCCAGGATTCCTTCGTGGTTCACTTCACTCCCAGGCACTGACTTTTTCCTCAAAATTCGTACTCCGCTCCAGGATAACGGCCGTGTTTCTCGCCGGCTATTACACATGTAGTGTGCCGCTCCGTCCGGTTGCATCCAAACTGTAATCAATATTGCTGCTGCTGGGGGCCTTTTCTCCTTGGCCCAATCCTCGTCGCCAATGTTAATAAGTAAATGACCACACTTCACTGCAATCCTTGTCTTTAGTGAGGATTTATTTAGTTAGTTCATCCAAGAGAAAGGCCCCCAGCTGTGGGCTGTCCTCCTGGTCTCAATCCTCTCTCTGCTGCTCGAATCTGGAACCCTTGCTTAATCATAACAACAAAGATTCTTTGGTAACTAGGTTACATGGCAGCAGCTGAAATGATGTAAGTATAAACACATTGATGTAAGTCTAAACACCTCCTAACAGACCCTTAGCCATAGTCAAAGAGGGATGGGAGATGCCCACTCCCCCTGTTACTACCAACGTAGTTGATTATGTGCTAGGGCTCAGAAAATGGATGGTACTTCTGATGGGCTTGGCTAGTGATAAATTGAAGGCAGGACAAGCACTGGTGAAACATTGGTACGACCAGAAAGCTTCCCTCATCAACTTTACACCTGGTCAGCAAGTCCTGATCATGAATCCCATAAGGCCTTGAGCTTTACAGGACAAATGGTCAGGCTCTTACACAGTGGTGGAGCCCCTGGGTGAGGTTAACTATTTAGTGGACCTTGGAAGGCCTGGACAGGCTCCAAAAGTGTTTCACGTGAATAGGCTGAAGGCTTTCGTCCCAAGAGTCGAAATCGCAGCACTGTTACTGGCTTCAGATGTTGAGGAAGAGGAGTCTGAACCTCTCCCCGACCTGTTCCAAAGCGGTCCTTCAGATAGCTCCTTTGAGGGAGTCCGAGGGGCCCCTCACCTGACTTCTGATCAGCAGGCTGAGGTGAAAAGTTTGCTTAGGCAGTTTTCCCCCCTGTTTTCACAGTCGCCTGGTTTGACACCTTGGTGCAAACATAACATAGACACAGGAGACAGTGTACCTACCAAAAGTAGGGGATACAGGATGTCAGACAAAGTACGGTCTTATATTAAGACCGAGGTCAACAAGATGTTAGACCTTGGGGTGATTGAACCCTCTAGTAGTCCTTGGTCCAGCCCTGTGGTTTTCGTTCCAAAGGCAGGCACTTCTGAATTGAGGTTCTGGTGGATTACAGGGCTCTGAATGCTGTCACCAAGACAGATGCACACCCCTTGCCTCGAACAGATGAGCTGGTGGATACTTTGGGTGCCTCCAAGTACCTCAGCACGTTTGACCTCACTGCTGGCTATTGGCAAATAGCTTTAGCAGAACATGCCAAGGAGAAGACAGCGTTTTCTACTCCAGACGGCCTTTACCAATTCCGGGTAATGCCGTTCGGGTTGAAGAATGCACCTGCCACTTTCCAGAGGCTTGTGCATCATGTTTTGAATGGGTTGGACGAATTCTGTCTTGCATATCTGGACGATATAGCAGTTTTCAGTGCCACCTGGGAAGACCATGTGAAACACCTCGGGATTGTGCTCCAGGCTCTTCAGAAAGCACACTTGACCATAAAGGCTAGTAAATGCCAGATTGGACAAGGCTCAGTGTTTTACCTTGGACATGAAGTAGATGGAGGGAGGATACAGCCTCTACCCAGTAAAGTACAAGCAGTACAAGACTGGCCTACCCCCACTACACAAACCCAAGTGAGAGCCTTCTTAGGACTCACGGGGTATTACCGCAATTTTGTGGCAGACTATGGCACCATAGCTGCCCCTCTGACTGCCCTCGCAACTCTGAAGAAACCCAAGAAGGTAACTTGGACCGACGAGTGTGAGAAGGCCTTCAATGGCTTAAAAGACTCCTTGTGCCAGGCCCCTGTCCTCAGGGCCCCTGATTATCAAAGACCTTTTATCGTGCAGACGGACGCCTCTGACACTGGGATAGGAGCTGTACTATCGCAAGTAGATGAGAAGGGTAAGGAACACCCTATTGGTTTTATTAGTCACCAGTTTAAGGACAGAGAGCTCAGATGGTCCACGGTACAGAAAGAATGTTTCTCTGTTGTGTGGGCCCTAAGGAAGCTGAGGCCCTACCTCTATGGGACCCACTTCACTGTGCAAACTGACCATAAGCCCTTAAAGTGGCTAATAAACATGAAGGGGGAGAATCCAAAGTTGCTTAGGTGGTCCATAAGTCTACAAGGCTTCGACTTCACTATTGAGCATAGACCAGGTGTCCAACATAGCAATGCTGATGGGTTGTGCAGAATGTTTAACCGACCTGAACAAGAGACTCATCCAGGGGTGGATTAGTTCCCCCTGTCCATAGTCTGGGAGGGGTGAGTGTTAGGAAAGATTTCGTAATTGTAGGTAATTTTCCTTCCATGTGGCAACCCCTAAACTTTTTGCTGTTGTTTTTCACCTTGTTCTCGACTTTGCCAGAGAAGTGCAGCCTTCTGCCGCACTCCTCTGGGCTTTTGCTCCTTTCTTACGGGGAAACTGTCATGCCCTTAAGACAGTCAGTACCAGGAAACGCTTGTTTCCGTAGTTTCTTTTATCATGTTGCGGCTTTCGTGCAACATGACACAAGAGGGCACTGTAAGATAAGTTACTGCTCTCTTGGGTCTCTAGCCTTCTACAGGCCCTAGATACTCTTCCAGGATTGTAACTGATCGGTGCAAGTGATTCACGGACGGGAATGGTGGCAGCGATCGTTTATTGTGGCTGAACCGAGGAATCGCTGGTGACCCGCTGAAGGACTGCTCCTCTGCACTGCTGTCGCCTTGTGAAACCCTTTTCACCTTTGATCGAACCAGAAGGCCTGTACTGGTACTTCGACCCTTGGAATAGCGGGGACAGCTATTCTCGGCATCTTCACCATCTCCTGCTAGTAAGCCTTCGGAAGCGTCTCTGGGCCATCCAGCAAACTGACCAGCCTACACAGGAGTCTTGCTCTGTAACCGCCGCCAGGTTGTGTAGTATATCGAGTCCTTGTCACTCTCACATGATTCGTACACTTGGCGTTCCCAGGTCTGAAGTGAGTAGTGTACATTTGGCTCAGATACACACCGCCGCTCCGTTGCCCTGCTGTGGTAACAAACTGTGCGGGTTCCTTCATTTGGGACGTCTTTTACTCAACTCTGCTGCTGCAGACTCAATACGACGACGAGACATTGAGATATCACATCTCATGCTATAGGAAGGGTCTCAGGATTGGAATGGGAAGGACTTGGATATCACATCTCATGATATAGGCAGGGTCTCAGGTTTGGAAAGGGAAGGAGTTGGATATCACATTTCATTTTAGAGGTAGGATCTCAGGTTTGGTATTAGAGGCATTGAGATATCACATCTCATGTTATAGGAAGGGTCTCAGGATTGGAATGGGAAGGAATTGGATATCACATCTCATGCTAAAGGGAGGGTCTCAGGTTTGGTATTAGAAGCATTGAGATATCACATCTCATGCTATAGGAAGGGTCTCAGGATTGGAATGTGAAGGATTTGGATATCACATCTCATGCTAAAGGAAGGGTCTCAGGTTTGGTAGAAGCATTGAGATATCACATCTCATGCTATAGGAAGGGTCTCAGGATTTGAATGGCAAGGAGTTGGATATCACATCTCATGCCATAGGAAGGGTCTCAGGTTTGGTATAAGCATTGAGATATCACATCTCTGCTATCGGAAGGTTCTCAGGATTGGATTGGGAAGGAGTTGGATATCCCTTCTCATGCTATAGGAAGTGTCTCAGGTTGGAATGGGAAGGAGTTGAATATCACATCTCATGTTATAGGAAGGGTCTCAGGATTGGAATGGGAAGGATTTGGATATCACATCTCTTGCTATAGGAAGGGTCTCAGGATTGGAGTGGGAAGGATTTGGATATCACATCTCATGTCATAGGAAGGATCTCAGGTTTGGTATTAGAAGCATTGATATATCACATCTCATGCTATAGGAATGGTCTCAGGATTGGAAGGGGACGGATTTGGGTATCACATCTCATGTTATAGGACCGGTCTCAGGTTTGGTATTTGAAGCATTGAGATATCAAGTCTCATGGTATAGGACGGGTCTCGGAATTGGAATGAGAAGGAGTTGGATATCACATCTCAAGCTATAGGGAGGGTCTCATGATTGGAATGGGAAGGAGTGGATATCACATCTCATGTTATAGGAAGGGTCTCAGGATTGGAATGGGAAGGACTTGGATATCACATCTCATTCTATAGGAAGGCTCTCAGGGTTGGAAGGGGAAGGAGTTGGATATCACATTTCATGTTAGAGGTAGGATCTCAGGTTTGGTTTTAGAGGCATTGAGATATCACATCTCATGCCATCAGAAGGGTCTCAGGATTGGAATGAGAAGGAGTTGGATATCAAATCTCATGCTAAAGGGATGGTCTAAGGTTTGGAAGGGGAGGGAGTTGGACATCATATCTCATGTTATTGGAAGGATCTCAGGTTTGGTATTAGAAGCATTGAGATATCACATCTCATGCTATCGGAAGGGTCTTAGGTTTGGTATAAGCATTGAGATATCACATCTCTGCTATCGGAAGGGTCTCAGGATTGGAATGGGAAGGATTTGGATATCACATCTCATGTTATTGGACCGGTCTCAGGTTTGGTATTAGAAGCATTGAGATATCAAGTCTCATGGTATAGGACGGGAGTTTGATATCACATCTCATGCCATGGTATGGGTCTCAGGTTTTGTAGAAGCATTGGGATATCACATCTCATGCTATTGGAAGGGTATCAGGATTGGATTTGGAAGGAGTTGGATATCCCATCTCATGCTATAGGAAGGGTCTCAGGTTGGAATAGAAGGAGTTGGATATCACATCTCATGTTATAGGAAGGGTCTCAGGATTGGAATGGGAAGGACTTGGATATCACATCTCATGCTGTAGGAAGGGTCTCAGGTTTGGAAAAGGAAGGAGTTGGATATCACATTTCATGTTAGAGGTAGGATCTCAGGTTTGGTATTAGAGGCATTGAGATATCACATCTCATGCTATCAGAAGGGTATCAGGATTGGAATGGGAAGGAGTTGGATATCACATCTCATGCTAAAGGGAGGGTCTCAGGTTTGGAATGGGAAGGATTTGGATATCACATCTCATGTTATAGGAAGGACCTTAGGTTTGGTATTAGAAGCATTGAGATATCACATAATAATAATAAAAAATAATAAGCATCTCATGCTATAGGAAGGGTCTCGGGATTGGAATGGGAAGGAGTTGGATATCACATCTCATGTTATAGGAAGGATCTCAGGTTTGGTATTAGAAGCATTGAGATATCACATCTCATGCTATAGGAAGGGTCTCAGGATTGGAATGGGAAGGAGTTGGATATCACATCTCATGCTATGGGAAGGGTCTCAGGTTTGGTATAAGCATTGAAATATCCCATCTCTGCTATCGGAAGGGTCTCAGGATTGGAATGGGAGGAGCTGGATATCACATCTCATGCTAAAGGAAGGGTCTCAGGTTTGGAAGGGGAAGGATTTGGATATCACATCTCATGTTATAGGACGGGTCTCAGGTTTGGTATTAGAAGCATTGTGATATCACATCTCATGCTATAGGATGTGTCTCAGGATTGGAATGGGAAGGAGTTGGATATCACATCTCATGCTATAGGAAGGGTTTCAGGTTTGGTAGAAGCATTGAGATATCACATCTCATGCTATAGGAAGAGTCTCAGGTTTGGGAAGGGAAGGATTTGGATTTCACATCTCATGTTATAGGATGGTTCTCATGTTTGGTTTTTGAAGCATTGAGATATCACATCTCATGCTATCGGAAGGGTCTCAGGTTTGGAATGGGAAGGAGTTGGATATCACATCTCATGTTATAGGAAGGGTCTCAGGTTTGGAATGGGAAGGAGTTGGATATGACATCTCTTGTTATAGGGAGGGTCTCAGGATTTGAATGGTAAGGAGTTGGACATCACATCTCATGCTATAGGAAGGGTCTCAGGTTGGAATGGGAAGGAGTTGGATATCACATCTCATGTTATATACAGGAAGGGTCTCAGGATTGGAATGGGAAGGATTTGGATATCACATCTCTTGCTATAGGAAGGGTCTCAGGTTGTTTATTAGAAACATTGAGATATCACATCTCATGCTATAGGAAGTGTTTTAGGATTGGAATGGGAAGTATTTGGATATCACATCTCATGCTAAAGGAAGGGTCTCAGGTTTGGAAGGGGAAGGATTTGGATATCACATCTCATCCAATAGGAAGGGTCTCAGGTTTGGAATGGGAAGGAATTGGATATCACATCTCATGTTATAGGAAGGGTCTCAGGTTTTTTATTAGAAACATTGAGATATCACATCTCATGTTATAGGACGGTTCCCAGGTTTGGTATTAGAAGCATTGAGATATCACATCTCATGGTATAGGAAGGGTCTCAGGGTTGGAATGGGAAGGAGTTGGATATCACATCTCATCCAATAGGAAGGGTCTCAGGTTTGGAATGGGAAGGAATTGGATATCACATCTCATGTTATAGGAAGGATCTCAGGTTTGGTATTAGAAGCATTGAGATATCACATCTCATGCTATAGGAAGGGTCTCAGGATTGGAATGTGAAGGATTTGGATATCACATCTCATGCTAAAGGAAGGGTCTCAGGTTTGGTAGAAGCATTGAGATATCACATCTCATGCTATAGGAAGGGTCTCAGGATTTGAATGGCAAGGAGTTGGATATCACATCTCATGCCATAGGAAGGTTCTCAGGTTTGGTATAAGCATTGAGATATCACATCTCTGCTATCGGAAGGTTCTCAGGATTGGATTGGGAAGGAGTTGGATATCCCTTCTCATGCTATAGGAAGTGTCTCAGGTTGGAATGGGAAGGAGTTGAATATCACATCTCATGTTATAGGAAGGGTCTCAGGATTGGAATGGGAAGGATTTGGATATCACATCTCTTGCTATAGGAAGGGTCTCAGGATTGGTATTAGAAGCATTGATATATCACATCTCATGCTATAGGAATGGTCTCAGGATTGGAATGGGTAGGAGTTGGATATTACATTCTTGCTATAGGAAGGGTCTCATGTTTGGAATGGGAAGGAGTTGGATATCACATATGCTATAGGAAGTGTCTCAGGTTTGGAACGGGAAGGAGATGGATATCACATCTCATGTTATAGGAAGGGTCTCAGGTTTGGTATAAGCATTGAGATATCACATCTCTGCTATCAGGAGTGGCTCAGGATTGGAATGGGAAGGAGTTGGATATCCCATCTCATGTTAAAGGACAGGTCTCTGGTTTGGTATTAGAATAATTGAGATATCACATCGCATGCTGTAGGAAGGGTCTAAGGATTGGAATGGGATGGACTTGGATATCACATCCCATGCTATAGGTAGGCTCTCAGGTTTGGTATAAGCATTGAGATATCACATCTCATGCTATAGGAAGGGTCTCAGGGTTGGAATGGGAAGGATTTGGATATCACATCTCATGCTATAGGAAGGGTCTCAGGTTTGGTATAAGCATGGAGATATCACTTCTCATGCTATAGGAAGGGTCTCAGGATTGGAATGGGAAGGTGTTGGATATCACATCTCATGCTATAGGAAGGGTCTCAGATTTGGTATAAGCATTGAGATATCACATCTCATGCTATAGGAAGGGTCTCAGGATTGGAATGGGAAGGAGTTGTATATGACATCTCAGGCCTTAGGAAGGGTCTCAGGTTTGGTATAAGCACTGAGATATAACATCTTTGCTATCGGAAGGGTCTCAGGATTGGAATGGGAAGGAGTTGGATATCCCATCTCATGTTATAGGAAGGGTCTCAGGTTTGGTATTAGAAGCATTGAGATATCACATCTCATGCTATAGGAAGGGTCTCAGGATTGGAATGGGAAGGACTTGGATGTCACATCTCATGCTATAGGGAGGGTCTCAAGTTTGATATTAGAAGCATTGAGATAACAAATCTCATGATATCGGAAGGGTCTCAGGATTGGAATGGGAAGGAGTTGGATATCACATCTCATGATAAAGGAAGGGTCTAAGGTTTGGAAGGGGAAGGATTTGGATATCACATCTCATGTTATAGGACGGGTCTCAGGTTTGGTATTAGAAGCATTGAGATATCAAGTCTCATGGTATAAGAAGGGTCTCAGAACTGGAATGGGAAGGAGTTGGATATCACATCTCAAGCTATAGGAAGCGTCTCAGGATTGGAATGGGAAGGAGTTTGATATCACATCTCATGCCATAGTATGGGTCTCAGGTTTGGTAGAAGCATTGGGATATCACATGTCATGCTATCGGAAGGGTATCAGTATTGGATTTGGAAGGAGTTGGATATCCCATCTCATGCTATAGGAAGGGTCTCATGTTAGAATGGGAAGGAGTTGGATATCACATTTCATGTTATAGGAAGGGTCTCAGGATTGGAATGGGAAGGACTTGGATATCATATCTCATGCTATAGGAAGGCTCTCAGGTTTGGAAGGGGAAGGAGTTGGATATCACATTTCATGTTAGAGGAAGGATCTCAGGTTTGGTATAAGCATTGAGATATCACATCTCATGCTATATGAAGGGTCTCAGGATTGGAATGGGAAGAAGTTGGATATCACATCTCATGCTATAGGAAGGGTCTCAGGATTGGAATGGGAAGGAGTTGGATATCACATCTCATGTTATAGGAAGGATCTCAGGTTTGGTATTAGAAGCATTGAGACATCACATCTCATGCTATATGAAGGGTCTCAGGATTGGAATGGGAAGGAGTTGGATATCACATCTCATGCTATAGGAAGGGTCTCAGGTTTGGTATAAGCATTGAGATATCACATCTCATGCTATAGGAAGGGTCTCAGGATTGGAATGGGAAGGATTTGGATATCACATCTTATGCTATAGGAAGGGTCTCAGGTTTGGTATAAGCATTGAGATATCACATCTCATGCTACAGGAAGGGTCTCAGGATTGGAATGGGAAGAAGTTGGATATCACATCTCATGCTATAGGAAGGGTCTCAGGTTTGGTATAAGCATTGAGATATCACATCTCATGCTATAGGAAGGGTCTCAGGGTTGGAATGGGAAGGAGTTGTATATGACATCTCATGCCATAGCAAGGGTCTCAGGTTTGGTATAAGCATTGAGATATCACATCACATGCTATAGGAAGGGTCTCAGGATTGGAATGGGAAGGACTTGGATATCACATCTCATGCTATAGGCAGGGTCTCAGGTTTGGAAAGGGAAGGAGATGGATATCACATTTCATGTTAGAGGTAGGATCTCAGGTTTGGTATTAGAGTCATTGAGATATCACATCTCATGCTATCAGAAGGGTCTCAGGATTGGAATGGGAAGGAGTTGGATATCACATTTCATGCTAAAGGGAGGGTCTCAGGTTTGGAAGGGGAAGGATTTGGAAATCACATCTCATATTATAGGAAGGATCTCAGGTTTGGTATTAGAAGCATTGAGATATCACATCTCATGCTATCGGAAGGATCTCAGGTTTGGTATAAGAGGCATTGAGATATCACATCTCATGCTATCATAAGGGTCTCAGGATTGGAATGGGAAGGAGTTGGATATCACATCTCATGTTATAGGAAGGATCTCAGGTTTGGTATTAGAAGCATTGAGACATCACATCTCATGCTATAGGAAGGGTCTCAGGATTGGAATGGGAAGGAGTTGGATATCACATCTCATGCTATAGAAAGGGTCTCAGGTTTGGTATAAACATTGAGATATCACATCTCATGCTATAGGAAGGGTCTCAGGATTGGAATGGGAAGGATTTGGATATCACATCTTATGCTATAGGAAGGGTCTCAGGTTTGGTATAAGCATGGAGATATCACTTCTCATGCTATAGGAAGGGTCTCAGGATTGGAATGGGAAGGAGTTGGATAACACATCTCATGCTATAGGAAGGGTCTCAGATTTGGTATAAGCATTGAGATATCACATCTCATGCTATAGGAAGGGTCTCAGGATTGGAATGGGAAGGAGTTGTATATGACATCTCAGGCCATAGGAAGGGTCTCAGATTTGGTATAAGCATTGAGATATCACATCTCATGATATCGGAAGGGTCTCAGGATTGGAATGGGAAGGAGTTGGATATCACATCTCATGATAAAGGAAGTGTCTAAGGTTTGGAAGGGGAAGGATTTGGATATCACATCTCATGTTATAGGACGGGTCTCAGGTTTGGTATTAGAAGCATTGACATATCAAGTCTCATGGTATAAGAAGGGTCTCAGGATTGGAATGGGAAGGAGTTTGATATCACATCTCATGCCATAGTATGGGACTCAGGTTTGGTAGAAGCATTGGGATATCACATCTCATGCTATCGGAAGGGTATCAGTATTGGATTTGGAAGGAGTTGGATATCCCATCTCATGCTATAGGAAGGGTCTCAGGTTGGAATGGGAAGGAGTTGGGTATCACATTTCATGTTATAGGAAGGGTCTCAGGATTGGAATGGGAAGGACTTGGATATCATATCTCATGCTATAGGAAGGCTCTCAGGTTTGGAAGGGGAAGGAGTTGGATATCACATTTCATGTTAGAGGAAGGATCTCAGGTTTGGTATTAGAGGCCTTGAGATATCACATCTCATGCTATAGGAAGGGTCTCAGGATTGGAATGGGAAGGAGTTGGATATCACATCTCAAGCTATAGGAAGGGTCTCAGGTTTGGTATAAGCATTGAGATATCACATCTCATGCTATAGGAAGGGTCTCAGGATTGGAATGGGAAGAAGTTGGATATCACATCACATGCTATAGGAAGGGTCTCAGGTTTGGTATAAGCATTGAGATATCACATCTCATGCTATAGGAAGGGTCTCAGGATTGGAATGGGAAGGAGTTGTATATGCCATCTCATGCCATAGGAAGGGTCTCAGGTTTTGTATAAGCATTGAGATATCACATCACATGCTATAGGAAGGGTCTCAGGATTGGAATGGGAAGGACTTGGATATCACATATCATGCTATAGGCAGGGTCTCAGGTTTGGAAAGGGAAGGAGATGGATATCACATTTCATGTTAGAGGTAGGATCTCAGGTTTGGTATTAGAGGCATTGAGATATCACATCTCATGCTATCAGAAGGGTCTCAGGATTGGAATGGGAAGGAGTTGGATATCACATCTCATGCTAAAGGGAGGGTCTCAGGTTTGGAAGGGGAAGGATTTGGAAATCACATCTCATATTATAGGAAGGATCTCAGGTTTGGTATTAGAAGCATTGAGATATCACATCTCATGCTATCGGAAGGATCTCAGGTTTGGTATAAGAGGCATTGAGATATCACATCTCATGCTATCATAAGGGTCTCAGGATTGGAATGGGAAGGAGTTGGATATCACTTCTCATGTTATAGGAAGGATCTCAGGTTTGGTATTGGAAGCATTGAGACATCACATCTCATGCTATAGGAAGGGTCTCAGGATTGGAATGGGAAGGAGTTGGATATCACATCTCATGCTATAGGAAGGGTCTCAGATTTGGTATAAGCATTGAGATATCACATCTCATGCTATAGGAAGGGTCTCAGGATTGGAATGGGAAGGAGTTGTATATGACATCTCAGGCCATAGGAAGGGTCTCAGGTTTGATATAAGCATTGAGATATCACATCTCTGCTATCGGAAGGGTCTCAGGATTGGAATGGGAAGGAGTTGGATATCCCATCTGAGTTGGATATCCCATCTCATGTTATAGGAAGGGTCTCAGGTTTGGTATTAGAAGCATTGAGATATCACATCTCATGCTATAGGAAGGGTCTCAGGATTGGAATGGGGAGGACTTGGATGTCACATCTCATGCTATAGGGAGGGTCTCAAGTTTGATATTAGAAACATTGAGATAACAAATGTCATGATATCGGAAGGGTCTCAGGATTGGAATGGGAAGGAGTTGGATATCACATCTCATGATAAAGGAAGGGTCTAAGGTTTGGAAGGGGAAGGATTTGGATATCACATCTCATGTTATAGGACGGGTCTCAGGTTTGGTATTAGAAGCATTGAGATATCAAGTCTCATGGTATAGAAAGGGTCTCAGAATTGTAATGGGAAGAAGTTGGATATCACATCTCAAGCTATAGGAAGGGTCTCAGGATTGGAATGGGAAGGAGTTGGATATCACATCTCATGCTATAGGAAGGGTCTCAGGTTTGGAAGGGGAAGGAGTTGGATATCCAATCTCATGTTATAGGACTGGTCTCAGGTTTGGTATTAGAAGCATTGAGATATCACATTGCATGCTGTAGGAAGGTTCTCAGGTTTGGAATGGGGAGGAATTGGATATCACATCTCATGTCAAACGAAGGATCTCAGGTTTGGTATTAGAAGCATTGAGATATCACATCTCATGCTATAGGAATGGTCTCAGGGTTGGAATGGGAAGGAGTTGGATATTACATTCTTGCTATAGGAAGGGTCTCATGTTTGGAATGGGAAGGAGTTGGATATCACATATGCTATAGGAAGGGTCTCAGGTTTGGAACGGGAAGGAGTTGGATATCCGATCTCATGTTATAGGAAGGGTATCAGGTTTGGTATAAGCATTGAGATATCACATCTCTGTTATCAGAAGTGTCTCAGGATTGGAATGGGAAGGAGTTGGATATCCCATCTCATGTTATAGGACGGGTCTCAGGTTTGTTATTAGAATCATTGAGATATCATATTGCACGCTGCAGGAAGGGTCTAAGGATTGGAATGGGAAGGACTTGGATATCACATCTCATGCTATAGATAGGCTCTCAGATTTGGAAAGGGAAGGAGTTGGATATCACATTTCATGTTAGAGGAAGGATCTCAGGTTTGGTATTAGAGGCATTGAGATATCACATCTCATGTTATAGGAAGCGTCTCAGGATTGGAATGGGAAGGAGTTGGGTATCACATCTCATGCTATAGTAAGGCTCAGGATTGGTATAAGTATTGAGATATAACATCTCATGCTATAGGAAGGGTCTCAGAATTGGAATGGAAGGAGTTGGATATCACATCTCATGTTATAGGAAGGATCTCAGGTTTGGTATTAGAAGCATTGAGACATCACATCTCATGCTGTAGGAAGGGTCTCAGGATTGGAATGGGAAGGAGTTGGATATCACATATGCTATAGGAAGGGTCTCAGGTTTGGAACGGGAAGGAGTTGGATATCCGATCTCATGTTATAGGAAGGGTCTCAGGTTTGGTATAAGCATTGAGATATCACATCTCTGTTATCAGAAGTGTCTCAGGATTGGAATGGGAAGGAGTTGGATATCCCATCTCATGTTATAGGACGGGTCTCAGGTTTGTTATTAGAATCATTGAGATATCATATTGCACGCTGCAGGAAGGGTCTAAGGATTGGAATGGGAAGGACTTGGATATCACATCTCATGCTATAGATAGGCTCTCAGATTTGGAAAGGGAAGGAGTTGGATATCACATTTCATTTTAGAGGAAGGATCTCAGGTTTGGTATTAGAGGCATTGAGATATCACATCTCATGTTATAGGAAGCGTCTCAGGATTGGAATGGGAAGGAGTTGGGTATCACATCTCATGCTATAGGAAGGCTCAGGATTGGTATAAGTATTGAGATATAACATCTCATGCTATAGGAAGGGTCTCAGGATTGGAATGGAAGGAGTTGGATATCACATCTCTTGTTATAGGAAGGATCTCAGGTTTGGTATTAGAAGCATTGAGACATCACATCTCATGCTATAGGAAGGGTCTCAGGATTGGAATGGGAAGGAGTTGGATATCACATCTCATGCTATAGGAAGGGTCTCAGGTTTGGTATAAGCATTGAGATATCACATCTCATGCTATAGGAAGGGTCTCAGGATTGGAATGGGAAGGAGTTGTATATGACATCTCATGCCGTAGGAAGGGTCTCAGGTTTCGTATAAGCATTGAGATATCACATCTCTGCTATCGGAAGGGTCTCAGGATTGGAATGGGAAGGAGTTAGATATCCCATCTCATGTTATAGGAAGAGTCTCAGGTTTGGTATTAGAAGCATTGGATATCACATATCATGCTATAGGAAGTGTCTCAGGATTGGAATGGGAAGGACTTGGATATCACATCTCATGCTATAGGGAGGGTCTCAAGTTTGATATTAGAAGCATTGAGATATCACATCTCATGCTATAGGAAAGGTCTCAGGATTGGAATGGGAAGGAGTTGGATATCACATCTCATGCTATAGGAAGGGTCTCGGGTTTGGTATAAGCATTGAGATATCACATCTCTGCTATCGGAAGGGTCTCAGGATTGGAATGGGAAGGAGTTGGATATTCCCATCTCATGTTATAGGAAGGGTCTCAGGTTTGGTATTAGAAGCATTGAGATATCACATCTATTGCTGTAGGAAGGGTCTCAGGATTAGAATTGGAAGGAGTTGGATATCACATCTCATGCTATACGAAGGATCACAGGTTTGGTATTAGAAGCATTGAGATATCACATCTCATGCTATCAGAAGGGTCTCAGGATTGGAATGGGAAGGAGTTGGATATCACATCTCATGCTATAGGAAGGGTCTCAGGTTTGGAACGGGAAGGAGTTGGATATCATATCTCATGTTATAGGAAGAGTCTCAGGTTTGGTATAAGCATTGAGATATCACATCTCTGCTATCGGAGGTGTCTCAGGATTGGGATGGGAAGGAGTTGGATATCACATCTCATGCTATAGGAAGGGTATCAGGTTTGGAACGGGAAGGAGTTGGATATCCCATCTCATGTTATAGGACGGGTCTCAGGTTTGGTATTAGAAGCATTGAGATATCACATCGCATGCTGTAGGAAGGATCTCAGGTTTGGAATGGGAAGGAATTGGATATCACATCTCATGTCATAGGAAGTATCTCAGGTTTGGTATTAGAAGCATTGAGATATCACATCTCATGCTATAGGAATGGTCTCAGGATTGGAATGGGTAGGAGTTGGATATTACACTCTTGCTATAGGAAGGGTCTCATGTTTGGAATGGGAAGGAGTTGGATATCACATATGCTATAGGAAGGGTCTCAGGTTTGGAACGGGAAGGAGTTGGATATCACATCTCATGCTATAGGTAGGCTCTCAGGTTTGGTATAAGCATTGAGATATCACATCTCATGCTATAGGAAGGGTCTCAGGATTGGAATGGGAAGGATTTGGATATCACATCTCATGCTATAGGAAGGGTCTCAGGTTTGCTATAAGCATGGAGATATGACTTCTCATGCTATAGGAAGTGTCTCAGGATTGGAATGGGAAGGAGTTGGATATCACATCTCATGTTATAGGAAGGATCTCAGGTTTGGTATTAGAAGCATTGAGACTTCACATCTCATGCTATAGGAAGGGTCTCAGGATTGGAATGGGAAGTAGTTGGATATCACATCTCATGCTAAAGGGAGGGTCTCAGGTTTGGAAGGGGAAGGATTTGGATATTACATCTCGTGTTGTAGGAATGATCTCAGGTTTGGTATTAGAAGCATTCAGATATCACATCTCATGCTATCGGAAGGATCTCAGGTTTGGTATTAGAAACATTGAGATATCAAATCTCATGCTATAGGAAGGGTCACAGGATTGGAATGGGAAGGAGTTCGATATCACATCTCATGCTATGGGAAGGGTCTCAGGATTGGAATGGGAAGGAGTTTTATATGACATCTCATGCCATAGGAATGATCTCAGGTTTGGTATTAGAAGCATTGAGACATAACATCTCATGTTATAGGAAGGGTCTCAGGATTGGAATGGGAAGGAGTTGGATATCACATCTCATGCTATAGGAAGGGTCTCAGGTTTGGTATAAGTATTGAGATATCACATCTCATGCTATAGGAAGGGTCTCAGGATTGGAATGGGAAGGAGTTGTATATGACATCTCATGCCACAGGAAGGGTCTCAGGTTTGGTATAAGCATTGAGATATCACATCTCTGCTATCGGAAGGGTCTCAGGATTGGAATGGGAAGGAGTTGGATATCCCATCTTACGTTATAGGAAGGGTCTCAGGTTTGGTATTAGAAGCATTGAGATATCACATCTCATGCTATAGGAAGGGTCTCAGGATTGGAATGGGAAGGACTTGGATATCACATCTCATTCTATAGGGAGGGTCTCACGTTTGGAAAGGGAAGGAGTTGGATATCACATTTCATGTTAGATGTAGGATCTCAGGTTTGGTATTAGAGGCATTGAGATATCACATCTCATGCTATCAGAAGGGTCTCAGGATTGGAATGGGAAGGAGTTGGATATCACATCTCATGCTAAAGGGAGGGTCTCAGGAATGGAAGGGGAAGTATTTGGATATCACATCTCATGTTATAGGAAGGATCTCAGGTTTGGTATTAGAAGCATTGAGATATCACATCTCATGCTATCGGAAGGATCTCAGGTTTGGTATTAGAGGCATTGAGATATCACATCTCATGCTAAAGGGAGGGTCTCAGATTTGGAAGGGGAAGGATTTGGATATCACATCTCTTGTTATAGGAAGGATCACAGGTTTGGTATTAGAAGCATTGAGATATCACATCTCATGCTATGGGAAGGGTCTCAGGATTGGAATGGGAAGGAGTTGGATATCGCATCTCATGCTATAGGAAGGGTCTCAGGTTTGGAACGGGAAGGAGTTAGATATCACATCTCATGTTATAGTAAGAGTCTCAGGTTTGGTATAAGCATTGAGATTTCACATCTCTGCTATCGGAGGTGTCTCAGGATTGGGATGGGAAGGAATTGGATATCAGATCTCATGCTATAGGAAGGGTATCAGGTTTGGAACGGGAAGGAGTTGGATATCCCATCTCATGTTATAGGACGGGTCTCAGTTTTGATATTAGAAGCATTGAGATATCACATCACATGCTGTAGGAAGGGTCTCAGGTTTGGAATGAGAAGGATTTAGATATCACATCTCATGTCATAGGAAGGATCTCAGGTTTGGTATAAGCATTGAGATATCACATCTCTGCTATTGGAAAGGTCTCAAGATTGGAATGGGAAGGACTTGGATATCACAATTCATGTTATAGGAAGGGTCTCAGGTTTGGTATTAGAAGCATTGAGATATGACATCTCATGCTATAGGAAGGGTCTCAGGATTGGAATGGGAAGATCTTGGATATCACATCTCATGTTATAGGAAGGGTCTCAGGTTTGGTATTAGAAGCATTGAGATATCACATCTCATGCTATAGGAAGGGTCTCAGGAGTGGAGTGGGAAGGAGTTGGATATCACATCTCATGATAAAGGAAGGGTCTAAGGTTTGGAAGGGGAAGGATTTGGATATCACATCTCATGTTATTGGACTGGTCTCAGGTTTGGTATTAGAAGCATTGAGATATCAAGTCTCATGGTATAGGACGGGAGTTTGATATCACATCTCATGCCATGGTATGGGTCTCAGGTTTTGTAGAAGCATTGGGATATCACATCTCATGCTATCGGAAGGATATCAGGATTAGATTTGGAAGGAGTTGGATATCCCATCTCATGCTATAGGAAGGGTCTCAGGTTGGAATGGGAAGGAGTTGGATATCACATCTCATGTTATAGGAAGGGTCTCAGGATTGGAATGGGAAGGACTTGGATATCACATCTCATGCTGTAGGAAGGCTCTCAGGTTTGGAAAGGGAAGGAGTTGGATATCACATTTCATGTTAGAGGTAGGATCTCAGGTTTGGTATTAGAGGCATTGAGATATCACATCTCATGCTATCAGAAGGGTATCAGGATTGGAATGGGAAGGAATTGGATATCACATCTCATGCTAAAGGGAGGGTCTCAGGTTTGGTATTAGAAGCATTGAGATATCACATCTCATGCTATCGGAAGGATCTCAGGTTTGGTATTAGAAGCATTGAGATATCACATCTCATGCTATAGGAAGGGTCTCAGGATTGGAATGGGAAGGAGTTGGATATCACATCTCATGTTATAGGAAGGATCTCAGGTTTGGTATTAGAAGCATTGAGATATCACATCTCATGCTATAGGAAGGGTCTCAGGATTGGAATGGGAAGGAGTTGGATATCACATCTCATGCTAAAGGAAGGGTCTCAGTTTTGGTAGAAGCATTGAGATATCACATCTCATGCTATAGGAAGGGTCTCAGGATTGGAATGGGAAGGAGTTGGATATCACATCTCGTGCTATAGGAAGGGTCTCAGGTTTGGTATAAGCATTGAGATATCACATCTCTGCTATCGGAAGGGTCTCAGGATTGGAATGGGAAGGACTTAGATATCACATCTCATGCTATAGGGAGGGTCTCAGGATTGGAATGGAAGGAGCTGGATATCACATCTCATGCTAAGACTTGATATACCCTTCCTATAAAATAAGATGGGAATATCCAACTCCTTCCCATTCCAATCCTGAGACCCTTCCGATAGCAGAGATGTGATATCTCAATGCTTATACCAAACCTGAGATCCTTCCTATAACATGAGGTGTGATATCCAACTCCTTCCCATTCCAATCCTGAGACACTTCCTATAGCATGAGATGTGATATCTCACTGCTTATACCAAACCTGATACCCTTCCTATAGCATGAGATGTGATATCCAACTCCTTCCCATTCCAATCCTGAGTCCCTTCCTATAGCATGAGATGTGATATCTCAATGCTTCTAATATCAAACTTGAGACCCTCCCTATAGCATGAGATGCGATATCCAAGTCCTTCACATTCCAATCCTGAGACACTTCCTATAGCATGAGATGTGATATCTCAATGCTTCTAATACCAAACCTGAGACTCTTCCTATAACATGAGATGGGATATCCAACTCCTTCCCATTCCAATCCTGAGACCCTTCCAAAAGCAGAGATGTGATATCTCAATGCTTATACCAAACCTGAGACCCTTCCTATGGCATGAGATGTCATATACATATCCTTCCCATTCCAATCCTGAGACCCTTCCTATAGCATGAGATGTGATATCTCAATGCTTATACCAAACCTGAGACCCTTCCTATAGCATGAGATGTGATATCCAACTGCTTCCCATTCCAATCCTGAGACCCTTCCTATAGCATGAGATGTGATATCTCAATGCCTCTAATACCAAACCTGAGATCCTTCCTCTAACATGATATGTGATATCCAACACCTTCCCTTTCCAAACCTGAGAGCCTACCTATAGCTTGAGATGTGATATCCAAGTCCTTCCCATTCCAATCCTTAGACCCTTCCTACAGCATGCAATATGATATCTCAATGATTCTAATAACAAACCTGAGACCCGTCCTATAACATGAGATGGGATATCCAACTCCTTCCCATTCCAATCCTGAGACACTTCCGATAGCAGAGATGTGATATCTCAATGCTTATACCAAACCTGAGACCCTTCCTATAACATGAGATGTGATATCCAACTCCTTCCAAATCCAATCCCGATACCCTTCCGATAGCATGAGATGTGATATCCCAATGCTTCTACCAAACCTGAGACCCATACTATGGCATGAGATGTGATATCAAACTCCTTCCCATTCCAATCCTGAGACCCTTCCTATAGCTTGAGATGTGATATCCAACTCCTTCCCATTCCAATTCTGAGACCCTTCCTATACCATGAGACTTGATATCTCAATGCTTCTAATACCAAACCTGAGACCCGTCCTATAACATGAGATGTGATATCCAAATCCTTCCCCTTCCAAACCTTAGACCCTTCCTTTATCATGAGATGTGATATCCAACTCCTTCCCATTCCAATCCTGAGACCCTTCCGATATCATGAGATGTGATATCTCAATGCTTCTAATATCAAACTTGAGACCCTCCCTATAGCATGAGATGTGATATCCAAGTCCTTCCCATTCCAATCCTGAGACCCTTCCTATAACATGAGATGGGAATATCCAACTCCTTCCCATTCCAATCCTGAGACCCTTCTGATAACAGAGATGTGATATCTCAATGCTTATACCAAACCTGAGATCCTTCCTATAACATGAGATGTAATATCCAACTTCTTCCCATTCCAATCCTGAGACACTTCCTATAGCATGAGATGTGATATCTCACTGCTTATACCAAACCTAAGACCCTTCTTATAGCATGAGATGTGATATCCAACTCCTTCCCATTCCAATCCTGAGACCCTTCCTATAGCATGAGATGAGATATCTCAATGCTTCTAATACCAAACCTGAGACTCTTCCTATAACATGAGATGGGATATCCAACTCCTTCCCATTCCAATTCTGAGACCCTTCCGATAGTAGAGATGTGATATCTCACTGCTTATACCAAACCCGAGACCCTTCCTATAGCATGAGATGTGATATCCAACTCCTTCCCATTCCAATCCTGAGACCCTTCCTATAGCATGAGATGTGATATCTCAATGCTTATACCAAACCTGAGACCCTTCATATAGCATGAGATGTGAAATCCAACTCCTTCCCATTACAATCCTGAGACCCTTCTTATAGCATGAGATGTGATGTCTCAATGCTTCTAATACCAAACCTGAGATCCTTCCTATAACATGAGATGTGATATCCAACTCCTTCCATTCCAATCCTGAGACCCTTCCTATAGCGTGAGATGTGATATATCAATGCTTCTAATATCAATCTTGAGACCCTCCCTATAGCATGAGATGTGATATCCAAGTCCTTCCCATTCCAATCCTGAGACACTTCCTATAGCATGAGATGTGATATCTCAATGCTTCTAATACCAAACCTGAGACTCTTCCTATAACATGAGATGGGATATCCAACTCCTTCCCATTCCAATCCTGAGACCCTTCCAAAAGCAGAGATGTGATATCTCAATGCTTATACCAAACCTGAGACCCTTCCTATGGCATGAGATGTCATATACATATCCTTCCCATTCCAATCCTGAGACCCTTCCTATAGCATGAGATGTGATATCTCAATGCTTATACCAAACCTGAGACCCTTCCTATAGCATGAGATGTGATATCCAAGTCCTTCCCATTTCAATCCTTAGACCCTTCCTATAGCATGCAATATGATATCTCAATGAATCTAATACCAAACCTGAGACTCTTCCTATAACATGAGATGGGATATCCAACTCCTTCCCATTCCAATCCTGAGACCCTTCCAAAAGCAGATATGTGATATCTCAATGCTTATACCAAACCTGAGACCCTTCCTATGGCATGAGATGTGATATCCAAGTCCTTCCCATTCCAATCCTGAGACCCTTCCTATAGCATGCAATATGATATCTCAATGATTCTAATAACAAACCTGAGACCCGTCCTATAACATGAGATGGGATATCCAACTCCTTCCCATTCCAATCCTGAGACCCTTCCGATAGCAGAGATGTGATATCTCAATGCTTATACCAAACCTGAGTCCCTTCCTACGGCATGAGATGTCATATACAACTCCTTCCCATTCCAATCCTGAGACCCTTCCCATAGCATGAGATGTGATATCTCAATGCTTATACCAAACCTGAAACCCTTCATATAGCATGAGATGTGATATCCAACTCCTTCCCATTCCAATCCTGAGACCCTTCCGATAGCAGAGATGTGATATCTCAATGCTTATACCAAACCTGAGACCCTTCCTACGGCATGAGATGTCATATACAACTCCTTCCCATTCCAATCCTGAGACCCTTCCCATAGCATGAGATGTGATATCTCAATGCTTCTAATACCAAACCTGAGATCCTTCCTATAACATGAGATGTGATATCCAACTCCTTCCATTCCAATCCTGAGACCCTTCCTATAGCATGAGATGTGATATCTCAATGCTTCTAATATCAAACTTGAGACCCTCCCTATAGCATGAGATGTGATATCCAATTCCTTCCCATTCCAATCCTGAGACACTTCCTATAGCATGAGATGTGATATCTCAATGCTTCTAATACCAAACCTGAGACTCTTCCTATAACATGAGATGGGATATCCAACTCCTTCCCATTCCAATCATGAGACCCTTCCAAAAGCAGAGATGTGATATCTCAATGCTTATACCAAACCTGAGACCCTTCTTATGTCATGAGATGTCATATACATATCCTTCCCATTCCAATCCTGAGACACTTCCGATAGCAGAGATGTGATATCTCAATGCTTATACCAAACCTGAGACCCTTCCTATAACATGAGATGTGATATCCAACTCCTTCCCATTCCAAACCTGAGACCCTTCCTATAGCATATGTGATATCCAACTCCTTCCAATTCCAAACATGAGACCCTTCCCATAGCAAGAATGTAATATCCAACTCCTTCCCATTCCAATCCTGAGACCATTCCTATAGCATGAGATGTGATATCTCAATGCTTCTAATACCAAACCTGAGATCCTTCCTATGACATGAGATGTGATATCCAATTCCTTCCCATTCCAAACCTGAGACCCTTCCTACAGCATGCGATGTGATATCTCAATGCTTCTAATACCAAACCTGAGACCAGTCCTATAACATGAGATGGGATATCCAACTCCTTCCCGTTCCAATCCTGAGACACTTCCGATTGCAGAGATGTGATATCTCAATGCTTATACCAAACCTGAGACTCTTCCTATAACATGAGATGTGATATACAACTCCTTCCCGTTCCAAACCTGAGACGCTTCCTATAGCATGAGATGTGATATCCAACTCCTTCCCATTCCAATCCTGAGACCCTTCCGATAGCATGAGATGTGATATCTCAATGCCTCTAATATCAAACCTGAGATCCTTCCTATAACATGTGATGTGATATTCAATTCCTTCCCCTTCCAAACCTGAGACCCTCCCTTTAGCATGAGATGTGATATCCAACTCCTTCCCATTAAAATACTGAGACCCTTATGATAGCATGAGATGTGATATCTCAATGCCTCTAATACCAAACCTGAGATACTTCCGATAGCATGAGATGTGATATCTCAATGCTTCTAATACCAAACCTGAGATCCTTCCTATAACATGAGATGTGATATCCAACTCCTTCCCATTCCAATCCTGAGACCCTTCTGATAGCATGAGATGTGATATCTCAATGCCTCTAATACCAAACCTGAGATCCTACCTCTAAAATGAAATGTGATATCCAACTCCTTCCCTTTCCAAACCTGAGACCCTGCCTATAGCATGAGATGTGATATCCAAGTCCTTCCCATTCCAATCCTGAGACCCTTCCTATAGCATGAGATGTGATATCTCAATGTCTCGTCGTCGTATTGAGTCTGCAGCAGCAGAGTTGAGTAAAAGACGTCCCAAACGAAGGAACCCGCACAGTTTGTTACCACAGCAGGGCAACGGAGCGGCGGTGTGTATCTGAGCCAAATGTACACTACTCACTTCAGACCTGGGAACGCCAAGTGTACGAATCATGTGAGAGTGACAAGGACTCGATATACTACACAACCTGGCGGCGGTTACAGAGCAAGACTCCTGTGTAGGCTGGTCAGTCTGCTGGATGGCCCAGAGACGCTTCCGAAGGCTTACTAGCAGGAGATGGTGAAGATGCAGAGAATAGCTGTCCCCGCTATTCCAAGGGTCGAAGTACCAGTACAGGCCTTCTGGTTCGATCAAAGGTGAAAAGGGTTTCACAAGGCGACAGCAGTGCAGAGGAGCAGTCCTTCAGCGGGTCACCAGCGATTCCTCGGTTCAGCCTCTTGGTTGCAGGATACTTGGCTCCTGTATTCCTTCGTTCGTGAGAACTCAGGAGATCGACATGGTAGTGGTGTTTCCAGCCCCCTCTTATCCACGGTTCCCTTCGCGCCAAAACGGAGGGGACCCAATGGGAGATCCGCTCATCAACACTCACACCATTCGTGGACCTATCACGGACCACGGTGGTCCCAGGCATTCATACCACCCTAGACTCTCTGGCACCCAGGATGTGTATTGGGACCAGACATCCCAGCCCACATCCTGGAGGCACACACAAGACATGTAGAAGCCCGCGAAAGCATCTGTGTTTCGCGGGAAAGTACATGCCCAAATAAGGAAGGCCCCAGGTCGGCTCGACCTGGGGAAGGTGAAGGGAGCAAGATGGTCAGCGGACAGGACAAAGGAGCCTCGTGGTCTGGCCATTTTGGGCTCTAGGCCACCATTTTGGGTTAAGCGCGAGAAACGCGCTTAGAACGCCAAAAGGAGCTCAAAACACAATAAACGATCGCTGCCACCATTCCCGTCCGTGAATCACTTGCACCGATCAGTTACAATCCTGGAAGAGTATCTAGGGCCTGTAGAAGGCTAGAGACCCAAGAGAGCAGTAACTTATCTTACAGTGCCCTCTTGTGTCATGTTGCACGAAAGCCGCAACATGATAAAAGAAACTACGGAAACGAGCGTTTCCTGGTACTGACTGTCTTAAGGGCATGACAGTTTCCCCGTAAGAAAGGAGCGAAAGCCCAGAGGAGTGCGGCAGAAGGCTGCACTTCTCTGGCAAAGTCGAGAACAAGGTGAAAAACAACAGCAAAAAGTTTAGGGGTTGCCACATGGAAGGAAAATTACCTACAATTTACGAAATCTTTCCTAACACTCACCCCTCCCAGACTATGGACAGGGGGAACTAATCCACCCCTGGATGAGTCTCTTGTTCAGGTCGGTTAAACATTCTGCACAACCCATCAGCATTGCTATGTTGGACACCTGGTCTATGCTCAATAGTGAAGTCGAAGCCTTGTAGACTTATGGACCACCTAAGCAACTTTGGATTCTCCCCCTTCATGTTTATTAGCCACTTTAAGGGCTTATGGTCAGTTTGCACAGTGAAGTGGGTCCCATAGAGGTAGGGCCTCAGCTTCCTTAGGGCCCACACAACAGAGAAACATTCTTTCTGTACCGTGGACCATCTGAGCTCTCTGTCCTTAAACTGGTGACTAATAAAACCAATAGGGTGTTCCTTACCCTTCTCATCTACTTGCGATAGTACAGCTCCTATCCCAGTGTCAGAGGCGTCCGTCTGCACGATAAAAGGTCTTTGATAATCAGGGGCCCTGAGGACAGGGGCCTGGCACAAGGAGTCTTTTAAGCCATTGAAGGCCTTCTCACACTCGTCGGTCCAAGTTACCTTCTTGGGTTTCTTCAGAGTTGTGAGGGCAGTCAGAGGGGCAGCTATGGTGCCATAGTCTGCCACAAAATTGCGGTAATACCCCGTGAGTCCTAAGAAGGCTCTCACTTGGGTTTGTGTAGTGGGTGTAGGCCAGTCTTGTACTGCTTGTACTTTACTGGGTAGAGGCTGTATCCTCCCTCCACCTACTTCATGTCCAAGGTAAAACACTGAGCCTTGTCCAATCTGGCATTTACTAGCCTTTATGGTCAAGTGTGCTTTCTGAAGAGCCTGGAGCACAATCCCGAGGTGTTTCACATGGTCTTCCCAGGTGGCACTGAAAACTGCTATATCGTCCAGATATGCAAGACAGAATTCGTCCAACCCATTCAAAACATGATGCACAAGCCTCTGGAAAGTGGCAGGTGCATTCTTCAACCCGAACGGCATTACCCGGAATTGGTAAAGGCCGTCTGGAGTAGAAAACGCTGTCTTCTCCTTGGCATGTTCTGCTAAAGCTATTTGCCAATAGCCAGCAGTGAGGTCAAACGTGCTGAGGTACTTGGAGGCACCCAAAGTATCCACCAGCTCATCTGTTCGAGGCAAGGGGTGTGCATCTGTCTTGGTGACAGCATTCAGAGCCCTGTAATCCACCAGAACCTCAATTCAGAAGTGCCTGCCTTTGGAACGAAAACCACAGGGCTGGACCAAGGACTACTAGAGTGTTCAATCACCCCAAGGTCTAACATCTTGTTGACCTCGGTCTTAATATAAGACCGTACTTTGTCTGACATCCTGTATCCCCTACTTTTGGTAGGTACACTGTCTCCTGTGTCTATGTTATGTTTGCACCAAGGTGTCAAACCAGGCGACTGTGAAAACAGGGGGGAAAACTGCCTAAGCAAACTTTTCACCTCAGCCTGCTGATCAGAAGTCAGGTGAGGGGCCCCTCGGACTCCCTCAAAGGAGCTATCTGAAGGACCGCTTTGGAACAGGTCGGGGAGAGGTTCAGACTCCTCTTCCTCAACATCTGAAGCCAGTAACAGTGCTGCGATTTCGACTCTTGGGACGAAAGCCTTCAGCCTATTCATGTGAAACACTTTTGGAGCCTGTCCAGGCCTTCCAAGGTCCACTAAATAGTTAACCTCACCCAGGGGCTCCACCACTGTGTAAGAGCCTGACCATTTGTCCTGTAAAGCTCAAGGCCTTATGGGATTCATGATCAGGACTTGCTGACCAGGTGTAAAGTTGATGAGGGAAGCTTTCTGGTCGTACCAATGTTTCACCAGTGCTTGTCCTGCCTTCAATTTATCACTAGCCAAGCCCATCAGAAGTACCATCCGTTTTCTGAGCCCTAGCACATAATCAACTACGTTGGTAGTAACAGGGGGAGTGGGCATCTCCCATCCCTCTTTGACTATGGCTAAGGGTCTGTTAGGAGGTGTTTAGACTTACATCAATGTGTTTATACTTACATCATTTCAGCTGCTGCCATGTAACCTAGTTACCAAAGAATCTTTGTTGTTATGATTAAGCAAGGGTTCCAGATTCGAGCAGCAGAGAGAGGATTGAGACCAGGAGGACAGCCCACAGCTGGGGGCCTTTCTCTTGGATGAACTAACTAAATAAATCCTCACTAAAGACAAGGATTGCAGTGAAGTGTGGTCATTTACTTATTAACATTGGCGACGAGGATTGGGCCAAGGAGAAAAGGCCCCCAGCAGCAGCAATATTGATTACAGTTTGGATGCAACCGGACGGAGCGGCACACTACATGTGTAATAGCCGGCGAGAAACACGGCCGTTATCCTGGAGCGGAGTACGAATTTTGAGGAAAAAGTCAGTGCCTGGGAGTGAAGTGAACCACGAAGGAATCCTGGAGCAGAGCACGAATACTGAGGAGGTTGATTTGTGGTTTGTGATTTGCAACTACGAGAGACTGCGCTGACAACACCAGCAGAGGTCCCACCTGAGGTCACTCACTATTTGGATTGCCATTACCTTAATTACTCACTGTCTTGCCGTTACACACACGGCTGCGGCTTGCAGTTGTTTATCTTTGAATGGAACCCGGCTGTCAGGTGAACGAATAGTCGACCAAGCGAGCGAGGAATTCTTGGAATGTTGCAGCCTGGGGCCTTTCTCTTGGATGAACTAACTAAATAAATCCTCACTAAAGACAAGGATTGCAGTGAAGTGTGGTAATTTACTTATTAACAGGGTCCCCGTACAGGATGACCAAACAGAAGTTTGAAGGGGCTGAAGCCAACACCCTCCTGTGGTACCTCTCGGTAGGCAAACAGTAAGCATGGTAAAAGAAGATCCCATTGTCTTCTCTGAAGCTTCTCCAGAGCCCCAATCATGCTTTTTAACGTTCTGTTGAAACGTTCCACCAGACCATTGGTCTGGGGGTGGTATGCAGAAGGGAACTTGTAGGTGACCCCACATTCTTTCCACATAGCCTGCATATACTTTGACATAAAGTTGCTGCCACAATCTGACACAACTTCTTTAGGGAAGCCAACCCTAGTAAATATGCCAAGTAAAGCTTTTGCAACTGACTTGGCAGTTACATTTTTCAATGGGATGGCCTCAGGATATCTGGTTGCATGGTTGACCAGCACCAGGATAAACCTATTGCCCGAGGATGTTTGCGGGTCAAGGGGACCAACGATGTCGATCCCTACCCTTTCAAATGGTACCCCCACAACTGGGAGCGGTACCAACGGAGCTTGGATTGTCGAGCCAACCTTACCAGATAACTGGCAGGAGGCACAACTCCTGCAGTGACTTTCTACTTGCACCCCCATCTTGGGCCAGTAGAAGTGCATGGATAACCTTTGCTTGCTCCTCTTAATACCAAGGTGACCAGCAAGGAGCACTTCATGCGCCAACTGCAGGAGGAAGGGCCTAACAGCAAGGGGAACCACCAACCTCCTATGGTCTCCTTCTGTAGACTCTGTGGGCTCACTATACAGGAGTCCACCTTCCCAATAAATCCTATGCGTCCCAGGAGGTTCACCCTCAAGCTGGGAGCAGGCCTGTCTCCTTAGGCCTTCCAGAGATGGGCACTCACGTTGGCCTTTACTGAATTCGTCCCTATCAGGACCTCCTTCAACTAACAAGTCTTTTAGTTCAGGATGGTCGTTGGGGTCAAATACTTCAGGCATCGCCACCTCCTCGTCAGGCCCGGGCGATTGACCAACTTCCTCCACCGCAGTGGTAGGCGAGCTCGGGGGAATATTCTCTTTCCCTCGTCTTGACTTGTTGACTCCTTTCGCCTTGGGTTTCCCCTTCGGCTGGGGCGGCGTATTGGTCTTGGCCAATGCTGCCCGTGCTTGAGACCGTGTGTAGGGTCTTTCGGCAGTGTCTACTACGAGCCCTAAAGCTCTGAGATCATTACCTAACAAGACCTTTCCCGGGACGTTTCTCTGAATGCTCACTGGAATCCTGACTGCTGTACCATTTAAAGTAAGATTTACAGGTATTACTGGGAACATACGGAGTGGGCCGTCAGCCAACTTAGTGGGCATCAGAGTAGCTCTGGCAACTTCCTCTGAGTCTACCAAGGTAGAATCCACTACAGTTCGACTGCACCCACTATCCTTAAGAGCTGGAGTATCTACTCCATTGATCAGCACACTGTCTTTAAAGTAGTGCTTGGTATTATCTGTAATCCTAGCATAAGCCTCTGCGACTTTAGGATCCCAGGAACCCAGGGAAACTAAAACTACCTCAGCCTCTATCCCGCTGGGAAATGAGTCTGAGGAGAAGGATGCTCCTGTAATCTCTTCTTCCTCGTAGGAGGAGAAGGCCAGATTAGCGGAGTGGACCCCCAAAGGTCAAACCTTACACCGGGGATCCCCTTCACGTGGTCAGTTGCTCCACAAGCAAAACAAGATCCATTGGGTCTGTTTACATAGGGAGGCTTATTGTAACCAGAGTTCTGTTTCGGAGGCTGACCTCCACTACCCTGTGAGTTCTCTTGTGTCTTACCCTTATTTTTCTTTTTGTGGCCCTTTTGAGAAGAAGATTTATCAGATTCTCCACCCTCCTTATCTTTGGACTTTTTCCCTTCCTCCTGCTTACCAGGATGAGTTTTGTCCTTATGGGACACTCGATGTGACACCCATAAGTCTGCTGCAATGGCCAGCTTCTTAGGATCTATCTCCTTCGAATCGAGATGCAAAAATGTGTTCCAGCATGACAAGATGTATCATGCCTTCGAAGGTAGAAACCTTATAACCTTCGACCCAGCCAGTTAAGTTTTTCAAGGATTCAGTGACATAAGATACCCAAGTACCACCTTCCTTTTTCTTATACTCTATGAATCGTTTCAAATATTGGGCCGGAGTCTTCCCAAACTTTAAAATGAGAGTTTGCTTTAACATTGCGAAATCAGCTTGCTCAGCCTTCGACATTTCCATAATGGCACTACAGCCAGAATGGGGCAGTCTGCTGAGTAACCAGGCAATCTTATCAGCATTGTCAACTTGTTGAACTTCGCATGCATACTCAAACGCATTCATCCAGTCCATAATGTCATTCCTTTCCTCATACACAATGACCAGATCTTTCGGAAACCGTGGATGAGAGGAGGCCCCAGACCCATGTCCAGGACCCTTGGACCCATTTGCAACCTGAAGCTTGGCCAGTTCCAACTGGTGATCCCTGTCTTTCTGTTTTTCTGACTGTTCGATTTTTAGTTTGGCTATGCTGAATTCAAGCTCCTTCTGCCTAAACCGCAGCTCTTGCTTCTTGAATTCAAGCATAGCCTCCCCATCAACACTGGCAGAGGAAACATTAGACATCTCATCCTCCCTGTCCTCGTGGTCGCGGTGGATCAGTGCAGCGGCAGAACCGTCGGTTCTACCAGTGAGAGCAGCCCCACCTCCTTCCGCACTGTCCTCAGAAGTTATAGCGTCAAGCTGCGCTTCTTGCCACGCCACGATTCTTTTGATCATATCCAATTTCGTGCCTTGAGAGGAAACACCTCTCTCCGCACACATTTTTTTCAATGTTTCTGATTTGGAAGCATTTAAAGTTAACAAGGTATTTGTTTCCATACTGTTAGATAGGACTATGGCCTTTTTAAAGTTATACTACAACAATTCACTACATGTCCTGGTAGGAATAACTTGAAATGCCTTAGTTCGTGCGCAACACTGGATACCTTCAGTCGTATCCCACCGCTGTACACCAATTTGTTAAGACGGATTTCTGAACTCTGTCCTGGTGGCGCAGAAGTTCAGAAGGCCAACCTAATTACTTGGAACAGGGTAACCTCTGGACAAGCCAGACCAATCAAGGTAGCGATCGCGGCGGTCAAGACTAGGTCTCAAGAGGGGTGAGGGTGACTGAAAGCCTGCAATGAGCACACAAAGCAAGGACACTTACAAACTACTCCAAACAGGTGCTATATTAAAAATATATATACATTTATTCCAAGGCCTTTAAAACAATGACCGTAGCGAGAAATCACAATACAACTCTAGTAAACCAACACATACCATACCAATACAATATATATACAAATACAAACAAGTCTCAAGCGTTAGATGCACGAAATGTGTAGTCCACCTAAAAGGGAAGGAAAACAGGCAGTGTGAAATAATGCTTAGACCCAGTCCGCCTTCAGAGGCACCTAACTAAAAGGAGGTCCGAGCCCTACGAAGAGTGGAGCCTTGTGCTCAAAAGTACCTGCACACGCTGGTGCCAACGGGCAAAAGGGGATTCTCTTCGAGGGAGATCAGGCAGTTCAGTTTAGTGCACAAACGAAGAACAACAGTGTTCCGCGACTCAAGCGCAGCCTCCACTGTGGGCAGAAGCAGAGCGCGAGTACGGAAAGGCGTGCTGTTTTGACACAGCGGGGAAAAGCTATGGGCTCCTGCAGGAGGGCGACCAGTTCATAGCTATGCTACTCACCAGACCCCGATGCAAGCAGACCCAGGCTTCTCCGTGTCAGTTTCAGTCGCTGGCAGGTTCAGAAGAGCAGGGGACGTCTCGTCGTCGTGTTGAGTCTGCAGCAGCAGAGTTGAGTAAAAGACGTCCCAAACGAAGGAACCCGCACAGTTTGTTACCACAGCAGGGCAACGGAGCGGCCGTGTGTATCTGAGCCAAATGTACACTACTCACTTCAGACCTGGGAACGCCAAGTGTACGAATCGTGTGAGAGTGACAAGGACTCGATATACTACACAACCTGGTGGCGGTTACAGAGCAAGACTCCTGTGTAGGCTGGTCAGTCTGCTGGATGGCCCAGAGACGCTTCCGAAGGCTTACTAGCAGGAGATGGTGAAGATGCCGAGAATAGCTGTCCCCGCTATTCCAAGGGTCGAAGTACTAGTACAGGCCTTCTGGTTCGATCAAAGGTGAAAAGGGTTTCACAAGGCGACAGCAGTGCAGAGGAGCAGTCCTTCAGCGGGTCACCAGCCATTCCTCGGTTCAGCCTCTTGGTTGCAGGATACTTGGCTCCTGTATTCCTTTGTTCGTGAAAACTCAGGATATCGACATGGTAGTGGTGTTTCCAGCCCCCTCTTATCCACGGTTCCCTTCGTGCCAAAACGGTGGGGACCCAATGGGAGATCCGCTCATCAACACTCACACCATTCGTGGACCTATCACAGACCACGGTGGTCCCAGGCATTCACACGGGACCAGACATCCCAGCCCACATACTGGAGGCACACACAAGACATGTAGAAGCCCGCGAAAGCATCCGTGTTTCGCGGGAAAGTACATGCCCAAATAAGGAAGGCCCCGGGTCGGCTCGACCTGGGGAAGGTGAAGGGAGCAAGACGGTCAGCGGACAGGACAAAGGAGCCTCGTGGTCTGGCCATTTTGGGAGCCAGGCCACCATTTTGGGTTAAGTGCGAGAAACGTGCTTAGAACGCCAAAAGGAGCTCAAAACACAAGAAACGATCGCTGCCACCATTCCCGTCTGTGAATCACTTGCACCGATCAGTTACAATCCTGAAAGAGTATCTAGGGCCTGTAGAAGGCTAGAATCCCAAGAGAGCAGCAACTTAGCTTACAGTGCCCTCTTGTGTCATGTTGCACGAAAGCCGCAACATGATAAAAGAAACTACGGAAAACAGCGTTTCCCGGTACTGGCTGTCTTAAGGGCATGTCAGTTTCCCCGTAAGAAAGGAGCGAAATCCCAGAGGAGTGCGGCAGAAGGCTGCACTTCTCTGGCAAAGTCGAGAACAAGGTGAAAAACAACAGCAAAATGTTTAGGGGTTGCCACATGGAAGGAAAATTACCTACAATTATTAAATCTTTCCTAACAGATATCACATCTCATGTTATAGGAAGAGTTTCAGGTTTGGTATAATCATTGAGATATCACATCTCTGCAATCGGAAGTGTCTCAGGATTGGGATGGGAAGGAGTTAGATATCCCATCTCATGTTATAGGACGGGTCTCAGGATTGTTATTAGAATCATTGAGATATCATATTGCATGCTGTAGGAAGGGTCTAAGGATTGGAATGGGAAGGACTTGGATATCACATCTCATGCTATGGATAGGCTCTCAGGTTTGGAAAGGGAAGGAGTTGGATATCACATTTCATGTTAGAGGAAGGATCTCAGGTTTGGTATTAGAGGCATTGAGATATCACATCTCATGCTATAGGAAGGGTCTCAGGATTGGAATGGGAAGGAGTTGGATATCACATCTCATGCTATAGGAAGGGTCTCAGGTTTGGTATAAGCATTGAGATATCACATCTCATGCTATAGGAAGGGTCTCAGGATTGGAATGGAAGGAGTTGGATATCACATCTCATGTTAAACGAAGGATCTCAGGTTTGGTATTAGAAGCATTGAGATATCACATCTCATGCTATAGGAAGGGTCTCAGGATTGGAATGGGAAGGAGTTGGATATCACATCTCATGCTATAGGAAGGGTCTCAGGTTTGGTATAAGCATTGAGATATCACATCTCATGCTATCGGAAGGGTCTCAGGATTGGAATGGGAAGGAGTTGTATATGACATCTCAAGCCATAGGAAGGGTCTCAGGTTTGGTATAAGCTTTGAGATATCACATCTCTGCTATCGGAAGGGTCTCAGGATTGGAATGGGAAGGAGTTGGATATCCCATCTCATGTTATAGGAAGAGTCTCAGGTTTGGTATTAGAAGCATTGAGATATCACATCTCATGCTATAGGAAGTGTCTCAGGATTGGAATGGGAAGGACTTGGATTTCACATCTCATGCTATAGGGAAGGTCTCAAGTTTGATATTAGAAGCATTGAGATATCACATCTCATGCTATAGGAAGGGTCTCAGGATTGGAATGGGAAGGAGTAGGATATCACATCTCATGCTATAGGAAGGATCTCAGGTTTGGTATAAGCATTGAGATATCACATCTCTTCTATCGGAAGGGTCTCAGGATTGAAATGGGAAGGAGTTGGATATTCCCATCTCATGTTATAGGAAGGGTCTCAGGTTTGGTATTAGAAGCATTGAGATATCACATATCATGCTATAGGAAGGGTCTCAGGATTGGAATGGGAAGGACTTGGATATCACATCTCATGCTATAGGGAGGGTCTCAAGTTTGATATTAGAAGCATTGAGATATCACATCTCATGATATCGGAAGGGTCTCAGGATTGGAATGGGAAGGAGTTGGATATCACATCTCATGATAAAGGAAGGGTCTAAGGTTGGGAAGGGGAAGGATTTGGATATCACATCTCATGTTATAGGACGGGTCTCAGGTTTGGTATTAGAAGCACTGAGATATCAAGTCTCATGGTATAGGAAGGGTCTCAGAATTGGAATGAGAAGGAGTTGGATATCACATCTCAAGCTATAGGAAGGGTCTCAGGATTGGAATGGGAAGGAGTTTGATATCACATCTCATGCAATAGTATGGGTCTCAGGTTTGGTATAAGCATTGGGATATCACATCTCATGCTATCGGAAGGGTATCAGGATTGGAATTCCAAGGAGTTGGATATCCCATCTCATGCTATAGGAAGGGTCTCAGGTTGGAATGGGAAGGAGTTGGATATCACATCTCATGTTATAGGAAGGGTCTCAGGATTGGAATGGGAAGGACTTGGATATCACATCTCATGCTATAGGAAGGCTCTCAGGTTTGGAAGGGGAAAGAGTTGGATATCACATTTCATGTTAGAGGTAGGATCTCAGGTTTGGTATTAGAGGCATTGAGATATCACATCTCATGCTATCAGAAGGGTCTCAGGATTGGAATGGGAAGGAGTTGGATATCACATCTCATGCTAAAGGGGGGGTCTCAGGTTTGGAAGGGGAAGGATTTGGATATCACATCTCATGTTATAGGAAGGATCTCAGGTTTGGTATTAGAAGCATTTAGATATCACATCTCATGCTATAGGAAGGGTCTCAGGATTGGAATGGGAAGGAGTTGTATATGACATCTCATGCCGTAGGAAGGGTCTCAGGTTTGGTATAAGCATTGAGATATCACATCTCTGCTATCGGAAGGGTCTCAGGATTGGAATGGGAAGGAGTTGGATATCCCATCTCATGTTATAGGAAGAGTCTCAGGTTTGGTATTAGAAGCATTGAGATATCACATCTCATGCTATAGGAAGGGTCTCAGGATTGGAATGGGAAGGAGTTGGATATCACATCTCATGCTATAGGAAGGGTCTCAGGTTTGGTATAAGCAGTGAGATATCACATCTCATGCTATAGGAACTGTCTCAGGATTGGAATGGGAAGAAGTTGGATATCACATCTCATGTTATAGGAAGGATCTCAGGTTTGGTATAAGCATTGAGATATCACATCTCTGTTATCGGAAGGGTCTCAGGATTGGAATGTGAGGGAGTTGGATATTCCCATCTCATGTTATAGGAAGGGTCTCAGGTTTGGTATTAGAAGCATTGAGATATCACATCTTATGCTATAGGAAGGGTCTCAGGATTGGAATGGGAAGGAGTTGGATATCACATCTCATGCTATAGGAAGGGTCTCAGGTTTGGTATAAGCAGTGAGATATCACATCTCATGCTATAGGAACTGTCTCAGGATTGGAATGGGAAGAAGTTGGATATCACATCTCATGTTTTAGGAAGGATCTCAGGTTTGGTATTAGAAGCATTGAGACATCATATCTCATGCTATAGGAAGGGTCTCAGGATTGGAATGGGAAGGAGTTGGATATCACATCTCATGCTATATGAAGGGTCTCAGGTTTGGTATAAGCATTGAGATATCACATCTCATGCTATAGGAAGGGTCTCAGGATTGGAATGGGAAGGAGTTGTATATGACATCTCATGCCGTTGGAAGGGTCTCAGGTTTGGTATAAGCACTGAGATATCACATCTCTGCTATCGGAAGGGTCTCAGGATTGGAATGGGAAGGAGTTGGATATCCCATCTCATGTTATAGGAAGAGTCTCAGGTTTGGTATTAGAAGCATTGAGATATCACATCTCATGCTATAGGAAGGGTCTCAGGATTGGAATGGGAAGGAGTTGGATATCACATCTCATGCTATAGGAAGGGTCTCAGGTTTGGTATAAGCAGTGAGATATCACATCTCATGCTATAGGAACTGTCTCAGGATTGGAATGGGAAGAAGTTGGATATCACATCTCATGTTATAGGAAGGATCTCAGGTTTGGTATAAGCATTGAGATATCACATCTCTGTTATCGGAAGGGTTTCAGGATTGGAATGTGAGGGAGTTGGATATTCCCATCTCATGGTATAGGAAGGGTCTCAGGTTTGGTATTAGAAGCATTGATATATCACATCTCATGCTATAGGAAGGGTCTCAGGATTGGAATGGGAAGGACTTGGATATCACATCTCATGCTATAGGGAGGGTCTCAGGATTGGAATGGGAAGGAGTTGGATATCACATCTCATGATAAAGGAAGGGTCTAAGGTTTGGAAGGGGAAGGATTTGGATATCACATCTCATGTTATAGGACGGGTCTCAGGTTTGGTATTAGAAGCATTGAGATATCAAATCTCATGGTATAGGAAGGGTCTCAGAATTGGAATGGGAAGGAGATGGATATCACATCTCATTCTATAGGAAGGGTCTCAGGATTGGAATGGGAAGGAGTTTGATATCACATCTCATGCCATAGTATGGGTCTCAGGTTTGGTAGAAGCATTGGGATATCACATCTCATGCTATCGGAAGGTTATCAGGATTGGATTTGGAAGGAGTTGGATATCCCATCTCATGCTACAGGAAGGGTCTCAGGTTGGAATGGGAAGGAGTTGGATATCACATCTCATGTTATAGGAAGGGTCTCAGGATTGGAATGGGAAGGACTTGGATATCACATCTCATGCTATAGGTAGGCTCTCAGGTTTGGAAGGGGAAAGAGTTGGATATCACATTTCATGTTAGAGGTAGGATCTCAGGTTTGGTATTAGAGGCATTGAGATATCACATCTCATGCTATCAGAAGGGTCTCAGGATTGGAATGGGAAGGAGTTGGATATCACATCTCATGCTAAAGGGAGGGTCTCAGGTTTGGAAGGGGAAGGATTTGGATATCACATCTCATGTTATAGGAAGGATCTCAGGTTTGGTATTAGAAGCATTGAGATATCACATCTCATGCTATCGGAAGGATCTCAGGTTTGGTATTAGAAGCATTGAGATATCACATCTCATGCTATCAGAAGGGTCTTAGGATTGGAATGGGAAGAAGTTGGATATCACATCTCATGCTAAAGGGAGGGTCTCAGGTTTGGAAGGGGAAGGATTTGGATATCACATCTTATGTTATCGGAAGGATCTCAGGTTTGGTATTAGAAGTATTGAGATATCACATCTCATGCTATAGGAAGGGTCTCAGGATTGGAATGGGATGGAGTTGGATATCACATCTCAAGCTATAGGAAGGGTCTCAGGTTTGGTATATGCATTGAGATATCACATCTCATGCTATAGGAAGGGTCTCAGGATTGGAATGGGAAGGAGTTGGATATCACATCTCATGTTATAGGAAAGATTTCAGGTTTGGTATTAGAAGCATTGAGACATCACATCTCATGTTATAGGAAGGGTCTCAGGATTAGAATGGGAAGAAGTTGGATATCACATCTCATGCTATAGGAAGGGTCTCAGGTTTGGCATAAGCATTGAGATATCACATCTCATGCTATAGGAAGGGTCTCAGGATTGGAATGGGAAGGAGTTGTATATGACATCTCATGCCATAGGAAGGGTCTCAGGTTTGGTATAAGCATTGAGATATCACATCACATGCTATAGGAAGGGTCTCAGGATTGGAATGGGAAGGACTTGGATATCACATCTCATGCTATCAGAAGGGTCTCAGGATTGGAATGGGAAGGAGTTGGATATCACATCTCATGCTAAAGGTAGGGTCTCAGGTTTGGAAGGGGAAGGATTTGGATATCACATCTCATGTTATAGGAAGGATCTCAGGTTTGGTATTAGAAGCATTGAGATATCACATCTCATGCTATCGGAAGTATCTCAGGTTTGGTATTAGAGGCATTGAAATATTACATCTCATGCTATCATAAGGGTCTCAGGATTGGAATGGGAAGGAGTTGGATATCACATCTCATGCTAAAGGGAGGGTCTCAGGTTTGGAACGGGAAGGAGTTGGATATCACATCTCATGTTATAGGAAAGATCTCAGGTTTGGTATTAGAAGCATTGAGACATCACATCACTGCAATCGGAAGTGTCTCAGGATTGGGATGGGAAGGCGTTGGATATCACATCTCATGTTATAGGAAAGATCTCAGGTTTGGTATTAGAAGCATTGAGACATCACATCTCATGTTATAGGAAGGGTCTCAGAATTGGAATGGGAAGAAGTTGGATATCACATCTCATGCTATAGGAAAGGACTCAGTTTGGTATAAGCATTGAGATATCACATCTCATGCTATAGGAAGGGTCTCAGGATTGGAATGGGAAGGAGTTGTATATGACATCTCATGCCATAGGAAGGGTCTCAGGTTTGGTATAAGCATTGAGATATCACATCACATGCTATAGGCAGGGTCTCAGGTTTGGAAAGGGAAGGAGTTGGATATCACATTTCATGTTAGAGGTAGGATCTCAGGTTTGGTATAGAGGCATTGAGATATCACATCTCATGCTATCAGAAGGGTCTCAGGATTGGAATGAGAAGGAGTTGGATATCACATCTCATGCTAAAGGGAGGGTCTCAGGTTTGGAAGGGGAAGGATTTGGATATCACATCTCATGTTATAGGAAGGATCTCAGGTTCTGTATTAGAAGCATTGAGATATCACATCTCATGCTATCGGAAGTATCTCAGGTTTGGTATTAGAGGCATTGAGATATCACATCTCATGCTATCATAAGGGTCTCAGGATTGGAATGGGAAGGAGTTGGATATCACATCTCATGCTAAAGGGAGGGTCTCAGGTTTGGAAGGGGAAGGATTTGAATATCACATCACATGTTATAGGAAGGATCTCAGGTTTGGTATTAGAAGCATTGAGATATCACATCTCATGCTATAGGAAGGGTCTCAGGTTTGGAACGGGAAGGAGTTGGATATCACATCTCATGTTTAAGGAAAGATCTCAGGTTTGGTATTAGAAGCATTGAGACATCACATCTCTGCAATCGGAAGTGTCTCAGGATTAGGATGGGAAGGAGTTGGATATCACATCTCATGTTATAGGAAAGATCTCAGGTTTGGTATTAGAAGCATTGAGACATCACATCTCATGTTATAGGAAGGGTCTCATGATTGGAATGGGAAGAAGTTGGATATCACATCTCATGCTATAGGAAGGGTCTCAGGTTTGGTAGAAGCATTGAGATATCACATCTCATGCTATAGGAACGGTCTCAGGATTGGAATGGGAAGGACTTGGATATCCCATCTCATGCTATAGGCAGGGTCTCAGGTTTGGAAAGGGAAGGAGTTGGATGTCACATTTCATGTTAGAGGTAGGATCTCAGGTTTGGTATTAGAGGCATTGAGATATCACATCTCATGCTATCCGAAGGGTCTCAGGATTGGAATGGGAAGGAGTTGGATATCACATCTCATGCTAAAGGGAGGGTCTCAGGTTTGGCAGGGGAAGGATTTGGATATCACATCTCATGTTATAGGAAGGATCTCAGGTTTGGTATTAGAAGCATTGAGATATCACATCTCATGCTATCGGAAGTATCTCAGGTTTGGTATTAGAGGCATTGAGATATCACATCTCATGCTATCATAAGGGTCTCAGGATTGGAATGGGAAGGAGTTGGATATCACATCTCATGCTAAAGGGAGGGTCTCAGGTTTGGAAGGGGAAGGATTTGAATATCACATCACATGTTATAGGAAGGATCTCAGGTTTGGTATTAGAGGCTTTGAGATATCACATCTCATGCTATCGGAAGGGTCTCAGGATTGGAATGGGAAGGAGTTGGATATCACATCTCATGCTATAGGAAGGGTCTCAGGTTTGGAACGGGAAGGAGTTGGATATCACATCTCATGTTATAGGAAGGGTCTCAGGTTTGGTATAAGCATTGAGATATCACATCTCTGCAATCGGAAGTGTCTCAGGATTGGAACGGGAAGGAGTTGGATATCCCATCTCATGTTATAGGACTGGTCTCAGGTTTGGTATTAGAAGCATTGAGATATCACATCGCATGCTGTAGGAAGGGTCTCAGGTTTGGAATGGGAAGGAATTGGATATCACATCTCATGTCATAGGAAGGATCTCAGGTTTGGTATTAGAAGCATTGAGATATCACATCTCATGCTATAGGAATGGTCTCAGGATTGGAATGGGAAGGAGTTGGATATTACATTCTTGCTATGGGAAGGGTCTCATGTTTGGAATTGGAAGGAGTTGGATATCACATATGCTATAGGAAGGGTCTCAGGTTTGGAATGGGAAGGAGTTGGATATCACATCTCATGTTATAGGAAGGGTCTCAGGTTTGGTATAAGCATTGAGATATCACATCTCTGCTATCGGAAGTGTCTCAGGATTGGAATGGGAAGGAGTTGGATATCCCATCTCATGTTATAGGACGGGTCTCAGGTTTGTTATTAGAATCATTGAGATATCATATTGCATGCTATAGGAAGGGTCTAAGGATTGGAATGGGAAGGACTTGGATATCACATCTCATGCTATAGGTAGGCTCTCAGGTTTGGAAAGGGAAGGAGTTGGATATCACATTTCATGTTAGAGGAAGGATCTCAGGTTTGGTATTAGAGGCATTGAGATATCACATCTCATGCTATAGGAAGGGTCTCAGGATTGGAATGGGAAGGAGTTGGATATCACATCTCATGCTATAGGAAGGGTCTCAGGTTTGGTATAAGCATTGAGATATCACATCTCATGCTATAGGAAGGGTCTCAGGATTGGAATGGGAAGGATATGTATATGACATCTCATGCCATAGGAAGGGTCTCAGGTTTGGTATAAGCATTGAGATATCACATCTCTGCTTTTGGAAGGGTCTCAGGATTGGAATCGGAAGGAGTTGGATATCCCATCTCATGTTATAGGAAGAGTCTCAGGTTTGGTATTAGAAGCATTGAGATATCACATCTCATGCTATAGGAAGTGTCTCAGGATTGGAATGGGAAGGAATTGGATATCACATCTCATGCTATAGGGAGGGTCTCAAGTTTGATATTAGAAGCATTGAGATATCACATCTCATGCTATAGGAAGGGTCTCAGGATTGGAATGGAAGGAGTTGGATATCACATCTCATGTTATAGGAAGGATCTCAGGTTTGGTATTAGAAGCATTGAGACATCACATCTCATGCTGTAGGAAGGGTCTCAGGATTGTAATGGGAAGGAGTTGGATATCACATCTCATGCTATATGAAGGGTCTCAGGTTTGGTATAAGCATTGAGATATCACATCTCATGCTATAGGAAGGGTCTCAGGATTGGAATGGGAAGGAGTTGGATATCACATCTCATGCTATAGGTAGGCTCTCAGGTTTGGAAAGGGAAGGAGTTGGATATCACATTTCATGTTAGAGGAAGGATCTCAGGTTTGGTATTAGAGGCATTGAGATATCACATCTCATGCTATAGGAAGGGTCTCAGGATTGGAATGGGAAGGAGTTGGATATCCCATCTCATGTTATAGGACGGGTCTCAGGTTTGTTATTAGAATCATTGAGATATCATATTGCATGCTATAGGAAGGGTCTAAGGATTGGAATTGGAAGGACTTGGATATCACATCTCATGCTATAGGTAGGCTCTCAGGTTTGGAAAGGGAAGGAGTTGGATATCACATTTCATGTTAGAGGAAGGATCTCAGGTTTGGTATTAGAGGCATTGAGATATCACATCTCATGCTATAGGAAGGGTCTCAGGATTGGAATGGGAAGGAGTTAGATATCACATCTCATGCTATAGGAAGGGTCTCAGGTTTGGTATAAGCATTGAGATATCACATCTCATGCTATAGGAAGGGTCTCAGGATTGGAATGGGAAGGATATGTATATGTCATATCATGCCATAGGAAGGGTCTCAGGTTTGGTATAAGCATTGAGATATCACATCTGTGCTTTTGGAAGGGTCTCAGGATTGGAATGGGAAGGAGTTGGATATCCCATCTCATGTTATAGGAAGAGTCTCAGGTTTGGTATTAGAAGCATTGAGATATCACATCTCATGCTATAGGAAGTGTCTCAGGATTGGAATGGGAAGGACTTGGATATCACATCTCATGCTATAGGGAGGGTCTCAAGTTTGATATTAGAAGCATTGAGATATCACATCTCATGCTATAGGAAGGGTCTAAGGATTGGAATGGAAGGAGTTGGATATCACATCTCATGTTTTAGGAAGGATCTCAGGTTTGGTATTAGAAGCATTGAGACATCACATCTCATGCTATAGGAAGGGTCTCAGGATTGGAATGGGAAGGAGTTGGATATCACATCTCATGCTAAAGGGAGGGTCTCAGGTTTGGAAGGGGAAGGATTTGGATATCACATCTCATGTTATAGGAAGGATCTCAGGTTTTGTATTAGAAGCATTGAGATATCACATCTCATGCTATCGGAAGTATCTCAGGTTTGGTATTAGAGGCATTGAGATATCACATCTCATGCTATCGTAAGGGTCTCAGGATTGGAATGGGAAGGAGTTGGATATCACATCTCATGCTAAAGGGAGGGTCTCAGGTTTGGAAGGGGAAGGATTTGAATATCACATCACATGTTATAGGAAGGATCTCAGGTTTGGTATTAGAAGCATTGAGATATCACATCTCATGCTATAGGAAGGGTCTCAGGTTTGGAACGGGAAGGAGTTGGATATCACATCTCATGTTTAAGGAAAGATCTCAGGTTTGGTATTAGAAGCATTGAGACATCACATCTCTGCAATCGGAAGTGTCTCAGGATTAGGATGGGAAGGAGTTGGATATCACATCTCATGTTATAGGAAAGATCTCAGGTTTGGTATTAGAAGCATTGAGACATCACATCTCATGTTATAGGAAGGGTCTCATGATTGAAATGGGAAGAAGTTGGATATCACATCTCATGCTATAGGAAGGGTCTCAGGTTTGGTAGAAGCATTGAGATATCACATCTCATGCTATAGGAACGGTCTCAGGATTGGAATGGGAAGGACTTGGATATCCCATCTCATGCTATAGGCCGGGTCTCAGGTTTGGAAAGGGAAGGAGTTGGATGTCACATTTCATGTTAGAGGTAGGATCTCAGGTTTGGTATTAGAGGCATTGAGATATCACATCTCATGCTATCCGAAGGGTCTCAGGATTGGAATGGGAAGGAGTTGGATATCACATCTCATGCTAAAGGGAGGGTCTCAGGTTTGGCAGGAGAAGGATTTGGATATCACATCTCATGTTATAGGAAGGATTTCAGGTTTGGTATTAGAAGCATTGAGATATCACATCTCATGCTATCGGAAGTATCTCAGGTTTGGTATTAGAGGCATTGAGATATCACATCTCATGCTATCATAAGGGTCTCAGGATTGGAATGGGAAGGAGTTGGATATCACATCTCATGCTAAAGGGAGGGTCTCAGGTTTGGAAGGGGAAGGATTTGAATATCACATCACATGTTATAGGAAGGATCTCAGGTTTGGTATTAGAGGCTTTGAGATATCACATCTCATGCTATCGGAAGGGTCTCAGGATTGGAATGGGAAGGAGTTGGATATCACATCTCATGCTATAGGAAGGGTCTCAGGTTTGGAACGGGAAGGAGTTGGATATCACATCTCATGTTATAGGAAGGGTCTCAGGTTTGGTATAAGCATTGAGATATCACATCTCTGCAATCGGAAGTGTCTCAGGATTGGAACGGGAAGGAGTTGGATATCCCATCTCATGTTATAGGACTGGTCTCAGGTTTGGTATTAGAAGCATTGAGATATCACATCGCATGCTGTAGGAATGGTCTCAGGTTTGGAATGGGAAGGAATTGGATATCACATCTCATGTCATAGGAAGGATCTCAGGTTTGGTATTAGAAGCATTGAGATATCACATCTCATGCTATAGGAATGGTCTCAGGATTGGAATGGGAAGGAGTTGGATATTACATTCTTGCTATGGGAAGGGTCTCATGTTTGGAATTGGAAGGAGTTGGATATCACATATGCTATAGGAAGGGTCTCAGGTTTGGAATGGGAAGGAGTTGGATATCACATCTCATGTTATAGGAAGGGTCTCAGGTTTGGTATAAGCATTGAGATATCACATCTCTGCTATCGGAAGTGTCTCAGGATTGGAATGGGAAGGAGTTGGATATCCCATCTCATGTTATAGGACGGGTCTCAGGTTTGTTATTAGAATCATTGAGATATCATATTGCATGCTATAGGAAGGGTCTAAGGATTGGAATGGGAAGGACTTGGATATCACATCTCATGCTATAGGTAGGCTCTCAGGTTTGGAAAGGGAAGGAGTTGGATATCACATTTCATGTTAGAGGAAGGATCTCAGGTTTGGTATTAGAGGCATTGAGATATCACATCTCATGCTATAGGAAGGGTCTCAGGATTGGAATGGGAAGGAGTTGGATATCACATCTCATGCTATAGGAAGGGTCTCAGGTTTGGTATAAGCATTGAGATATCACATCTCATGCTATAGGAAGGGTCTCAGGATTGGAATGGGAAGGATATGTATATGACATCTCATGCCATAGGAAGGGTCTCAGGTTTGGTATAAGCATTGAGATATCACATCTCTGCTTTTGGAAGGGTCTCAGGATTGGAATCGGAAGGAGTTGGATATCCCATCTCATGTTATAGGAAGAGTCTCAGGTTTGGTATTAGAAGCATTGAGATATCACATCTCATGCTATAGGAAGTGTCTCAGGATTGGAATGGGAAGGGATTGGATATCACATCTCATGCTATAGGGAGGGTCTCAAGTTTGATATTAGAAGATATCACATCTCATGCTATAGGAAGGGTCTCAGGATTGGAATCGGAAGGAGTTGGATATCACATCTCATGCTATATGAAGGGTCTCAGGTTTGGTATAAGCATTGAGATATCACATCTCATGCTATAGGAAGGGTCTCAGGATTGGAATGGGAAGGAGTTGTATATGACATCTCATGCCGTAGGAAGGGTCTCAGGTTTGGTAGAAGCATTGAGATATCACATCTCATGCTATAGGAACGGTCTCAGGATTGGAATGGGAAGGACTTGGATATCCCATCTCATGCTATAGGCCGGGTCTCAGGTTTGGAAAGGGAAGGAGTTGGATGTCACATTTCATGTTAGAGGTAGGATCTCAGGTTTGGTATTAGAGGCATTGAGATATCACATCTCATGCTATCCGAAGGGTCTCAGGATTGGAATGGGAAGGAGTTGGATATCACATCTCATGCTAAAGGGAGGGTCTCAGGTTTGGCAGGAGAAGGATTTGGATATCACATCTCATGTTATAGGAAGGATCTCAGGTTTGGTATTAGAAGCATTGAGATATCACATCTCATGCTATCGGAAGTATCTCAGGTTTGGTATTAGAGGCATTGAGATATCACATCTCATGCTATCATAAGGGTCTCAGGATTGGAATGGGAAGGAGTTGGATATCACATCTCATGCTAAAGGGAGGGTCTCAGGTTTGGAAGGGGAAGGATTTGAATATCACATCACATGTTATAGGAAGGATCTCAGGTTTGGTATTAGAGGCTTTGAGATATCACATCTCATGCTATCGGAAGGGTCTCAGGATTGGAATGGGAAGGAGTTGGATATCACATCTCATGCTATAGGAAGGGTCTCAGGTTTGGAACGGGAAGGAGTTGGATATCACATCTCATGTTATAGGAAGGGTCTCAGGTTTGGTATAAGCATTGAGATATCACATCTCTGCAATCGGAAGTGTCTCAGGATTGGAACGGGAAGGAGTTGGATATCCCATCTCATGTTATAGGACTGGTCTCAGGTTTGGTATTAGAAGCATTGAGATATCACATCGCATGCTGTAGGAATGGTCTCAGGTTTGGAATGGGAAGGAATTGGATATCACATCTCATGTCATAGGAAGGATCTCAGGTTTGGTATTAGAAGCATTGAGATATCACATCTCATGCTATAGGAATGGTCTCAGGATTGGAATGGGAAGGAGTTGGATATTACATTCTTGCTATGGGAAGGGTCTCATGTTTGGAATTGGAAGGAGTTGGATATCACATATGCTATAGGAAGGGTCTCAGGTTTGGAATGGGAAGGAGTTGGATATCACATCTCATGTTATAGGAAGGGTCTCAGGTTTGGTATAAGCATTGAGATATCACATCTCTGCTATCGGAAGTGTCTCAGGATTGGAATGGGAAGGAGTTGGATATCCCATCTCATGTTATAGGACGGGTCTCAGGTTTGTTATTAGAATCATTGAGATATCATATTGCATGCTATAGGAAGGGTCTAAGGATTGGAATGGGAAGGACTTGGATATCACATCTCATGCTATAGGTAGGCTCTCAGGTTTGGAAAGGGAAGGAGTTGGATATCACATTTCATGTTAGAGGAAGGATCTCAGGTTTGGTATTAGAGGCATTGAGATATCACATCTCATGCTATAGGAAGGGTCTCAGGATTGGAATGGGAAGGAGTTGGATATCACATCTCATGCTATAGGAAGGGTCTCAGGTTTGGTATAAGCATTGAGATATCACATCTCATGCTATAGGAAGGGTCTCAGGATTGGAATGGGAAGGATATGTATATGACATCTCATGCCATAGGAAGGGTCTCAGGTTTGGTATAAGCATTGAGATATCACATCTCTGCTTTTGGAAGGGTCTCAGGATTGGAATCGGAAGGAGTTGGATATCCCATCTCATGTTATAGGAAGAGTCTCAGGTTTGGTATTAGAAGCATTGAGATATCACATCTCATGCTATAGGAAGTGTCTCAGGATTGGAATGGGAAGGGATTGGATATCACATCTCATGCTATAGGGAGGGTCTCAAGTTTGATATTAGAAGATATCACATCTCATGCTATAGGAAGGGTCTCAGGATTGGAATCGGAAGGAGTTGGATATCACATCTCATGCTATATGAAGGGTCTCAGGTTTGGTATAAGCATTGAGATATCACATCTCATGCTATAGGAAGGGTCTCAGGATTGGAATGGGAAGGAGTTGTATATGACATCTCATGCCGTAGGAAGGGTCTCAGGTTTGGTATAAGCATTGAGATATCACATCTCTGCTATCGGAAGGGTCTCAGGATTGGAATGGGAAGGAGTTGGATATCCCATCTCATGTTATAGGACGGGTCTCAGGTTTGTTATTAGAATCATTGAGATATCATATTGCATGCTATAGGAAGGGTCTAAGGATTGGAATTGGAAGGACTTGGATATCACATCTCATGCTATAGGTAGGCTCTCAGGTTTGGAAAGGGAAGGAGTTGGATATCACATTTCATGTTAGAGGAAGGGTCTCAGGTTTGGTATTAGAGGCATTGAGATATCACATCTCATGCTATAGGAATGGTCTCAGGATTGGAATGGGAAGGACTTGGATATCACATCTCATGCTATAGGGAGGGTCTCAAGTTTGATATTAGAAGCATTGAGATATCACATCTCATGCTATAGGAAGGGTCTCAGGATTGGAATGGAAGGAGTTGGATATCACATCTCATGTTTTAGGAAGGATCTCAGGTTTGGTATTAGAAGCATTGAGACATCACATCTCATGCTATAGGAAGGGTCTCAGGATTGGAATGGGAAGGAGTTGGATATCACATCTCATGCTATATGAAGGGTCTCAGGTTTGGTATAAGCATTGAGATATCACATCTCATGCTATAGGAAGGGTCTCAGGATTGGAATGGGAAGGAGTTGTATATGACATCTCATGCCGTAGGAAGGGTCTCAGGTTTGGTATAAGCATTGAGATATCACATCTCTGCTATCGTAAGGGTCTCAGGATTGGAATGGGAAGGAGTTGGATATCCCATCTCATGTTATAGGAAGAGTCTCAGGTTTGGTATTAGAAGCATTGAGATATCACATCTCATGCTATAGGAAGGGTCTCAGGATTGGAATGGGAAGGAGTTGGATATCACATCTCATGCTATAGGAAGGGTCTCAGGATTGGAATGGGAAGGAGTTGTATGTGACATCTCATGCCGTAGGAAGGGTCTCAGGTTTGGTATAAGCATTGAGATATCACATCTCTGCTATCGGAAGGGTCTCAGGATTGGAATGGGAAGGAGTTGGATATCCCATCTCATGTTATAGGAAGGGTCTCATGATTGGAATGGGAAGGACTTGGATATCACATCTCATGCTATAGGAAGGCTCTCAGGTTTGGAAGGGGAAAGAGTTGGATATCACATTTCATGTTAGAGGTAGGATCTCAGGTTTGGTATTAGAGGCATTGAGATATCACATCTCATGCTATCAGAAGGGTCTCAGGATTGGAATGGGAAGGAGTTGGATATCACATCTCATGCTAAAGGGAGGGTCTCAAGTTTGGAAGGGGAAGGATTTGGATATCACATCTCATGTTATAGGAAGGATCTCAGGTTTGGTATTAGAAGCATTGAGATATCACATCAAATGCTATCAGAAGGGTCTCAGGATAGGAATGGGAAGGAGTTGGATATCACATCTCATGCTAAAGGGAGGGTCTCAGGTTTGGAAGGGGAAGGATTTGGATATCACATCTCATGTTATCGGAAGGATCTCAGGTTTGGTATTAGAAGTATTGAGATATCACATCTCATGCTATAGGAAGGGTCTCAGGTTTGGTAGAAGCATTGAGATATCACATCTCATGCTATAGGAAGGGTCTCAGGATTGGAATGGGAAGGACTTAGATATCACATATCATGCTATAGGGAGGGTCTCAGTTTTGATATTAGAAGCATTGAGATATCACATCTCATGCTATCGGAAGTGTCTCAGGATTGGAATGGGAAGGAGCTGGATATCACATCTCATGCTAAAGGAAGGGTCTCAGGTTTGGAACGGGAAGGAGTTGGATATCACATCTCATGTTATAGGAAGGGTCTCAGGCAGGTATAAGCATTGAGATATCACATCTCTGCTATCGGAAGGGTCTCAGGATTGGAATGGGAAGGAGTTGGATATCCCATCTCATGTTATAGGACGGGTCTCAGGTTTGTTATTAGAATCATTGAGATATCATATTGCATGCTGTAGGAAGGGTCTAAGGATTGGAATGGGAAGGACTTGGATATCACATCTCATGCTATAGATAGGCTCTCAGGTTTGGAAAGGGAAGGAGTTGGATATCACATTTCATGTTAGAGGAAGGATCTCAGGTTTGGTATTAGAGGCATTGAGATATCACATCTCATGCTATAGGAAGGGTCTCAGGTTGGAATTGGAAGGAGTTGGATATCACATCTCATGTTATAGGAAGGGTCTCAGGATTGGAATGGGAAGGACTTGGATATCACATCTCATGCTATAGGAAGGCTCTCAGGTTTGGAAGGGGACAGAGTTGGATATCACATTTCCTGTTAGAGGTAGGATCTCAGGTTTGGTATTAGAGGCAATGAGATATCACATCTCATGCTATCAGAAGGGTCTCAGGATTGGAATGGGAAGGAGTTGGATATCACATCTCATGCTAAAGGGAGGGTCTCAGGTTTGGAAGGGGAAGGATTTGGATATCACATCTCATGTTATAGGAAGGATCTCAGGTTTGGTATTAGAAGCATTGAGATATCACATCTCATGCTATCGGAAGGATCTCAGGTTTGGTATTAGAAACATTGAGATATCACATCTCATGCTATCATAAGGTTCTCAGGATTGGAATGGGAAGGAGTTGGATATCCCATCTCATGCTAAAGGGAGGGTCTCAGGTTTGGAAGGGGAAGGATTTGGATATCACATCTCATGTTATCGGAAGGATCTCAGGTTTGGTATTAGAAGTATTGAGATATCACATCTCATGCTATAGGAAGGGTCTCATGATTGGAATGGGAAGGACTTGGATATCACATCTCATGCTATAGGAAGGCTCTCAGGTTTGGAAGGGGAAAGAGTTGGATATCACATTTCATGTTAGAGGTAGGATCTCAGGTTTGGTATTAGAGGCATTGAGATATCACATCTCATGCTATCAGAAGGGTCTCAGGATTGGAATGGGAAGGAGTTGGATATCACATCTCATGCTAAAGGGAGGGTCTCAGGTTTGGAAGGGGAAGGATTTGGATATCACATCTCATGTTATAGGAAGGATCTCAGGTTTGGTATTAGAAGCATTGAGATATCACATCTCATGCTATCAGCAGGGTCTCAGGATAGGAATGGGAAGGAGTTGGATATCACATCTCATGCTAAAGGGAGGGTCTCAGGTTTGGAAGGGGAAGGATTTGGATATCACATCTCATGTTATCGGAAGGATCTCAGGTTTGGTATTAGAAGTATTGAGATATCACATCTCATGCTATAGGAAGGGTCTCAGGATTGGAATGGGAACGAGTTGGATATCACATCTCATGCTAAAGGAAGGGTCTCAGGTTTGGTAGAAGCATTGAGATATCACATCTCATGCTATAGGAAGGGTCTCAGGATTGGAATGGGAAGGACTTAGATATCACATATCATGCTATAGGGAGGGTCTCAGTTTTGATATTAGAAGCATTGAGATATCACATCTCATGCTATCGGAAGTGTCTCAGGATTGGAATGGGAAGGAGCTGGATATCACATCTCATGCTAAAGGAAGGGTCTCAGGTTTGGAACGGGAAGGAGTTGGATATCACATCTCATGTTATAGGAAGGGTCTCATGTTGGTATAAGCATTGAGATATCACATCTCTGCTATCGGAAGTGTCTCAGGATTGGAATGGGAAGGAGTTGGATATCCCATCTCATGTTATAGGACGGGTCTCAGGTTTGTTATTAGAATCATTGAGATATCATATTGCATGCTGTAGGAAGGGTCTAAGGATTGGAATGGGAAGGACTTGGATATCACATCTCATGCTATAGATAGGCTCTCAGGTTTGGAAAGGGAAGGAGTTGGATATCACATTTCATGTTAGAGGAAGGATCTCAGGTTTGGTATTAGAGGCATTGAGATATCACATCTCATGCTATAGGAAGGGTCTCAGGTTGGAATTGGAAGGAGTTGGATATCACATCTCATGTTATAGGAAGGGTCTCAGGATTGGAATGGGAAGGACTTGGATATCACAACTCATGCTATAGGAAGGCTCTCAGGTTTGGAAGGGGAAAGAGTTGGATATCACATTTCATGTTAGAGGTAGGATCTCAGGTTTGGTATTAGAGGCAATGAGATATCACATCTCATGCTATCAGAAGGGTCTCAGGATTGGAATGGGAAGGAGTTGGATATCACATATCATGCTAAAGGGAGGGTCTCAGGTTTGGGAGGGGAAGGATTTGGATATCACATCTTATGTTATAGGAAGGATCTCAGGTTTGGTATTAGAAGCATTGAGATATCACATCTCATGCTATCGGAAGGATCTCAGGTTTGGTATTAGAAGCATTGAGATATCACATCTCATGCTATCAGAAGGTTCTCAGGATTGGAATGGGAAGGAGTTGGATATCCCATCTCATGCTAAAGTGAGGGTCTCAGGTTTGGAAGGGTAAGGATTTGGATATCACATCTCATGTTATCGGAAGGATCTCAGGTTTGGTATTAGAAGTATTGAGATATCACATCTCATGCAATAGGAAGGGTCTCAGGATTGGAATGGGAAGGAGTTGGATATCACATCTCATGCTAAAGGGAGGGTCTCAGGTTTGGAAGGGGAAGGATTTGGATATCACATCTCATGTTATAGGAAGGATCTCAGGTTTGGTATTAGAAGCATTGAGATATCACATCTCATGCTATCGGAAGGATCTCAGGTTTGGTATTAGAAGCATTGAGATATCACATCTCATGCTATCGGAAGGATCTCAGGTTTGGTATTAGAAGCATTGAGATATCACATCTCATGCTATCAGAAGGTTCTCAGGATTGGAATGGGAAGGAGTTGGATATCCCATCTCATGCTAAAGTGAGGGTCTCAGGTTTGGAAGGGTAAGGATTTGGATATCACATCTCATGTTATCGGAAGGATCTCAGGTTTGGTATTAGAAGTATTGAGATATCACATCTCATGCAATAGGAAGGGTCTCAGGATTGGAA